>NW_027466483.1:2845000-3015000 GCF_050575085.1 Anarhichas minor | reverse complement strand
ACATACACAATTGGATAATGTATAATACTACTTACTGAAATAAAAGATCAAAGACTTTTTCTATGCAACAAACTTTTTCTATGCCGTCCACACGAAAACGTAACCCTGGAGTTTTCAAACTTATCGGACCTCGGGAGCGTTTTCAAACTTATCCGTTTACGGTGCTCTAAAACTCCGGTGTAGTGTGGATGCTCAGTGTAAACGTAGCAAAACATATGCGTTTCCAAACAAAAACGGAGTAATGTGGACATGGCTTAGTAAAAGACCACTCTGAGATCACACAACACAATACCACAGATGTCACAGTGGTGAGCTGAGGTGAGCGTCCCTGAGACGTTTTCTTTCGAGTTTGTGCAGACGTTTTTGGTTGTGTCGGGTCTCAGACTTTCTTGCAGGTGAAGGAGCTGGATGTGGAGGTCCTGGTCTGGTGTAGTCGCACGTGGTCTGCGGTCGCGAGGCAGGTGCCAACGGCACACTCCCCTAAGAACTTGAGACATCCATGTGTTGCGTGATAAGACAACTGCAGATTGTGGAGTAACCTTTTATTGTGAGCAGTCCGAGGTACAACTGTTCAACAATCTCGATATACCACACCTGTCTGATGGGTGGATTGTTTTGGCAAAGTGCTCACTAACACAGATTTAAACAAATTTATGACCAACATTGGAGAGAATTAAGCATAGAACAAGTCTTATATTTTGTTTCAACTCATGAAAAATGGAAGCAAAAACAAGTGTGTTTATATTTTTGTCCAGTATTACATGGATGTCTGCATTATTAGCATAGACATATATATCAATGCAGCATAACATGATATTATGGTGGAACTGGTTTTCGTGCTTTAAATGTGGTTAATGAAAAAGAAAATACTTTTTAGAAAAGCGTTTTAGCCTGCTGTTATTGATTACATATTGAACTTACATATTTCATGTTGTATTTTGCATCGCTACTACAACAAATCACTGACCCTCTTATCTTTAATTGATGAGTCATTGATGAGTCATTGTAATATTGCCAAATGTAAGTCAAAAACATAGATCAAAAGATTTATTTCACAAAAAGCATGAAGATGTGGTGGCAGTGCAGCCTGCACATGGTTCCAACCATAGACTGAATATAAGAAGTGGACGTAGTCATCGTGACGTCACCCATTGGTTTGTGGACGTCGTTTTGAAGCCTCGAGTTTGGCGATTTTGCCGTCGCCGTCTTCGATTATGGACGTTGCCATGTTGGTTTTACTCTGCTTTATGGTCTGTTTGACTCTAAATGGACCATCATTTACTCAATGAACATCATGCTGTATTGAAGAAGACTTGAAACTAGAGATTGAGACCATAAACTCATGTTTACAATGTTTACTGAGGTAATAAATCAAGAGAGAAGTAGAGTCATTTTCTCATAGACTTCTATACAACCAGAGGAGTCGCCCCTGGTGGTCAGTAGAGAGAATGCAGCTTTAAGACACTTCCATATTGGCTTCACTTGGCAGAACCTGAGGTTGCCGCCTGGTTCCAACAAGCTCCACCAACCAGAGGGACCCTCACTTGTGGTATTTACGACTAGTATATGTGCCTACTTGTGTGATGCATTTTCTGGTAACTTTCACGGTGCCCAGTAAGACTGCAGGCATGTGGGAGATTATTAGAGCTCATGGAGCACAGGGATTTTGTCAGTTTTAATTGAACTCCCACAAAATAAATTAAGTGCCATCAATTACACATACAGTCACAGTCAGATGACACTGGAAAACTTATTTACTGGCTTTTTCTAGAGTTTTCAACCATATGCCCTGATCTTCATCAGAGTTTGCCCTGTTGTCATGGAGTTGGCTCATCTCTCATCACATGACCTAAGTATGAAAGCGATTCATTTTGATTGAGAAATGAAACCCCTCTGGTCCTTTAGGTGAACTTGCCCTTCCCCGTGGACCACATCACCAACCTGCCACGCAACGACTTCCAGATCCTCATCAAGATGCACAAGCTGACCTCGGAGCAGCTGGAGTTCATCCACGACATCCGTCGCCGCAGCAAAAACCGCATCGCTGCCCAGCGCTGTCGCAAGAGGAAGCTGGACTGCATCCAGAACCTGGAGGGCGAGATCCGCAAACTGGTACGATCACGTAACAAACACACACACATTCCAATCAAACACAGCAGAAACCTACTGGGTCTCAAAGGTGCATGACAAAACCAGATCAAATATCAGACAACATCTAATTGATGCAACAAGTCTTAAACTGGAAGCTTAAGTACCTGTTGTACCTTTGGTTGTTGTATACTATAGAATGCCTTTTAGATTAGTGATGTAGCACACCCTTTAGTGGTCATGTGGGCCAACTGTAGCTCCTCGAGAAGCAAGAAGGGATTGCTGTTAACTTTCACATCATTGTGTTGAAGGAAAAGTCACAAATCAGGTATTATGATTATGGGGGGGGGGTGCAAAGATAAAGAGTGAAAATAAAGCCAAATACTATCAATAATGTACAAAACCAAATTTACACAATACCAGAAATGTATAAACAGGTTAACTATAGGTGTCATAAATATAAAGTGGTTGATGGACAGGTTAATGGTAAGTGTTGTAAATATTAACAGTGAGGCGCAAATCAAATGGTTGAGCCAGGGTCGACTACATGACACCGATCTCTGGCCTTTGAACAAACGACTGATGCTCTTGTTGTTTTGGTCTCGGTACACCTGACACACTGCTCACTGGCGGAGTGGGCAGCATTGCTGATGACGCCGTGTCTTATGCACTCACAGGTGTGCGAAAAAGAGAAGCTGCTGAGCGAGCGCAACCAGCTGAAGGTTTGCATGTCGGAGCTGTGGCAGAACCTCTCCTTCCTCTCCCAGCAAGTGTGTCGGGAGGGGCCACCTCCCGTCTCCGCCAGCATCGACCTCACGTCCAACCCGCCGTCGCCTTTTTCTGACGAGGGCTCACCCCGGCCCAGGTCACCCGCGTCGCCACAAGGCGATACGGCGTGTCTGTCCGACGTGGGTCCCAGTCAGGGGGGACTGGAGGAGTCAGGTCTGGGGCAAGAGAACCCAGAGTGTCCACTGGTGCTGGGGTCCACAGAGGAGGTATGTAGCCCAACCGTAACAGTGGATTTCTGTCAGGAAATGACTGAGAAATGTACAACGGAGGAACAGAGGAGACAGAACTGTACTTAGAGTCTGGTGGCAGACAGTTTGGTCTATGACACCGTCATACTTCTCTTGATATTTGAAGTATTGTTTTCTTCTTTCTTTTTTCGTAATGGATGACACAAGCGTTGTCTTATCAGCAATACTGTTCAACAGGTATTTTTGGACTGGAGATAAAACAGAAGCACTGGCAGCTTTCTTTCTTTCTGTGTATCATCCTGACTTTTCTTCCTGTCAGCTTCCCTCCCTCTCTCGTGCATCATGGGAGGTTAAACTCAGGAATTCCTCAGAATGTTCAGTAATGTCCCTGTTAACATGTACATGCACTTTGCTTTACTGTCCTGTCAAACCTTGATAATTACTTAGATGAATGATTTAGTAAATAAAATTGGTCATTTAGTAATATAAATAATTATAATAATTCATATTTGACCGTTTTAAATTGCAGCACTTCTGGCTCACTGAAGCAGTGGTCCACAATTTTGATAAATATGCTTATTTCCTTTCTTTCTGAGAGTGAGATGTTCTGATGGTTGTCAATCTTGCGTCTGTGTGTTAAGTACGAGGGTGAAACAGCTAGCATGGCTCCATCCAAAGTGAAAAAGTTATACAGCACTTCTGGCTATAGCATGAGCTACCAGATCCATTGGTTTTAGTCTCATACACGACAGTATCTATTGATTTTTTTCATGCCCACTTCCGTACGATGAAAGCCTGACACAGCGTCGTCTGTGCTGGGATTAGCTAGTAGTCGCTGCCGTGAGTTATGAGCATTCCTATGCTGTGACAAGTGTGTGGATGAATTTAACATCATTAAGTTGTTACATTTTGTACTAATTTAGCTGCTGGCTGGCTAGTTAGCTTGCTAGCTTGCTATTTCCATGCTTTCATGCTACACTGGTGGCGCATGCTGGCTCTAGCATTCTCCACCGCTTAGACAAACGTCCACCAGCTCGCTGTCACTGGTCCGTCTCACGAGCTTCCCAAAGTCTTGAGGCGCTGGAAGTGCAGGGTGCCCTAGCTAGCTAATTCTTGTCTCATTTGTGTGGTCTGATAAACAGCAACTTCATCAACACGTCCGTCAACAGCGCATCGAGGCTTTGGCTTTTGCAGTGGGTGTAGTTTCATCTAAAGTTGGTTGGAAGAAAGGTAGACGCAACATCATTGTAACAATAAAGCTGCACTCATGCGTTGTCAGTAGAGTTGAAAGAGTAGGAAAAGTTCAGGCACGATTCCTGATGTTTACCCCCACTGTTAGCCTTAAATGCACATCTTTAACGAGCTTAAAGATCCAGTGTGTAGATTTGGGGACATCTTGGGGAGAGGTTGCAGATTGCAACTAACTGAAACCTCTCTCGTGTGCCAAGCGTGTTGGAGGACACCGGCGGCTGACACGGAAACTCAAATGGCACTATCTAGAGTGTTTGGTTAGTCCGTTCCGGACTACTGTAAAAACACGGTGGCTGGGAGGACCCGCTCCGTATGTAGGTATAAACAGCTCATTCTAAGCTAACAAAAACACTTTTCGTATTGTCAGATGATTATACACTAAACATAACATACCTATTAATATTGTATTCAATTTCTGCCAATAGATCCCTCCTAAATGATACACATTGACGCTTTAAATAAGCTTCTTTTGTTCCATCTTTGTAGTGAAACCAGAGCCAAGACGTGTATTTATAAGTTACCTACGTTGATTGTTTTTATAGTGGCTGTAACTTCCAGCTTTACAGCCATTTTGCTTCTGGTCTGCTGACACTACTGTAGTTCTTTTCACCAAGAGGGAGACGTTGTGGAAGACGGGATTTCCTGATATCTCTGGGAAGAAATTGCAACTCGGAGGCCAACTCCATTAGCAACTCTGTTGCTTATGATTATGGTCTGAGCAGAATGACGTGCACGTGGCACAAGACTTGAGAAAGCTGTCACCAGTCACTGCACTGTTGTTTGCCGACTAAAACCACAACATTTCTGTTGGTGTACATGTTGTATAAAGGTAGCTAGGCTAACCACATCCCAACTCCTACTCTGTACTTCACACACAGACACGAGGTGAATATCCATTTTCTCACTCAACTAATCCTTTGAATTATTAAATATATGGTACACCATCAAACAGCTTACCTTTTATCATATCACTTAACAATTGAAGTGATCTAGTAGTTATTGAGGGACACAGGGCTTTAAAGTAAAATGTTACCAAAGGTGTGTATTTGTAATATTTTACATTAGATGAAATGGTCAAATGAACTCTCATTATGCAAAGTTTCTTTTGTCAAACTTCACTTGTACTCAGATGGACATTTCTACACAATTCTCTCTCTGCCTTTTTTCATATGTGCGCTAAGAGACAGAACTACATTACAAAGTTCAAGCACTGCCCGGCACCTCCAAGAGGTGACAGCTGGCATCGAGTATGAGCAAACGCATTGTGGCGTCGGCACTTAGAGCCCGAGCCAGTCACTGGGTGTCCAAATAGATTAAAGGACCATACCGGTGTCAGGTTTACATTTCTGCTGACCGTTTTACAAAGCATGCTGTAGTGTTTCTTAGTTAATTTTAATTTCCACTCAATGGACATGCAGAAAAGTTGAAAACTGATCGAGCTTAATTAGTTTGTTCACCAAAGCAAACAAAAATATAGACATTTGTCTGTCTGTGTAGTTGTAATTATAGCCAAGTAGTTTCCAACAAACTGATATGATATTATGTTAAAACTGATCTCAGGTCATTTTCCAGTCATTAGGATTTTAGCAGGCCCATCAAGGAAATCTCTCCGGGAAATTAAAAACACAACTATGTTACTATTACATAATTTCTTGGTCCTTTCTTAAAGAAATCAAATAGATGGGGATTTGCCATAGAGTGTATGTAAAGATGGACGACATGACAACTGTGAAAAAGTGGAGCCAAAACATCTGGATCATGTTGCAGTCCCCCCGATCACTACTGTGTAGACTCTGGCTCCAAACCATGTCAAAATCTCAAGATGGCAGCTTCCATATGTGGGATATTTTGGCTTCTTTTTTGGTACAGCGGGAGGAAACGTGTCGTCCATCTTAATATACAGTCTACGGTATTTGCCCAGGCACACTGTCTTAGAACATTATGTCATAATTCCTCCGGGGAAATTCTTCGGAAATCATATTTTTATTTTCTATCCATTATAAAAGAATTACAGGACCGGCTAAATGAAGTGTTAACTGAAATCGTTCTCAAAGGTCGACTTGAAAAGTCTTCACATTGGGATACGAAATAAAAGTGAAAATCCAAAATAAGAATACACATAATGTTCACTGTGATGGATTTCTTTTCTCAAGCGAGCTTCTAGTTGATTTGTACATTATGTATTAGTGTAGAAAAATTTCATGCTGTGGAAAATGGATGGTAGTCATGTAAAGCACACGCGGCCCATGTGAAATGGACTCCAGTTTAAACACACCGGTGTGGTCATTTAAAGAACAGCTTACACAAATCTTAAGTGCTCTTTTTCGTCCCGTTTATTTATTGTCTTAGCAGTAGTAAGAATTTAGTGTTTGTACTTATGGTAATTATGTATTTAGCTGCACTGTTCTTGTATTGTACATAAGACAAAATATCCCCACTAAAAGTACTGTATGACGCCTACGTTTTCAAATTCACACATGGTATGTGAATTTGTTTAAACACTAAGCAAAATTATCAATCTCTACTTACAAACCAGTATCTCTAATAGTGTACGCCATGGAGCTCCGAGCTCCAAATGAACACTCTGGCATTGTATTGATTTAGGGACATGCCAAATTCATTTGCTGTATAAAAGTCGATGGCGAGGCACGTGGCAGTGGTGAGTGCTGCTGCCCACCAACGCGCTGCTGCTGCTGCTGCTGCACTGTCGGCCTCACAGCGCTGCACGTCCGTGGCGTCGGAGCCCCGGATGGGTTTGGGCTTCTTTTGTCCAAGAGGGGAAATCACTTTCAGCACAGGAACGCCAAACTACAAAAGAATCGGCAATGTTTCATTGTATTTGTATTTTTCGGAAATTGGTTAATAACCCATTTTGTGAACTCCTAGTTTTGAAAATAAGTGGAAATATATTGAGTTCATGTGGATCGGTATATAATGGCAGCTTGATTTTGCTAGCCACGACATCCCTGCTAGCCAACCGTAATCTCATCAGAATGTGTTAAATGCTCCGAGTACACTGAAGAACACTGCTCAGCTGACTTTCATAGACTTTAATTCCTCAATGTGAACTTATTAATTTATTTATTTGGAATCTTGTTTGGGGGGTTCGGGGGTCGGGTGTGGAGGAAGTTGCATAGATGTTAGATGTAGGTTGCTCCCCTTTCTTAGAGTTGATTTGTTAATGGTTGTATTTTCTTTGTTGTTTCCAATTTTCATATGAAAATAAGTCTTCATTTGCAAGTCACACATGTACTTACTTAAGTTTATTTAAACTTAAAGAGGTGTGAGTATGTTTACAATTTTTGTGTATTACCTTTTTGTTTTTGTAAAAAGTAATTGAGACCTGAGAATTAAGTTGAACAGCTAAAAAGGTTTTTTGTTTAATTTTTATTTGTATAAGTATTGATTCATTTGTGAAAAAAATAAGCATCTGACAAGTGCAGCTACAATTTCTTGCCTTAGAGGTTCCAGAGGCCAAACTATCTTGTGAGGGAACAATGGATTTTATTCAATGGAAACTGCACTGCAGCTTGAAGTTGCCACAGTTGTGATAAAACGTGGATGTGGCCCCTTCTGTCCCCTTTATTTGACACTTTTTCTCTCACTGTTCATAAAGCGGTCCAGTCCAAAGACATGCAGGTTGGGCTGATGAGGTGAACTGGTGACTCTAAATGGCCCGTAGGTGTGACTGTGAGCGTGGACGGTTGTCTGTCTCTGTGTGTCTGTGTCCTGTGTCTGAACGGAGACATGTCCAGGGTGTAGCCTGCTGACCCTAATGGATGGATGGATGGATGTTCAATAAGCTCCCCTTTGAGATCAGCCACGTACACCCCCACCCCTCTGGAAATATGGAGATCCCAGACAGTTCAATGTCAATAAATAACTGAAATAAATAATCCTATCAATAAATACAGACAGAATATGTAATATAACTATGACATTATTATATAATGCATTGCGTGACAAATACATTTTTAAAAGTTAAACTGCTGGAATTTTTTTTTAAATGCAAAAAGAGACAACATTCTGTAATAATCAGCTAAGTTTAAAAAAACTTCCAGTTGTTTGGATTATTTCACAATTTCATTGCTACATTATACATTTGCGTGTATTTATTCATATGCATATTCCTTGTTTATTTATTTAATATTGACCACTGTGGGTCGCCACATGCTCTTGTAGGTGTCACCAAGGAATAAACCATAATAGAGGACCCACTGTTTTAAAGATTAAAATCCAAGCTCATTGAAGGCTGCATTTCAGAGATGTGAACAATCTAATGTTTCAAGCTGAGGAGGTGGAACAATATTCCTTAATGTAGGGAACAGGATCAATTCTGAAGAGTAGCCACTTGTAGTTATTATAAAGAAAAAGTCAGGAGTTTGAGGAAAAGATGTCAGAACAGAAGTCTGACATTAATGTTGAAACAATGACTTATTAATAAATGAATCTCAGAACTCATTGGCCATAATCCTCTTCCATTACATCAACTGTATCAGTATCTAGCAGAAGTATATGTAACACCAGAGCAAAATATACGGTGATAATAGAATCTAAAGGAACATACCAATGGTTCCTTTTTCTCCTATTTGACTATAAAATCCATTTACTTCCTATTACTGCCAGCCATAAAGCACACTTTAATCTCTGAATTATGCTCTGTGTGGTTTGGTGCAAACATGACCTCGTTTGGACTTGAAACTGGCCTGCGTTATGTAATCCATCAGACACTGTAATATTGTGCAGTAACGCAATGCAGACAAAGAAAAACTTTGTCTGCATTTGTCTGTAAAAGCTGACATGTTTACTGTGACAGCTTAGCTAACACATGCAAGTTTCAAGTATCTGCAGCTGGCCTGAAATAAATGAAAAGCAAATAGCTGCCATGTTGAAGGCGTGTTTACCAGTAACCTGCAGTGGTACAACTTTACACAGTATGCTGAAATATTTATATGGCATAACATGATTATATCACACGTGTCAACAAATATTTGAAGTATTTGATATTATCTGAATAGTCAATTACATTGCTGTAATTGCATTTTTCTTCTTAGGATGCTTAAGTTTCCAACGACTCTGAATGCAGCTCCAATCTATAGGCACAGTTGAGTTTAAACCATGAGCAGTGGTTATCAGGGAAGACTTTTTCCTTTAAGTATTTTTAAATGACAATAAATGGTGGCAGAAATACTTATTTAATCCAATCTGTTTACAGAATAAGTTAATCGGGGCCACTTGAATCTCAGATTGTGATGTTTGAGTTTTTTTTATTTTTTTGAATCTCAGTCGAACAGACTAAGCACTTATCTACCTGGATAGTTCAGCATACCTCGTCTTATGGGTAAGGACTGTATGATAGACATGTAGACAGTTTCTGTGGCGTTGTTTCAAACTTTTTACAGTGGTCACTTCATCGTATTTGTAGATTTTGGTGAGCCATTTTTACCTGTTTCTTTTTTTATTTGAGTACCTGCAACATGACTGTTAAATGCAGATTGAGCATTTTCCATTTCCTTTGAATGTTCAAATGACTTGTGTTTTGTTTGGATTATTTTGTAAATATTGTGCAACATGTCATGTTTTGTTTATTTGATATGAAAACGGAGAAAAAAAAACATTTTGTCTAGGCATTTTTTTCTTGAGAAATAAAACAAAAAGCATGAGAATTCTACAGTGTGGTGTTGGTGTGTGGATTCTGATTCAATATCTGTTCACAAAATGATTGCTGTTTTGTTGAGAAGCATTTAATCTGAATACAATATAAAGTTTCATAATTTCTCATGAACTGGCCGTATATAAATGACTATATACAGATACACACTGACTAACCAAGATTTCAATTTCGAAAAAGTATTTTAAGCGCACAAAGTCCATGTTACAGAAGCAAAGAGATCCTCTGAGGAGTTCGCTCCATAATCCATCGTGTTGTTTCTGCACACTCTTAACAATTCAGCCATCACATGGAAAGATGTCCACATAAAAAAAAGGTACATTCCTTTCCCTCTATGTTCCCACATGTAGACGTTCTAAGGTGCTTCAATTCCAAAACATACTGGGCTTTGGCACTGAGCCGCTGCCTCGTCATGGCTGACTGTCTCACCGGCTTTGGCCCCGCGTGACTTGAGTGGTGAATCAATGTTGAAGGCTGGATACACTGATAAAGTTTGTGGAACACAGGCTCCTCCTACCACGGTGTTAGAGCCCCGTCGCCTCACTTCTTCATGATAGAGGAGATATCCAGAAACATGCTCTGAGAAAGACAAGAGGACATCTTGGAGTTAGACGGTAGCTGGTGCTGGACAAAACGCACAGTGTATACCTGGTGTACAGTGAAGCAAGCGTCTGTCAGCACTTGTCCAGTATCACTGCTTAAAGCTAGGGTTGGTAATATTTATTATATTATATATTCGATTGTTCAAATTTTCATCACATCCAAACAGCAATCAATAAATCAAATGCATCTGTGACTGTCGCAGGATTGTAATAAGTCATCATCATTTCATTCAGCCTGAATGAAATGATTGGACGGGCTACCTGTCTGTCTACTTACCTGTCTACCTGCCTATCTGCCTGCACTCTGGTGCTGCTAGCTACTTTTATTGCTAGCTTCAACACTGGACTGGGCTTTTAGGTTGGATCATTTTTTTAAATCTATCGTACTCTTGCTAGTTTCTCAACATTACCAACCTATAAATAAGTTCACCAAATATTCTTCAAGTGCACATTTCTGTAAAGGGATATTTTCACATCTGGGAACAAAGAATGATGAAGACGTCCATATTGCTCCTAATTCCAAAATGGAAGAAAAATCAGTGCAGAGGTATACATATTCTGTAAAAACGTTGTTGATGATGTAACAATAAATGCAGCAATCATATGAAATCTATTAAGCCCAGCAGAGGTCATGAGTAAGAAAAAAACAACAAATGGGTAAAAGCAATTGTAGGTGCATTCTCATTAATGTATCAACAGAACAAGTGTTTTGTTAACATTTTGAACTTTTTAAAGGGATGTTAAACACTGTTGTTCAACAGATGAAATACCAGTTTCTAAGATATGTGTTTTTTATTTACGTCCCTTAAACATGTTGAAATGTTAACGGGTATGGTCTGTTAATTCCATTGTACAATAATTTGACAGCATGAATTAATAATTAGTGTGCACAAATTATAAAATTGAGAGCACAAGGTCTGCGTAGCTAAATGTGTTTATGAAAGATTTATAATCTATAAAATTCATATTGAATCTAATTGTAGATTTATACTTATTTATTAATTCGTTAAGTGTTCAAATGTCAATTTTTAAGAAACTATTTTAAAATAATTTCATTTCATGATCTGTCTGATCTCATACAAGAAATATTATTCAATTCAGTACCGTCAGTTCTGTCTATAATTCCAACATGCTTGCAATTGCCTCCTGACTATTGTTGCTGCTGTTTTGCTTTTCCTGTCAGAACTGAAGGGCTTTATCTGAAACTTTAGAGCAGTTTGATTTCATCCCATTACACCCTTCTGAGAACATTGAGTGGACAGAGGCTGCCAAGTTGTCATTATTGGGCTTCGTCCAAATCAACAGAAACTATTTGTTCTCTCTCCCTCTCTCTCTCTCTTCAAAACACTGATTCATATCTTCTGCTGCCACTTTCTGTTTGATTACTCTTCATATTCTGGCAACATTTGTTGGTTGACTTTGTGAATGAAATGCTTATCTTCAAAACTCTACCAGTGAGCAAGCGTCAGAGGAATTTTCGTTTTGACTTCTTTGATAGTACACTGGCAGAAGCTCCAGGTTTCATACATATAACAGATATAGACTATTAGACTCTAGGCACCAAAGGCAGAGTAAACCAAATTCGGACACATGAGAAAATCTCTGCTCTTTACTTGCCATTGACATTCTTCGGCCCCCGGCAGGCGGCATCATCGGCATGTCTCCCTGCAGGGAGCCCAGTTCATCTGACTCTTCTGAGGTATGTAAGGAAGGGCTCGTGGAGCCACTGATGGAGGACAAGCTCTCAGATGGTGGCCTGATCATGAAGCTGGTCTTCCTGGGGTTGGATATCAGGACGCTCTCCATTGACTCCCTTCGCTCGTCCTCATCCAGGTCTCTGATAGCGCCGGGCCTTAAGGTGCTAGTGGATAGCAGAGCTTCCAAATGGCTGGGGTGAGGGCGCTCTCCCTCATGGGGATCCGCATGATGGCTTGTTGAACTTCCCTCCACATTTGACACAACAGAAGCCCAGGCTAGATGATGGTCCACCATAGCTGTGCGGATTTCTGGACCTTCATGGGTTTGGGGGGCCTGAATGGCAAAGTTCTGGCCAGACCTGAGTGGCATCCTAGGTTCGGGACAGATATAGCTGGTCTGACTGTGTCCCAGATAGGCCACGCTGTTATGTCTTGGTGCATCCTGGTTGGCTTTGAGCCCAGTGTTGTAATATGGAGGCTTCATATCCGCCTCTGGAATCACTTTGAAGGTCTGAGTCAAAGGCCCGTTGTGAGGTGATACATTACTCATTACACAAAGGTGTGGTAAGGACTTCTTCTTAGACTTGTAAATCAAACTGTCATCTTCCGCGTACCTTTCTCCATACAGTGTCTGTTTGATTTTCCTGATCCCCAGGTGGGATATTTCCAGAATGTTGAGGAACAGTGACACACCAGCAATGGCGATCATGAAAACCATGAAAATGGTCTTCTCTGTGGGCCTGGAGATGTAACAGTCTACACTGTTGGGGCAAGGTAGCCTCTCACACCTATAGAGGGGCTCCAGTTGGACACCATAAAGCATATACTGGCCCAGGATGAAGCAGACCTCCACCACAGATCGTGTAAGGATATGGATGATGTAGGTTCTTAACAGAGAGCCTCTGAGAGGAGCCTTCTTCACCCTCCTCTGCTCGTCCAGCCTCCTCAGCTCCCTCTCCATGCGCTTATGTTCGTCCAAGGCCAACTCAACCTCGTCCAGCTCCTCCTTCAGCTGGGCCCGTCTGCGGTGGCGCTCCTTCTCTAGTGCTCGCATGCAGTAGAGGGCATGGCCCATGTAGACCAATGATGGCGCAGAGACAAAGATGACCTGCAGGACCCAGAAACGTATGAGGGAGATGGGGAAGGCACGGTCGTAGCAGACCGCCTTGCAGCCTGGCTGGTCAGTGTTGCAGACAAACTCGGACTGCTCGTCGTCCCATACGTCCTCAGCGGCCGCACCCAGGATCAGCATGCGGAAGATGAAGAGTATGGTAAGCCAGATCTTGCCCACGATAGTGGAATGAACGTGGACCTCTTCTAGGATGCTGCCCAGCAGGTTCCAGTCACCCATGGTCAGCGTCTCACCACTTCACTGCCACATGTCCTCAAACTGTGGAGACACAGCATGCACAAAAACAAACATATTAACTATGTTTTCACTATGAAATTCTAAAGGACAGCCACAGTTTACAGGTTTTATTTTTGTATAAGCGCTATTGATTGACAACATTGAAATTACTGAGTTCACAGGACATGGCAACCTCACTAAAACTAAATCATAAGTCATTAAGTAAATAAGTCAGATGATGATAAGAAAGTGACAGTTTAGCCAGATTGCCTACGGTTTCCTGCGGCGGTAAAACCAAAAGTTGGTGCAGCAGTAATGCCACTAATAATTTGCACAGGAACACACAAAGGTGTGCACAACTACAGTAAATTCAAGCAGATAGTTGGGTTGTAAGCTGTTACAACCCAACTATCTGCGGATGTTTGTGGATGTTTACAACAGACAGTTTGGGTTGTAGTTTTACAATTTGCATAAATTTTGTATCTCTGGAAGTCCACCTACTTGTATTTGTTGCACCTATTTTCAACAACGTTGTGGTGTCCCAAGATCTAAGAGGAATTTATTTGGTCGGTACAGTGTTTTTATAACTGATGCTCACCAGATCAAGGAAAATAAAACCCAAGTTGTAATGAAGTCCAGCAATCCTTCTCAGAATAAGGTTGCTGTTACTGTATATTTTTAGAATCCAATGAAAAGACTCAATACTTTCTGACTTCCCTACCTTGTCTGTGATTCTCAACTTGGAGCCCAATAGTCCAGTATGTATTGAGATACATACTGGACAAATCAGCAAACTGAGTGGAGTGCTTAGAAGTTCATGTAAACACATCAGATCTTCCAAAGATCACAAACAACAATCCCAATGAGTTACTTTATTTTTCCAGTTCTAAAATTGCAGCGACCACTGACATCCTAGCAAATGGTGAGCTCGTCCAATCAGGTATACGTAGCAGGGTGCATGTTGATGTCTGACTGAAAGAGATAACTGTCAATCATGTGTTGTACAGCCTACATTAAAATGAGCCCTGTCTCGAGCAAAAGTCTAGTCAGACGAAAGAGAACTGTGGTCTGGCATTGTGACGCAACTTCATTACAACAAAGTGTGCCATGGAAAAAGAAGACTTTGTGTGCGCCATCTGATGAAATTGTCTGAGAAAGTGAATTAGTTAGTTTGAGGCTTTTTAGTTAAGATATTCAATCAAGTGTTTGATTTGCATGAACGGCTTATACTATACCCCAGTATAAGCTATCATCATGGCTGCTGTAGAGCTCAAGCATTTGTTTCATTATTCAGTCTATGGTGTAGTTCCAGAAGTCATCTCTGGATGACATCATCACAACAGTCTGGGGTTAAGAGACACTTGTTTTAAAAAGATGACTTCATGACTCCAATGATTTTATTGTACCACTGACAATTGAACCACAGTTGTTCTTTTTCAAGGCCTTAATAAAACCACATGTGATCGAAACATTGGTGGTGCAATCATATAATAGTGTCATCCTCTTGTCAAATTATGTCCTTGCCGTCACCAGACAACCCATGCTGATACAGAGGCATTTACACAAAATAACATTGAGCCTTGCAGTGCTATAGAAAACAACATGCAAATTATATTTTATGGTGGAGTATGGAAAATACAATGCACCAAACGTAGTCTGGTTTCTCTGTTAGAAGGCCAGTAATTTAGCATTCACTTATTTTGACAATAATAAATGCAAGTATGGCGTTTAAAATTACAATTTAGGCCATATGAGAAAACTTCATACAGAGTCATTCCTGGACCAATGTGTTGCACAATTGGGAACATGACATTACAGCAAATGACTCAAAGAATCAACCATTTCAGCAGCACTTACATATCACTGGTATGTGCTCCCTCTTTGCCTCTTGATGAACTTCATTATGTTTATGAGCATCTTAGGAATTGCCTGTGTCTGTATGGCTACCCCATGGAGTTGTTTGATGGTCCTCTTGTGCCGGTCCCAAACTCCAGTCCACATCCCTCTGCTCTCCTCTGTCTTTGTCTTGTTTGTGTGTACTGCAGCTGTCTGTGTGTTGGGAGTGCTCTCCCGTGTTACATGGAGGGTTCACAGGATGTGACCATTGATTGCCTCCCGACGGGACAATGCCCCCCCCACCCACAGCCCTCCCTTCTCCCACGCCAGCAGTGCCAACTCCAACCAGTGCCATCAATATCAGTCTCGCTGACAGAGAGACTGATATTTCTGTATGGCTGGTCTTTCACATAGGGTCCACTTCTGGTGCCCTCAACATAAAAACTGAGCCAGCAGGGAGGCTTTAAACTGTTAGGAAATCTCTTGGGGAAAAAAAGGTCACTAAAATAACAAACCCAAAATGAATCAGGAATAGCATCTCAACCATAAGGCTTACATGCATAATTATTGTCTCCCTTTCTCTATAACCATTCCAGAGTAAATGGAGATGCAATCAAGAAAAAAATAAGATTTTTTCCGAGTATTAAATCTAAATTACAAAGCCAATACCACCATTATAACTCAGTTGTATGGATAATGATGATAGTGAGTGTCTTCTACTACTGTTTACTACAGCTGGGACTGTAAATGTGATGAAAATACTCATTTATACTCACATTTATGATACAATTCACAAGAATATACTCAAAACTCCCAGTAAACAGTTAACATGTAAACAGTAAACATGGCTAAAACATGGAGAACTTCTATTTCAAAACACTATTTATTTCCATATAGCCATGATATAAATAACTTTAATCTCCCCAAAACATTGAAATAGTAATAAACACAATATCACTGAAGAGCTCCATGCTATACAAGCAATGGAGAATGCCAGGCTCCACTATGTTCTATGACATATCTACAGATTCATCCAAGCAAGCTATATAGAATGATATGAAGCTTGTTGCTTTAGGCGCTTAGATACAGCCACCAGCAGGCCACGAGCAGCCAGCACTCCAAGTGCAAGTCAGTCTAACTTGACTAAAATGGCTGCGGCACTGTGACTTCCCATCAACCCCAACTTTTCAATAGTACTGTAAGTTACAAGAATCTGCCATTTTTGGCAAAAATAACATATGCCTTGTTGAAATATTTTAGCGAGAACATAGATTTGTTTCAGTGCAAAATGTGAAGTTAACTGCTTCGTTTCCACATTTACAGCGGGCAACATATAGATGTTTATTAAGTCAATGTCTCTTATATTTATGAAGGTTAAATTTGTATGACTTTATTCTTAAAATACTTTGTAATGAGACATAATTTGGACAACATACAGTTGGTTTATGGAATATAAAAGCTGAAGACCCCATGTTTTCAAAACAGTATAACAATCATATCTTCTATAATACACACAGAAAAATAAAGGTGCCATCTGGAACCGAAAATGGTTCTTCGGAGTGATGCCATAGAAGAACCATTTTTGGTTCCACAAAGAACCTTTCCGACCAGGGTTCTTTAAAGAACTATTTCCTTAAACGGTTATTTAAAGAACCCACAAAGGTGCCTCAAAGAACCTTCAAAAAATGGTTCTTTGAAGCACCATTTCTGGTTCTTTGAAGAACCTAAAGACAAAAAGGTTCTTTAAAGAACTATTTTCAAAAAGGTTCTTTATGGACCCAAATGGTTCCATAAAGAACCCTTTTCAAATGGTTCTTTAGCTAAAAATGGTTCTTTCAAGGAATAAATGGTTCTTTAAAGAACTGATTTTTGGAAAACGTGATTTTTTTTTTTACATTTAAACAGCATAACAATGGAATCAGGGTTCCCACTCTTTTTTAGAGATCATATTCCAGGATCCTTTCTGTGATGATCTATAAAATCATCTTTTACATGCACGGAAATGATGGCAAAATTGATTTGTGGATAAAAGAAACACCTGTAGATGTACTGCACTTCACTTTATTGTCAGAAATCAACTCTATACAATGTAATCCATGTGCTGCAGTGTCCTATCTAAGAAATGTTCAGAGCATTTGCCACTCTCTGCACAGCTACAGGTACTCGTGTGTCCAGCTTCAGGATAAATGCCTCCAAAAACGAAAATGTTTTTTCCAGATGATAGAGGGCCAACACAACACCCATGGCGCCATGAACCGTCTGCGTCTTCATTGTCCACCATCATTTTTTGTCCATCCACTGCTACAAAAACATCTGTGCCGTCACTCAGGGGCTCGCCATCGCTGCTGCTCAGGACAATTGTGGGTGTTGGGCTTAGTGGTTCCTGAAACAAAACATTTGAAAGTTAAAGCTGTATTCTGTAATGTTTAAAGATCAAAGCTTTCTGATATGCTTAGTTGCACATAAAATGCTAGTTTGTTGAGATTAGATGTCATATTTTTGAAATTGCACTTTATCTTAATTTTCTGAAAATATATTTCCCTTTTTTAAATAAACAAATTCAAGTTGCCCCCACAAACACAAATGACTAACCTTATCTATTGCAAAGAGCTGTGATGCATTTTCTTTGAAGACCGATGGTATGAGGAGTATGGCTGCATTCACCAACTGGCCTGCAAATGACAAATCATGTTTCAATAAATGTCACAATTCTGATTCTGCAAAGTTTTGAGACTATCATACCAATTTCCTCAGGAGTGTTGATTTGGATAACAGTATCTAGGTAAACGTCAAGTCAACTTTTTAGAGCACTTCTACACAAAACACAATATATGGGATATTCTAAAAGGCTTAAAGGGAAAATGGATCAATGAGGCAAGAAAAAGTATTTAACGTTGATTAATGGTTTTAAAGTTATTTATTGGTTTGAAATTATTTGGCTACTTGTAAAACCATCTTGTTGTACATGTGTTATATATTAGATAAAACACTCACCAAGATTGGAATAGAGAAGCAGGTGAATTCTTTTAAGACCTCTGCAGTAGAGTGTTGTTGAATATAGTGTCTTCTGTACTCTCTGGAGGCATTGGCGAATGATGACCAAGTTAGGCCTCATCTTTTAGCACTCCTGCTTCATTGTTGCAATATGGTGGCTCGTACTTCTTTCGTCGTCCCCAGCATCCATTGCATCTGTTTGCTAAGTAATAAACAATGACACAATTAGGACTGAGCTGGAGCATGAAGTATGAAGCATAAAATTCAGTTTAGCATTACTCTTTTAGTCAATGAGAAAATACTTACATATCCAGATCCATAACTTTCCTTCAGAAAAGGGAAGTTGAGCAGGACAGACTTAAAGAGCTGCACATACTGAATATGAGACGGATACCTGTAAGTTTTCAAAAGGAACAAAACACAAGGCGTTATACAAGATATATATATATATATATATATATATATATATATACGTATCACTCATAAAGTGCTAACTACCCCACACCCAGATCATGGCAAGATAGTTTTTTTTCTAATTTATCCCATCCCCCATGATTCAACAACTCAAACATGAATTAAGAACCCTTTAATATCCCAAAGAACCATATGAAAAACATGTAGAACCATCCAATAGATAAAATGGTTCTTCAGTAGGGGATGGTTCTTCGTGGAATCACACGGCCTTTTAAAGAACCATTTAAGAACCTTTTTTTTTCTGTGTGTAGACACTCTTCCGTCGCAAGTTTTTAAACTACGGCACACGAGTGTAGCCGGTACCGGGTCCGTTGTCTAATCTAATGTGGCTAGTGTGGTTTAATGGATCATGTTTATGTTAATTTACAATGTTGGAGTTATCTATATGTCTGCCTGCATGAATTCAATCCAACAAAGAATGTGTACAGAGACATTGTGAAAGTCTTCATGTGAAAATGATTTAACAGTGAAAAAAACTCCCACATGAAGATCCCGATAGGACTCAGTACTTTGACACCATTTGCATTTTTATTACATTGTGGTTAAAGCTGCAGCAGTCAATATGTTTATTCAGTGTATTCACAACTGGTCAAATTGCTATAATGTGAAAAGTGTCACTTGTAGTGATGGACACACAGAGACTTATCACCAGCCCTCCCTCTACTCCACTGAGCTGAACATCTTTGATGAATGAATGAATACTGAATAATAATGAAATGTGCACAGAAGCAACTGTTTGCACATATTCAACGTAACAACTTTATATGTTGGTTCAATTACTGCAGAATCAAAATTGAGGTGAATTACATTTTTAAAGAATTCTCCACGTCAAATAAATTTAGAAAAAATCGAAACATTTTGCACGTTAATTGGTGTATGCACAGCTGCATGTAAACGGGAATATTAGTGGAATTTTCATTTTTATTGGCCATGTAAACAGCTTGGTGTCTTTGCACTGCTGTATGGCAACTGTTTAACAATGACATGACATAGGCATGAGTTTTTAGCATATTGAATGCTGACACTATCCTGGTCAGGGAGGCCCACAAACCCCCCCCTCAGAGCACAGAGTAAAGCAATAGTACATGTTGCCGGCTTGATTTGAGAGCCCTGGTGCTTGGCTGCATAAAATGACCAGCTGTGCCTGGAGGGCCTTTAATTAGGTTTCCATCGCGCTCTGACAGAGTCAATGGAGCATTGATTTGATTTTCCCTTCAGAAGCTGTGGCTGTGTTCGCTGAGGCCAAATGTCACCCCAGGATCATTGGATTACACAACCTGCTTCATCAGTAGCTCCGCCCAATGGCCTGACTGACAGCTGAGCAGCGAAGGCGGGATTTTATCCAATCTGCCTGTTTGTTGACACCAGGTTTAAACTCACCCACAAGTTGGTCTTGATATCCTCGTTAGCACTTTTAATTCATATAGTGATCCCAATTTACCTAGAGACTGGGGGCATGTAACTATGAATATTTAATCCGTCTATTTTGAGGTGGTTGTTCGTGCTTCTTCATACTTTTGTTTCACTAATTCAGAGGGGAAATGTAATTAAGCCCTGCACTACACATCTGGGTTTTCTATACGGAATGAATGAGGAGCTTTCAAAAAGGACGCTAGATTACATTTCTTGACAGTATATCATTATTATCATCGGGTGTGTCATCTTCATGAGTTAACATTGTGTTTTAACTGATTGTATTTACTTTTAAGTGCTGCTTACAGAGTAAGGTATCATGAACATCTTGATCCAGTAATTGTAATGTAGTAACAATGCAAAAGCATTTCTAGTTGACAGTAGGCAGTTTAAAGAGACAGGAAACAGGGTGAACGAGAGGGGAGTGACACGCAACATGGGTTCTCTGCCAGAATCGAACCGTAGGTGTTATGTGGTATGTGCCTTAACCATTAGGCTACCAGGGCCCCATACATTTCATCATGTATAAAAGGACAAGACATATTATACTATGGCATTTCTTATGAAATACTTGTATTTTTTAAACATCTTTTATGGCAATTCAATGACATATTGTATGGCTACAATACCATGACATCTTTAAGAAATTCTGTACCATGACATTTTTATGGCATAATATACAATTATATTTTCTAAGGAATACTATAATATTTATGATATTTTAATGATATAATCATGGTACACTATACAGTGGCCCTTTTAAGACATTTTTACGACATTCAATATTATTAAGTCATACTATCTTACTTTTATGGCATTTTATTCTATGGAATTTCTATGCCATTTTTATGGCATATGACTATGACTTAATAATGAGATATTTGTAATACATTTTTCATGGCATTCTAAACGATGTAGATTAATGACGTTGTAATGTCATTCTTTTGTTTACATTTTTATGACATACTATACTATGACATTTTCTATGATATCCTCATAACAATTTTTTGTGACATAATGTATAGTACACATTTTTTATCACGACTTTTATGACAATTTTTTTATTTTACTATTTTATCTTCATGGCATACGATCATATTGTTGTGTCGTAGTATATTATAATTTTCTATTTCATTTATTTATTGGTTTATTTGGGTAGGCACATTAATAAAACATTCCTGTAAGTGAGCCAAGAGGCTATTTTTCATCTGTATTGTATACTATTGCATGACATTTTTATAACATACTAGTATGACCTTTTATGAGATTATATATGATAACTTTTTGGCATACTATAATATATTTTTAATTGCCTTCCCTATCACATACTTTATCTTCATAAAGATCAGAGGTTCGATCTGTCCATGTCGATGTGTCCTTGGGCAAGACACTTATATATGTTCATGGTATACTATACTTTGCTTTTTAATGGCATTTTTATGATGCATATTATTATCATTTTTTGATGGCATAATATTTTGATGGCATATCATACTATTGACATTTTTATGGCATTCTAATCTATGACTTTTAAAACATTTATATGGCATACTATACAGTAAAATGTTTCATGACATACTCTATTGCTAATTCTTTTTTATTGCAAAATTTATTTTTTATTTGTTTATGACATACTATACTATGACATTTTCTATTAATCTTTTACAAAATACTACACTGGGTCGTATTTTATAATATTTGGTTTGACATGTTTTATTAATCTTTCATGGCACATTATACTATGACTTTTTTATGACACACTATGTTACGTTTTTATCACACTATATACCAGGGGTGGGCAAACTTTTTGGCTCGGGGGCCACATTGAGTTTTAAAATTTGACAGACGGGCCGGGCCAGTAGCAGATGAATAGAGTGTTTGTGTGAACTAATATAAATTACAAGTAAAAAGTAACTTGCTTTTCATTTCAGTGGGAACAGTGTTGTTGGTCACCCTTTTTAACCAGTGCGTCAACATTTGGTGTCAGTTTGGTTGTGGCAATTCTCAGAACAGATCTGAGGTGTTCATCAGTTAGCTGGGATCTTACACAGTATTTTTTTATCGCATTAATGCATATTTAATCGTGCACTTAATTATTATTAAGCAGTCATTTTTGACACAGTGTTTTTAGTGTAAAGGTTAATGACTGTGGTCTTTTTAGCAGTTTGATTCTTTGATGGATCATACAAATATTTGACTGTCACATCTAACATTATCAGAGTTCTGCTCTGTAATGTCTTTCCTTGTCTCTCCCCCCTGTGTCATGGTGTGGGTACATCTCACTGGAGTCAGGAAACGTATCAGAATACCCTTATTTTATTGGCTAAACTGCATCACGTGACATGATTTACAACGCATTGGTCGGTGTTTTTCCTGCACCGCTGAACAAGTGCCGTAAATGCTGGAAAGGAGCGTGAATAACTCCGCTGCATAAAGCAAAGGCCCGCGACCCACTGAAAACGGGTCCGCGACGAACCACTAGTTGAGAATCACTGGTCTACAGGATCGTGACGAGCGGTGAACAGCTGTTTGTGTGGCGTGTCTTACGTCTCTTCCTGTTTCCTTCACTTACATTCCCCTGGGTCCTAAGCCCCTCCCTGTACAGCTTATATGTACCAACGTACATTTATAACAAATACCACACATATTACACGGTAATCAGCGTTGCATATGTGTCAAACTCTATCGGTGCATCTCCGGTTAGTCTTTGTTCTTTGTCTTTGTTCATCCTGCATCGCTCTGTTCTGTTCTTTAATGTAACGTAACTGGAGCGACGGAGCCTCTCCCAGCTGTTAGCAGACTGTTGTGCTAGCAGGCTCGCGAGTGAGCTGTACCCAGCATGCAGTTCGGCGGTGAAATTTTATAAATGTACAATTATTAGTGTTACAAATTGTTTATGTGTCACAGACTGTTGTGTTTTTCTCTGTTAAAGAGCGTTAGTTGTGAGTTGTTAATTGTTGTGTTATAAAGTTATGACCATGACTAGAGGTCTCTCTCAATACATATAAGAGAACTAGCGCTGACCGCTGAGCAATAGCGGCAAAGAATACATTTAGATGCCTGTTGAAAGCAGACAGCAGTTGTTTCGGCTATGCACCGGTATAATGGTGTGTGAAGAATTCATATCATACGGGGGAAAAAAAAAACGGTATACTGCCCAGCCCTATTCTTTGTTATAGTTTGGACAATTTTGTACCAATATTTGACGGGCCGGATTAAAACGCCCAACGGGCCGTATCAGGCCCGCGGGCCGTAGTTTGCCCATGCCTGCTATATACTATAGTATTTTTATTACATTTTCATCAAATTCTATATAGAATTTCTATAATATACAATATCATGACACCCTTTATGATTTTTTCATGACATGCTTTACCATGATATTTGTATGACATACGCCTTTATCATGTTTTCAATACTATACTGTGTTATACTATTTTTCATCAGTCTTCCGCTTTTTTCTCACGGCATTCTATAATTCTATTCTTCTCATCACATTCAAAGCCCTTCATAACCTCGCCCCTTCATACCTTTCTGACCTCCTGCATCAACACGCTCCCAACAGCAACCTCAGATCCGCCGACGCCAACCTCCTTACCCCCCCGACTCTGTCCAAGCATCAGACCTGTGGGGACAGGGCCTTCTCCATCGCTGTCCCCTCCCTCTGGAACTCCCTCCCCCAGTACCTCAGACATTCTCCGTCACTCGCACTTTCAAAACTTTCAAAACTCAGCTATTTAAATCTGCTTTCAACCTGTAAAGTCACTTATGTCTGTTTCTCTTTTTCTTTTTCATGTTGTTCCTTACTGTTATGTCATCTATTCTGCTCTTATTGTTATTACTTCTATTGTTTCTGTTTTTACCATGTAAAGTATCTTTGAGTACCTTTTAAAAGCTCTATAAATAAAATCTATTATTATTATAATATTACATTTTTATGACTTTTTTATGACTTCTACAACTTCAACAATTACTAATTATATTAACGTTACTACAGCGGTTACTACAACAAGTACTACTGCTATAACAACCATTAGTACTAATAGTACTACTACAACATCAACTACGACTGCAAAAACTTCAACTATTACTACATCTACTACCACTAGTAGATTTGATAGTTACCAAAGATTTGTTCCGTGCGCTCCAGGTCTCATCTCCTGCATGCCCTTTGAGTCACTTTGTTCATTCAACAGTGTGGACAATAAACAGAGACATTTACACCAACATGACAAAAAAGTAACACGTCTCCTGCTCCAATAACACAACCTGCTTCACAACTTCCACAAACATATTTTTTGCATCAGTTTTCATGGAAGATAGATCAAAACCTTGTACAAGACAAAACACAGAGATGTATTTGGGTCATACATTGATAATATTATTATGTAATCTCATTACATTTGATGACAAGGAATTAAAACTGACTTATATTGAAATTGTTTAAAGTCACAAAAGGACTCAGGGATTAAATAGAGACCTTCACTGTCGGTCAGTCTATTCATTCGGTGTCAAAGGTAACAAATAACAAAATACAAATTAAAAGCAAATTAAACATGCATGTATATATTCCAGCATGATTTCACTATGCATATACACGTTACATTAGCTAAATTAATATACAGGCATTGTTACCACGTGGTCCCAGTATCTGCAGTTTCCCCTGTTTAAAAAAAATATTTTTAACATAACGTTAGTTATGTTAAAGTAACGTCTAGTAAGTTAAGTAAAGACTGTAAAAAGTAGAGTGGTCAAATACTGCCGTCTAAAGAGTGAGGGGGGACATGTCTCCTTCTTATTAATTTGTTTACTAGGTTGTCTTTCTTATCTTTCTTATACATCAAAACTTCATCAGCTTTCTCCCTTCTCATTGGTCTTCAGCCTCTGAAGCTCCTCCTCCAGCATGCTTATTTGCTGCAGCAGCTCCTTCTGGTCCTGCTGGGCTCTGAGCTTCGTCTGCTGCTCCACCTCCGCAATCTTCCTCTCGTACCAACGTTCCAACTGAGTTGACACCGATTCAAAGAAACGCTGAGTCACCTGAAGGGAGGGCAACCACACACTTGATATTTGGCTGGAAGTTTTAAGATCACCTTGAAATCAGATTTGTCTTTTCTTCAGGAAATTGAGTTTTTAAAAGAGTACTTCAATATTTTGGGAAATAAGCTTATTTGCTTTCTTTCTTAGAGTGAAATGAGAATATTCATATCAGTCTAACTCTGTGTGTACACATCTGGGAGGCAATTCGCCTAGCTTAGCATAGAGACTCAAAGCAGGGGGAAACAGCTAGCCTGGTCTGTCCAAAGTTCAAAAATACACCTACCTACAGCTCACTAAATGATGTATTGTATGTCATTGGTTTAAAGAACTATAATTGGTGGTGTTGGGAGAAGTTAGGTGGTGGAAACACAACAGCAATTGCTAACTGAGGCTGGCTCCAAAGGTCCCCATTAAAAGGGACAACTTTACAGCAGAAATAAACATGTTTACAGCCTGGTTAAAAAAAAAACGTCTTTAGAGATGTCTTCAGCTGCTTACTTGGTGAGTACAACTTTATTATTATTAACAGAAATGATGGTTAAAGCTAGAAAAATAAGCCTCATGTTGTAATAAAATGGAATTACTCAGTAAGGTTTAAAGTAGTGCTGGGCAAGTTAACGCGTTAATTTCGCGTTTACGCATTCATTAATTAACGCCGACAATTATTTTATCGCGCGTTATTGAAAGACAAGAGACAATACATATACATAACAACAAGAACAGTGGGATAAAAGCCAGCAAACATCCTATAGTCAGTTGTGTGTGTGTGTGTGTGTGTGTGTGTATGTCCTTGAGCCTTTTGAGATGGGAAAAAAAATTATAATAATAATAATAATTAAAAAACAACAACAAAAAAAAGATGCCAACAAAGTATGAATTATATTCACATTAATTATAAAACATGCTACCTGCATCTCGTGAACCAAATGTTATTGCCCTTTTGTTCATATAGCAGTACTTTTAAAATAAAAGTGCGCAATACACTACTTTTGAATTCATTATTGAACTTTGCCATAACAATGCGATTAATCGCGATTAATCGCAAAAAATCCATGCGATTAATCACGATTAAATATTTTAATCGTTGCCCAGCACTAGTTTAAAGAAAAGCATGTTTTGTAGCACATTCACTTGATTGACAGGTCTAGTCCAACCACTGCTCGTCCGACTCATCAGTACACTCACCTCTATAGCGTGCTGATTGTTCCTCTCCTGGCTGAATGTGGGCTCAGTGGGACGGTCGATGAAGAACTCCAGTGTTCTGGTGCCCTCAGTGTGAATCCCTACACGCCTGCATGCACTCATCAGCTCTCCAAAGTGTTTCCTGTCTGGCCTGTCACAGCGGTGTTCCTGATGATGGATCAGTCTGGGTCCCTGGGCGTTGATGCTGGACTGGCTGCTGCTGCTGCTGCTTGAGAAACCCTCCCCACGCAGGGCCATCACTGCTCCTATTGGACTGTCCTGCACTCCCGGAGGCTGCCAGAGGGGGTCAAGAGAGGCCAGTAGGAAGTCTGAGGTGTGGTTGGCAGGCATAGGAAACAGGGTTGTGTTCTCATAGTCATCTGATGACAGGTGTGGGGTTGGAGAAAAAACAAATCATCCATATGAAGGAAAATAAAAGTTTTGAGTCTGTTTAATGGGCAAAGTGATTATATCTCCAAAGCAAATGACCACGATGTGCAATGTGCATTCATTCAGTAGCTGAGATATGTAAGCTGATTTTGACAAAGATGCAATCCCTCTTAAGGATTTTTAATTTTGTGCTGATTCTGGCAGTCTCTGTGGACAGTGTTTCTGAGCACCAGACTCCCTTTAAAAACCTCTCATTTTACTGCAGCAGGGTCTGGCAGTCCGTGCAGTCCTGGTTCCGGGTTCTTCCAAGCTTCCCTTCCCTCCAGTGGGCCCAGCAATACGTCCTGGGTCTCCAGCAGCATGGTGTTGGTGTTTGCTCCCAGCGGGGACCGGAGGAGCAGAGAGGGGAAGCTCTGCTCCTGGAGGAGGAGGAGGAGGAGACGCTGCTGCTGAGCTCTCCTCCTCCCTCCAGAGCTCCGATTGCAGGTGGAAGGCTGCGGTGAAGCCCGATCTGGGTCTGTCCACGGCGGACCGGTCTCTACTGGAGGATCTGGGTCTGTCCACGGTGTACCGGTCTCTGCTGGAGGATCTGGGTCTGTCCACGGTGTACCGGTCTCTGCTGGAGGACCTGGGTCTGTCCACGGTGGACCGGTCTCTGCTGGAGGATCTGGGTCTGTCCACGGTGGACCGGTCTCTGCTGGAGGACCTGGGTCTGTCCACGGTGGACCGGTCTCTGCTGGAGTCTGAGCTGAAGGAGTTTCTGGTGAACCTGCATGATTTCATCTGATTTCACTAGAATCCGACCCGGTGGCTCCGATGACGAGCATTAAGAATAACTCTATAGAAATAGACCATCTTCTCTCTGATGGTCTCTTTACTGATGTAGTTCATAAAGAGACATATAAACTGAGTCTGATTCAGAACCAGTTCCAACTTTAATTTACATCAATAAAATAAGTTTCACATTTTTCAAATAGTCTTTTTTGGGAGGTGGGTGAGTGGGTAATTAGTGGAGATGACTTAGTTGTCAACAAGTCCGACTACTACAACTATGCTACCATGACAACTGAGCAAAATCCATCCTCTGAGGAAAACCATGAGATGCACTTATTAGAAAAAGCTAGTTAGTTAACTTTGAGATAAGATTTATTTTGTCAAACTTCCAATTTACAAGGTCAACAATAAACGGCCATGCTTAATTTCAAACTGTGTATGCACACCGAAGGAAAATGCAATTTGTGATTCTGTATTTTTTCCATAAACAACAGACAAGTTGTCCAAAATATGTGAAAACACGTCTCTATGATGTGTCTCAGTCCCTGTGAGCTGTGCCACTGACCCGTTAATGCTATGGCAGGGATAACAGCCATAAACCTTTGCTGGCCGCCCCTTTAAAATGGTCTCTATCGACTGTAATTATGGAAGCTTACATACCTGGTGACCTGTCCACTTTCATTTCAAAGTATGTCCTGCCCCCCATCTGCTCCTGCTCTGGGCCTCCCAGACTGTGGGTGGATGTGCATGGTAGGATGTTGACGTAGGTAGCCAGTGAGGTGCTGCTGTCTCCGGATACTACGGACAGCAGGGGGAGGGACTCCAGGTCAGCTTCTGCCACGGACTGCTCCACAGACCGTGAGGGGAGGAGTTTGTAATACCGGGATTTGGCTAGGATGTGGACATCCCTGTCCTTCAACTGGGACACGCACCACCTCTTCAGTTCACTACTCACCGCTGCCTGCTTTGGGATGAGAAACAAGCTGCTTTATATACATAGACTGTAACAGCTGGTATTTCTATTAAGTTCAAATGACTCCTTTTGGCTGCCGACCATGACATGACATATCTTCCTATTTAAATCCCAACTTCTAAATTGAATCTGAAAAGTCTGAATTCACGAAGCAACAAGTTGTGTCCAGACCGCATTGATTCAGCATGTCCAACACTTTAATCTGCCCAAGCCAAAGTGAGGAGAAATCTTGCTGTAAGCAATTATGTAACAATTTTCAATCTTTCTGGGATGAAATTTGTCAAATTTTAAATCTCAGTTCTTTTCCTTCAATGATATTGTCCACTAAATATTTAGCTGGAGTGACATTTTGGTGACACTAAAACTGACAATGTCTGCCCCTCTTTTCAAATAAAGTAGATTATATGCACAATAGTATCAATATTACAGTATATGTGTCCTTCCAAAAAATGTGAGAACAATTCCAATTTAGGTTTGACTTTAAAGATGCACAAAATAGTTTTTCTTCAAAAAAACTGATATTGGTATCAAACTTTGAAAACCCAAAGGAACTGAGGCATCAGTTTAAGACACTGATGAAAGTGTGAAGTCCCTGATCTGTAAGAAGAGACAGTAGAAGCAGACCTGGTGTCTGTTCCTGTGGTCCATATTGCCCAGTCTAATGTTGACCTGCTCCTGCACGTTCAGGACGTGCAGCCTCATCTCCTGCTGCGTGGCTTTCAGCTGGCCCTCCAGCTTCTTGAGCAGGGGCTTACAGAGACATCCATTGGCCGCCGCCTGCGGAGAATGGTCACAAGTTACAAACTCAGTAGCAGGAAGGACTCCATGGAGCACCCTGTTTCTGTAATGGTTCTTCTTCTATAGCAGGTGTGCCCAACATAACTCAACGTGAAGTTTTAGCACCAAGCTTTTCTCAAAGTCCAATGACTGTTTCACCTTCTCAGATACTCTGGTCCCTTCTGATTTACAAAGAAAGCTCAAAACATAATCACACAAATGTTTTTATCATCAATAACCTGTCTAATGTTGCCCTCCTTGTCGCGGTACAGTGTGTAGAGCTGATAGGTTTTTCCATTCTGAACGGAATCTTCACCATCTTTCCAGAGCAGATTCTTCTTACGGGCAAAGTCATTCTCGCCTTTTCTTTTATCATTTTCATTCAGAGCCTGCAAAGAAGTAAAAGTAATGGACTGTTAGTAGAAATTGCATGTGTCAGACGCTTCCAGTTCGTTGGAGCTTTAACGCATATTTGTTGAGTTTAAAGAGACTTGTATACCACTACATATAAACATACTTACTTGCACTCTCGCAGAAATTCATTGGGGAATCTAAGACTACTGACTGAAATGTCACGGCAAGCTAAGCACTAAAGTGAAGATGAGCACAGGACCGTAAAACCTGACTCTCTTTATCTGTGAACACCATGACACATGAAGACATCCACTGTGGACTTGCTGAGCAGGACAGTCCCGACGTCGCCGTTGTTGACCCACCTGCTCCTTGACCCTCCTCCTCTTTCGGCCGCTGTATGGGCTGCTGATGGCGGCTGGGCTCTTGTTGCAATACTGCCTTTGCTGCCTTTGCTGCTGCTGTCTTTGCTGCTGCTGCTGGTGCTGCTGCTGTTGGTGACTATGACCCACCTTGAAGGCAGTTCTGCTCTCCATCTGTTCACTGCTGGGGGTGTCCTCCTCCACCACAGAACTGCTGACCTGCTCAGGGCAAACAGACAAGATCGAGGTACGTGAAGTTCAACTCAAATGCAAAATGAAAACTGCAGTCAATGAAGCGACGACAGCAAATGCTATGTATCGTTTTATAATCTAAAGAATTGATTTAATGTGACTAACGCAATTCTTTGTAATTCTCCCAATAGCTCAGGAGACTTCTACAAGGTACAAAAAATGTTTTAATGACATTTTCTTACTTTGTTTGGAATCATTTCTACTCTGACAGCTGAGTGCAGGACCCAGTCTGTCACCAGTCTTTCTCTTTGTTTCCTTATTGTTCTTCCTCGCATGAAGCGATGTACCTGAGGACAAGTACAACAATCTGCTATGGGGACATTATTGGTTACATTTGATTATGTATTGCTAGTATGGCAATACACTTAGAAAATAATCCAGACGTTTGCTAATGCTATTAAAAACTGTGATAGTGATAGTTATAAACCCCAGAGTAATACAAATTCTACAATTTAAATTCTCGACACTGTGCAGCCTAATGTTTTGTTTTGAAGTATATAATGGACTCAAGAATATGAAGTCATAGAATGTAGGTTCAGTTTAGACAAACCTGTGGAGCTCTGGCCAGGAGATGTGCCATATCTTTGTGGTTGTTATCTCTGGCCTTGTCCAGGGCTGTTTTACCTGCCTGGAAGTGGACAGTATATCAGACACGCTTGAAAACCTTTCACATAGCAGCACATAGAACAGTCATATCATACATAGAACAGTCATATCATACATAGAACAGTCATATCATATTTTACCCTGAAGTAAAGAGGCACATTTTACACAGTTCAGTTTTACCATCACAAGTCGTGCTGCTTGTATATCATTTCTATAATTTCTTTTGTGGCTCTGGATCAAAAGGTGGAGGCGTGAAGTTTGAAATACGCTGGCATTTAAGAGGCAGGGAGGATTATTGAAAGACACAATCAAATAGCAGTATGGGAAATGTAGGATCCAGTGCTTTTGGTATTTTAGCCATATATTTTAAAAAAATACAGTATATATATATATATATATATTTTTTTTTCCTTTACATTAAAGCATGGAATTAACATGCTAGCTAACTAGCCAGCTGTCCACTAGCTAGCTTGTTAATTCCACCATTCTTTCATGTTAATCTGGTTACATAAACCCAAGCTGTCATTCATCTGGCGAAAGCAATCTGCATTTCTACGCCGTGACAAGATTGTGTAGATGACACATTAAGTTGTTTTTTACCGAGGGGATTTTTCATATACCATTCATAGTCTGATTTATAGATAATTATTCCTAAATAAACTTCTTTTTGAATAGTAGTTGACTGTATTTTATTTGTATTGATTGATTTTATTTATGATAAAAACAAATATCCAAAATCTTACTGTCATAAGCACCATGTGTTACTGTGTCTAGAAATGAATTGATAACTTGAATTAAAAATAATGAGATAACAGTTATATATCTTGTGATATCAGGAAAATTGTGAATCTGTTCAGCATCCAGCTGGTAGAGGGAACTTACATTGTTTCTGAGTGTCCCATCAGTCCCCGCCTTCAATAAGAGCCGAACTGTCTTCTTATGGTTCAGAGCAGCAGCCACATGGAGAGCTGTGTCTCCGGCCTATAGGCAAACACAGACATGTAGGCCTTCACAGTACAGTATGTACAGTATATACCTGTGTGTTTGTTCGCAGTAGATCAGGTGAACATGCAACAATGTGCAATTTGTCTAGAGGCAAGCACACAAGTCAACAAATAATAATAAAAAGTCCTATAATAAATAAATAATGGATTAATATTTACGTGGGTTGAAATGGAGAAGTTCTTACAAGGATAGGTATCCAAGCTCAAATCTAAATACAGTCATAAAAAGTAAATATGTACATTTACTCCAGTATAAGGTACAATTTGAAGGTACATGCATATGACATATTGGACTTTTCACTGCACTACATTTCTACATTCTTACTTTCTCAAAACAAGGGGGATAATCTGCCGTTGCCGTGAGATGATTCCAAGATGTTTTAACATTTCTATTAATTTCTATTGATTCTAAAGTAGTGAAAAATTATTTTAAATAATCTTGCAGATTTATTTCAAGAAAGAAAAAATACATCACATAAAATATTTCAAAATCCACTGATCAGCCCACATCATACTGCTGTGTTCGTGTTGAGACATATAGGGGATACAAATATTTGAAAACACTCTGAAAAGGGTCATTCTGCATATTGAGTAATTTTACTTTTGTTACATTTTGTCGATAATACTTCTGTACTTGTAATGGAGTACTTGATACTTTCACTTAAGAAAAATATCTGAATTCTTTCCCTCCCACTTTCCAAATCAATGTCTCAAAACTTTGTCTCCTATTTCTATTTTCCCTGTAATTACAGCCACATTGACAAAGTTTTCATTAGAAATTTAAATAAAGTGTCCTGTATGAAACATAATTGTTTCAAACAAACATACCATATCAGTGAAACCACACGAGTTTCCATGAGTTTCTCTGGCGTACGCTTTTGCTGAAGTCTGAGGGATTTTGTCAGTTTGTGTCACGCGGGCTAAAAGATGTCTCGCAATATCATATTGATAACACTGACATATTGTACCTGGTTCCTCTCTGTCACGGAGCACAGAGAACCCAGCAGGATCTTCACCAGGGTCAGGTTGTCGTAGCGAGCAGCCACATGCAAACAGCTGTCACCCATCTGGAACCAAAACACAGTTCTCAGTGATATTAGTTTAGTTTATCACGATACTAATATCAGTGATGCACCAAGTGCGTTGTGAAACTATTCCTCAATGTTCAGCAGTCCACAGTACACGAGCTCAATAGAGTCAGAGTGAAGGGTCTCCTACTTCTTTAACCATGTCTCTGAGGAGAGCACAGTGCATTGTGGGATGCCTGAGGACTCACATCGTTCTTGGTGTCTGGTGTGGATCCTCCCAGCAGCAGGAGGCGAGCCGTCTGAGCATGTGCGTTCTGACAGGCCAGGTGGAGTGCTGTGTTTCCTGCCTGAATCAACATACTACAGTTACTACTGAGTAAACATAGTGGGCTTCCATTTTACATTGTTAGGCTCACCACAACTCTGAGAGAAAAAAACAACCAGAGATTCTGATGCTGTCTAGAGTTTGACAAGACGGTCCACATTATGGCATGCGGTATTTGGCAGGCCATTTGGGTCCACAGAGCCATTCTTGTCACATATAAAATGCAGATGCAAGCAACTATAGAATATGCACTTTAAAGAGGACATATCATGCTCATTTTCAGATTCATACTTGTACCTTGGGTTTCCACAGGAACATAATTAAATGCTACAATATTAAAAAAAGATATGATTTTTTACATACTGTCTGTCTAAATATACCTGTATTCACTCTCTTGTCTTAAACGCTCCATTTAAACGCCTGTCTCTTTAAGACCCCACCTGAAAAATCCCAGTCTGCTCTGATTGGTCAGCGTGTCAATTACACTGAGTTTAGCGCCACCTCTACCGGTGACTGCTAGTAGTGGTCACCGGTAGAGGTTATAGAAGTCCTGACTTGCTCGTTTAAAAAAGCACAGTTTCTGAATATGTAGTTTTAATCGAAAAATGACATGGAAATCCAACTTCTTTCAATTGGCAGCTTTAAGTTAGTGACAGTTTGAGGTGGAATTACATGAGGTTATGTGAAGGCATGGCGTTGGGGGTTGGGGGGGTTACAGTTCTGCAACAGGACAAAAACACATTTGCTGCTAACACATAACACATTATAATTAAATTAATCTTTGTGCATTCTTAAGTCAAACTAAATAATCAGAAATGTGTTTTAAATTTCAGTATTAATATACTCATCCTGAAAATGGTATTCTGTTTTACGAACAAAGAACCTAGACTGAGATAAGGCCTCATTTATTTAAATTTGCAACTACAAACCAAGTGAAGACAGAGTGAAATATTGTTCTCCTTACTAAGAATCCATTTTTTCCGACGGAGTTCAGTCCTTTGCTACAATGGCTTTATTTGATGTTCTGTTGTGGTGTATTTATATTAGAATAATAAAAATGACTCAGTCTACGGTACATTAAATCATAAATGTATTTCAATCAAAATCCTCTGTGCAGCAGTGTAAAGTACGGAAGCCCTGAGAGGAAATTTAGAAAAAAATTCACGTGATCCACTTTCTAAGTCTGATCAAATTTTTTGATTTAGCCAGGTTAGTCTCTAAGTTCCATCAAAACAATGTCATCTGTGAAACTGGTAATACACATTTTGGCCACAACAGGCAGAAGTTCTAGATGTTTTCTTCCAGGTGAGTTTCGATTTCTTCAGTCTAAACACAACGTACATATATTGTGTTTCAGCAAGTTATGTAAATTAAAACTCACCTGAAAGAAAGCATGACTGCTTTAAGTCCGCTTTCAGTCAGCTTATTGTGGCGGAAATGAGTATTACAACAACAAACACTTTGAAAAAAAAGTTCACCTGCCAAAACCTGTTTTTTTTCACCTTTATTCACAGATGAAAGTTTTACCTGAAAAATCGTTTTTTCACCCAATTTTTACATCATAAACAACGGAGAGAAAACAATGTAGATCGGATTTAGAATGGATCAATCTCAATGCCTCTGTAGTAATGCGAACGTATGCAAAAGATAAAATAATAACGTTAGCTCTGGTACAATGAGACAGAAAACAGTGTCTTTTGTCTCATTGTCTTCATTTATGTTCTATGAAGCACTTTATAATAATTTTATAGCAACTCTATCGGCTGTACAAGGCTACAAGTACAAGATGTGGATGAATGTTTCAGAGACGTGTTCTATACATTTAATGTTGCCAGATTTAAAGTGCATTATTGTTGTTGATGTTGTTATCATTCAGTGTGGCTTTGTGGCACAATGCAGTAAAACTGCCTGTGCCAAAGCACACTGTATATTATCCATCTGGCTTAATCATAATCATAACTAGAAAATTTCGCAAGAAATTTTAACAGTGTGGCTTCTACTGCCCGAAGACGTCGCAATATATAGCTACACACGCTGATGTTACCGGTAGTATCGTTGAGGTTCGATTGAGATATCGCTTCTCTCTTTTCTGCATTTTAGATTCATACTCTTGGATTGAATCTTATATTCGTGATGGACAGTCCACAAATTTCTGTACAAACCTCATTCTGAGCTTCATGTTAAGATACAGTTACTCTATGGGGCTTTTATTTTGAAAGGGTGGGACTGGGTGGGGGAGAGAGGGGGAGAGGAGAAATATTCATAATGTTTGATACACAAACACAGAGGTTATTAAATGGGAGGGGGGGGGGGGGGTTCTCTAAATATATCTAAAACCTGAATGACTGTATGATAGAGAGAGAGAGAGAGAGAGAAACATAAAGACATAAAGATGATTAAGAAACGTTGCAGTAATCAGTGATTTTGAACAAAACCCCTGCCTCCTTTTAACAAATTAGCAGGAGTCTAAGTGCCAAAATATGGATACCGTGAGAAAGATAAGACTCTGGCAAACGCGCTGATGTGTTTTTTATGTTTGTGGTGTTAAAAATGTGAACTCCAGAGCAATAGACAAAACTGGTACCGTCTGCGTTCTTTGAGAAATTAGTGGTGAGATTTAACATGGAGTCTAATGGAGCAGGTGGTTGGAGTTCATGTCGCTCTGCGGCTCTTTGAGCCAAATGTGTTCAAAATCACTGTTTACTGTAATGTTTCTTAATCAGTCTGCCTCTAACACCAGGTGTGTCCTCACCATGGCAACCAGTTACACACACGCACGCAGGCTCTCTCTCTCTCTCTCTCTCTCTCTCTACACACACACACATGATATTCAAGGAAAGATCATTAGACCTCCTGTCTGCCTGTCTCTCCCACTCACTCACTCAGTCCATCTAACTGTCTGTCTGTCTGTCTCTCTCTCCCACTCACTGAGTCCATCTAACTGTCTGTCTGCCTGTCTCTCTCTCCCACTCACTGAGTCCATCTAACTGTCTGTCTGCCTGTCTCTCTCTCCCACTCACTGAGTCCATCTAACTGTCTGTCTGCCTGTCTCTCTCTCCCACTCACTGAGTCCATCTAACTGTCTGTCTGCCTGTCTCTCTCTCCCACTCACTGAGTCCATCTAACTGTCTGTCTGCCTATCTCACTCACTCTGTCTCTCTCTCCTCTCTGTCTATCTTTCTGTCTGTCTCTCTCTCCCTCTCTGTGTCTCTCTCTATCATACAGTCATTCAGGTCTTAGATATTTTTAGAGGACTTTTCCCCTCTCACCCCCCCCCCCCCCCCCCCCCCCCCCCCTCCCCCCATTTCAAATTAAAAGCCCCACAGAATGAATTGTAACTGGAATGCTTGTGATGAAGCCTCTCATTTTAGTGTCAAACATTATGATTCTGTCTCCTCTCCCCCTCTCTCACCCACCCAGTCCCACCCTTTCAAAATAAAAGCCCCACAAATACAAGATTCAATCCAAGAGTATGAATCTAAAATGCAGAAAAGAGAGTAGCGTTATCTCAATTGAACCTGAATGACACTACCGGTAACATTGGCGTGTGTATATATTGCGATTTCTTCGGGCAGTATAAGCCACAAAATTTCTTTTGGAATTTTCTAGTTATAATTATTATCCTACCTTGTTCCTGATGTGTACATCAGCTCCGGACTTGACCAGTAGTTTGACACAGTGAGAAAATCCGTGCCAAGATACCTCATGCAGCGCAGAGTTGCCGTCCTCAAACACAAAGGGGACAAAGTATTCCCATCACAAACTGTTACCATTTCATCAACCACGCAAATTGAGAACGTATGAATGAATGTTTCAGCAGGTGTGTGAACAACTTCTGACATGTACAGCAAGTCCACCACTTACTCTGCCCTGCAGGTCCACAGCACAGCCTCCCTGAATCAGAGCAGCCATGGCGTTACTGTTCCCCGCCATGGCAGCTCGGTGCAGGGCCGTCAGGTGACCGGGGCCCTGGCATGATAGTGGAGCCACATGGACCGCTGCCTGTTCACACATCACACACACACATTCATGCTCGTGGGCCTATACGTACCTGTTCTGTACATGTGTGAATGCATAAACAGTATTTTACAACAGATACATGTATGTCACACAATCATTACAATATTCATTTTAGTTGAATAAGAAAAAAACATCACCACTGTTCCTACGACATTATCAGTAATATTTTCCTGTTCCTACTCACCTTCAGATGAATGACGTCAATCCCGCAGTTCTCAGACAGAATGGATCTGGCACTTCCTGTTGTCACAAAAGTAAAAATGTTTGAATTCAACTGAAACAGGCCAAGGAGTGTGAACCAAAAATACTGCAAAGCTCAGGAGACTGGTGACCCTGTGGGTGCATTGATCCTATGCTCCAGAGAGAAAGTAAAAGAAAAAGGTTTAATTTCTCGGTAGAGTTCTTTTCATAATGTTGTCAGACGCTTATAATAACAATCTGAACCTGGCAGTGGCAAAAACAAGAACTTTTAGTGGACGTAACGTTACAGGGATGCTACGCAATTGCCCTTGCAGGTCATTTAGCAGCTGCGGGTTACAGCATTTTCCCTGTATACCTCTATATAGACCAATTTCAAAAGCTGTTGTCTCCATTAGTCACTTTGACACAAAAAACATGAGTAAATAGCATACTTGTTGAAAAATACCAAAGTTCCCCTTTAAGGTTCAGGTTAGAATCAGGTACGAGTTATGGGCTGATGGTTAAGGTTAAGTAAGGGGCTAAGGAATGCGTTATGTCAGTGAAGACAGAAGGGGCATGTGTGTCGGAGAATTAAGTACAGCCAGCAATATTTAATCAACAGGCTGGATCCACCTAACTGCTTTCTACTCTAGTGTACAGCACAATGAACTTAGTTGTAGGACTTGTATATGGATATTCCACCAATTTTAGGGCAATGCAATGGGACAATGATCCTAAACATGTAGAAAAACTCACTTGCATACAGTCCAGGCTAAAATAAAAATATTTCATGAAATGGAATTTTCTGTTTGTATGCACATAATGTTTGGTATTTATCCTGTCCAATTTTCATTTCAATGTAATAATTGGTAATAATATAATAATTACTGCAAGACTGAATAATCAATATGTTGATTTAAAGGAGTTATAATCAATATTTTATACAAAAAATGGATCACAGGACTACTACGAAGTGTTGCTCGTAGTGATGGACCCACAAAGATTCATCACCTGACTGTGCAGTTCCCCTCAGCGCTTTAGAAGCATTAGAGTGTTTTAGCCTCTTTATATGGGGTCAGATCAGTCTCAATAATTGCAAATGCACACAGAAAGACTCACAAATGCGCAAAGAACAATTCACAAATATATTCGATTTACAAATGCACACAGAAGGATTTACAAATACATTTGACTCACAAATGCACACAGAACGATTCACAAATACATTCCAATGCACACATAAATAAATTACGATTAATATAAATGTAAAAAATATATATTTCTGCATTTGTATGTATTTCTGTGTGGATTTTTTTACATTTGTTTGTGGATTTGTATGTATTTCTTTGTGGATGCACTGCATTTCTTTGTGGATCGCTACACATTTCTTTGTGGATTTTTGAGACTCCCCTGACGTCGCTGGATTCGCAAATGCTTTTTTTTCAACATTCTAATTGTCAACCAATCACATGAGCGCAGCTCCCCCCTCCCCTCCACACGAGGCTGATAGCGTTAGAGTTGCGCAATTTGCGGAGGTGACAGGTCACTTCCTGTTACAAGCTGTCAATGTTTTGGTGCGGATTCCGCGGTAGTTTAGTCTTTATTTGTCTTTATTTGACATTATGTGACAATACATTAAGGTCCTTGAAGGTATGACTGTTGGTAGTTGTAATTGGTTTAGTAAAAAAAGGCCGAATTGTAATAGTTTTCATTAGCAAGCTAATGTAGGCTAACATCAGTTGGTACTTGTTGCCATGGCAACGATACACACTTTCATGCAGACTGAAGGAATGCAAATTGTAAACATGGATAATATGCATTGTACTGTTTAGAATGATAGCAGCCCATATAACCTATTGACTTGGATATATATACGTATGTATATATAGGCATATATCTATATAAATATATTCATATGTATGTATATATTTATACAACTTTTTTTCAAAAAAAATGAAAACGAGTAGCCATACTATTACAATTCAGCCTTTTTTTACTAAACTAATTACAACTACCAACAGTCATACCTTCAAGGACCTTAATGTATTGTCACATAATGTCAAATAACGACAAATAAAGACTAAACTACCGCGGAATCCGCACCAAAACAGTGACAGCTTGCAACAGGAAGTGACCTGTCACCTCCGCAAATTGCGCACTGTAACGCTATCAGCCTCGTGGGGAGGGGAGGGGGGAGCTGCGCTCATGTGATTGGTTGACAATTAGAATGTTGAAAAAAACGCATTTGCGAATCCAGCGACGTCAGGGGAGTCTCAAAAATCCACAAAGAAATGCAGTGCATCCACAAAGAAATACATACAAATGCAGAAATATATTTGTGATTTTTTTTTTTACATTTATAGAAATCGTAATTTATTCATGTGAGCATTGGAATGTATTTGTGAATCGTTGTGCGTGCATTTGTGAGTCAAATTTATTTGTAAATCCTGTGTGCATTTGTAAATCGAATATATTTGTGAATTGTTCTGTGCGCATTTGTGAATCTTTCTGTTTGCATTTGTGAGTCTTTCTGTGTGCATTTGCAATTATTGAGACTGATCTGACCCCATATCTTTAAGATCATAATTTTGGTTTTACAGCCGACAACTTTACTGTCTTGGTTCAGTCTCTCATCAACCTGCTTTCCAGCATCTGTTTTCAGGAAAAATGCTCTGATCAACACACTGTGCTCTACCTGCTTACCAGAAAACCCTCGACAGACACAGTAAGAGACAAGCTGGTGAACATAATGGAGCATTTAGCAGCTAAAGACACATATATTTATTTAGGAGTTGGTGGAGACCAAAAACAGAACTAAAAGATTGAATATTGGACATCATCAAGTGGACTCAAACACAAGTCCGAAGGAATGCTAATATTGCTCTATGACTGCTATGGTTGTTAACGTGCTCACCATATCAACTTTATAAGGTACAATATGTCAAAGTTGTGTTAACAGCTTTAATGCAGGTTTGAAAAACCTGCATAAAAGGTAAGACAATTGCAGCCAATCGTGAAAATCACATACGTCAGGTAGTCACTATGCCAAAAGCCTGTAAATGAAGGGACTGAAAACCAAGTGTAGACAATGCAGGATTCAAAGAGTTAAAGCTGCATTAACATTTATTAGGGGTAAAAATGTATTGTTCATTCTAATATTATATTAATATTCAGTGTCTTTTAGCTCTTGTTTTGATCTCCACCAACTCCTAAGGGGAAATATCTGTCTCTTTAGCCGCTAAATGGTCCACTATCTTGACCATCTAGTCTCTAACTGTGTCTGTTTGCTGCTGAGTGGGTACGTACAGTCACTTTATCAGAGCTGTCTCACTGAATACAGTTACCTGCTTTTGTGTTGTTGGCTCCCTCACTAAATACCGCTGACCTGAATTCTCAAGCTGACTGTCCTGATCCTTTAATGTTAAGTATCTGACTGTAACGACAAAGGATTTCATGTGTTTCATGTGCTGCATTTGAGCTGATAGTCAGATTATACTCTATGCCAAGGGTCAACCTTTAATCTTTGTTGGTGATTAAATATCTTAAACCAAAGCATGTGTACTCTGAAACACTTGGGCTCATCATTCACTCTTAATCTGTTCTCTTCACTAATCCCACTTGTATCACATACAGTTGTTCTATTTTTAACTTACTTAAAACGACCCATTTATATCAACATAAAGAGCCAGTTCTCTTCATGGAGACAGCAGCCATGTTTCTACAGTAGCCCAGAATGGACAAACCAAACACTGGCTCTGGATAGGGCTATTTGTGTTTTTGTGTCAGACACAATTGCAGTAGTTCTCCTCCCGCTTGGCACAAGGGAGAAAATTCACTTGGTGGCAAATGCAACCTCACCGCTGGATGCCGCCAGATCCTCCACACCAGACCTTTAAGCTCCCTTTTCACTTCTATTAGCTGTTTTCATCATAATCATCTCAAGACCGCTCAGATCTCCCTAAAGGCAGAAGCCTTTTGCGTAGGAGCTCGACAATGTAGTGTGATTAACTTTGTGTAACTTTGGCGGTTAGGTTTAGACAACAAAAACACTTGGTTAGGGTTTAAAAAAATATCGTAGTTTGTCTTAAAATAAGTATGCTTGCAATGTAATGTAAGCTACGGACATAAAGTCATGTGACAGACAACACGTGACAGAAAGTCGTCAGTAAAAATCTGAGTAAATCAGTAGGCACCTCCACATTAACTAATATTTCTTAGTTCATATGGAGGTGCATCTAGGGTGCTAGGGCCAGATGCCAGTAACCCTTGCTCATGTCAAGCATGGAGATACATTTGGATGTCCCCACTCTCTCAAAGTGAGTCAAACTTGAGACAGCAATAAGATAACTGAAATCAATGCAAAACCTCAGAGATCCATCCTTTTTGGGTACCAGCACAACTGGACTGCACCTTCACTTCTTGCTGTTTCAAAAATCCCAGCTCCAACATCAGCTCAATCTCTACTTTGAGCAGTGGCACCAAACCTTCAGGAATTCGGCAGAATGTGGAACATTATCTCTCAGGTGTGCTTTGTGCTGTACCAGAGGTATTAACATCCTGCTGGGAGATCTCAAGATGGGAGGGATCCACTGAACTCAGCTCTAAATTGTTTGTGGGAAAGAATTGCTCTTCTTCCTCTTCCTCCTTGACCACATGAACAAGGAACTGCTGCTTGACTAGCTGTTTGAAAGACTACTGCTGAACAGACTGCTGGCCAGGCTGATTTGGTGGAACCTGGAATTCCTTTGAACAGTTTCAAATGAAAGGTTTGTTGTTTCTTCATCCAGTTCATAGGTTACCCCAGTGATTTTCAACCGCTGTGCCGTGGCACACCAGTGTGCCGTGAGAGATCGTCAGGTGTGCCGTGGGAAAATGTCCAATTTCACTTAATGAGTCCAATAAAATATTATTTAATTGTTGCAAATACTTTGCCATTGTTGAGCGTCTGAGCTGCAATATAGTGGCTGGCTAAGTAATAAATACTCTTCCATGCCAGTGGGTGGCAGTAGGTAGCGCAATAACCCAGGACCAGGGAAGAGGACTACAGGGAGTCGGCACCCTCGACCTCAGGCCTCGTCTTCTCCTCAACCAGGACCAGGGAAGAGGACTACAGGGAGTCGGCACCCTCGACCTCAGGCCTCGTCTTCTCCTCAACCAGGACCAGGGAAGAGGACTACAGGGAGTTGGCACCCTCGACCTCAGGCCTCGTCTTCTCCTCAACCAGGACCAGGGAAAAGGACTACAAGGAGTCGGCACCCTCGACCTCAGGCCTTGTCTTCTCCTCAACCAGGACCAGGGAAGAGGACTACAGGGACTCGGCACCCTCGACCTCAGGCCTCGTCTTCTCCTCAACCAGGACCAGGAAAGAGGACTACAGGGAGTCGGCACCCTCGACCTCAGGCCTCGTCTTCTCCTCAACCAGGACCAGGGAAGAGGACTACAAGGAGTCGGCACCCTCGACCTCAGGCCTCGTCTTCTTCTCAACCAGGACCAGGGAAGAGGACTACAGGGACTCGGCACCCTCGACCTCAGGCCTCGTCTTCTCCTCAACCAGGACCAGGGAAGAGGACTACAGGGAGTCGGCACCCTCGACCTCAGGCCTAGTCTTCTCCTTATCCTGAACATACTCGAGAGGTCCTTTGGATCATCTGAGGTGGACTGATGACAGTGACTCTGACTAGGACTGTCAGCCCCCTTTGCTGCAGGATTTGAAGACCTTTGCGTCTGGCGAGGCTAACACGGCCCGTGGTAGCATCTTGCACCAGGACCTGTTTGTACATATCTGGAGGCAGGATTGTTCCGTTGTAGTCTTGAGGGCTGACAAAGACCCAGGTAGCTTCCCTCGCGTCTGGCTGTGCTAGAGACATATTTTTAGTTTTGATTACAAATCAGAATTTCTAATTTTGCTAATATATTTGTATACATTCTAATTTTGCTAATATATTTGTATACATTCCTTTGAGGTTAAATTCGTATTCTGAATAATTATTTTTCTTTGGGAACTTTTGTTATTAATCAGATGAGGATCAGCTGGGATAAGAGGAAGGGGTGGGACTGAGTCTCGGGTCGTTTTTCCTTCGTGTAGAACGGGGCATCGGCACAGTTTTTGACCTCACTTTAGAACTCACTTTAGACTGATTATGTTGCTGTTAAGTTTGATGAAAATGCAAATAAATCAATCAAATGACGGCAAAGGAATCAGCGTCTGGAGAGTTTTGGACTGTTTAAAGTGTGAGTCGAGAAACGGAGCCCCGTAACGTGGCCGAGTATAGAAGAACAAAGAACAGGCCACTGACAAGTTTCCTGAATCGAGTGAGATGTACACACACCGTGACACAGGGGGCTGAGACGAGGAAAGACACGGCAGAGCAGTACAATTGTTCTGAGCGTCGGTCGTGAAAGTAAAATCATAAGACGGTCTCCAAAAGAGAAAAGTGAGTCGCGGCTTGTTTTTAACGAGTGATGGTGGGTCCCGCAGCCAGACCAATTGAGAACCACTGTCCTACATGAGCGCAGAAAACATCTTATTTATCACAATTTAAGCTTCTGCATTTTCCAAACGCACTAGTATTATTCAAACGTATTGTTCGGTGTGTAAAAGCCTCGTACCGAACGGTTTAATACGAACACGTATATAGTTACAGCCCTAGAAACGAATAATAACAGTAGCTGTGGCGTCATCATTTTAAAGTTCAAAGTTAGCTTTATTGTCAATTCCACAATATGTACCAAACATACAGAGGAGTTGAAAAGACGTTTCTCTCCAGTCCAACATATAAACATATAAAGTGAATACAGTGCAAATAGATAAAAAAACATTTAGACAACATATATATAATAAGAAAAAAACTATCAATCTGTATTTAGCAGCAGTCGGACATAGGGAGTCTTAAAGAGAGGAGGGAGAGAGTTCAGCTTCCTAACAGCCTGGTGGACAAAGCTGTTTGAGAGTCTGGTGGTGCGAGCACGGAGGCTCCGGTATCTTCTCCCAGAGGGCAGGAGGCTGAAGAGACTGTGTGAAGGGTGGCTGGAGTCGCGCACAATCATGGTCACTTTGCAGGTGAGGCGGGTGTCGTATATGTCCTGCAGGAAGGGGAGTGAGGGGAGTGAGGCACCAATGATCCTTCCAGCTGTGTTCACTATGCGCTGCAGGGCTTTCCTGTTGTAGTCAGTGCAGCTTCCGTGGTTATAAGGTGGTATTTCAGCTGCAGGACAGCAGTGAAGGCCCAGGTATAAAATGCACGGCCCGCCACTGCTTTCTATATATGCCATTATATCATAAACAATGTCATATTCCATATTTAATTTAGACAATATATGATACCTTGAATAAAAACAAATATTTTGCAAATTTCAATTTATTGTCTTCTGATATTTGCACCTAAACTGTTCCATTATATTAATAATAATAATTATTAATCATTTGGTATCTAGGCCTTGTGTTTATATTGGTCCTAGTTATTGGGGTGTTTTAACTGCCAAAATATTAATTGTGAATTATGAGCTCACACGACCCCTTAATCCTGTCTTGCAAACAGTCATTGGTGTTAATTAGGCTGCTGGTTTTGTGTAACAATTTTCTCTTTATTTCTCATTGATGGTAAATAATTTCCAGTGGATTTTGGTTGCTGAAAACTGATAATAATAAAGAACACAAAAGTGGAATAAAAATAATTATTCTTTAAAAAAATGATTTCATATTTCATACATCACCAACAAATTAACTGTAAATTAGTAAAATAATCAAAAATGTTAAAAAGAGGTAAAGTTAAATCTTCCAACTGTTGCAGAAGTACACGACACATAATGAAGGATTTTAAATCTTCAGAGACTATATTACAGTATGTTGGGTAGAAAAGGGCTCTTCAAGCTGTTTCAAAAGTCTGCTGAGCTGGAATCAGAGAAAAAGAAGCCTATAGAGCTTAACACCCCACAAACCAAAAGTATAATGCTTGTCAAGCTGTGAGACGTTTCAGGTCTGTCAAGAGTTCACATCCTGTTGTAAACCAGCGTGGGCTGTTTTAAATGAGTCAAACATGCATAACTTGAGATGTTTACACACTTTCCCAAATGTTTCTGAATAAATACAACTTTCAAATAATGAAACCAGACCTGGGCCCCGTTCCTCGTACCTGGCTAACTGAGTTAGCCAGATCATTTTCAGGATAAGATTACATAGATCAGGCTTTTCGGTTCCACAAAGCAAGTTTGGCAAAATCACCATAGCAACACATCCATAAGCTTGAACCTGCTCCAGCGCAGGCTAACTGAAGGTAGCTGGATAAGCTTGCCACTCCCCCGGAAAACATGGCAGCTCCTGTCATATACGGTAGTCTAATGCGCTTGCGCATATACTGGGGGTTATACGGGAGTTCCGGAAATGCATGTAAAGTGAGACACACGGTGATCCATTAAAACCAGCTGAGCAAACTAAGAAGCCTCTATTGCATTAATGTACAGCTCCCTTCCTCAGAGATCCACTGATGAAGGAGGATATTAGTTAGATTAGCGTTTTATAGGGAGAGAGTTCTTCCACATCGCCAAGATCCGTTATCACATCATGATGACTTCCTATACGAGCGCTATCCATTCTGCCCACAAGGAATCATTTATTTACAGACCTTCTCGAGCCATACATTGAACACCACACGCCGCAGCCGAGCATTGATGTCTCACAGACTGGATGCACAGACTTGCGCTTTTTTGCGAGTGGTACATTTTTGTACAGTGTCGGCGATGCGGATAACATCGGGAAAGCCGCTGCATGCCGTGCTGTTTGTAAAGTTTATTTGGCGCTTAATAAACGTATGGATGTGTTCAAGACATCACCATGGCACATATTGTATTGACTCACCATTCTGAGTAATGTGTTTGTGCTTGTAGTGTTTACTTGCTCCCATGTCCTCTTGATGGCTGGTTGCATACATGAGGGTTAAAGCACTCATAATTATATGACAGTGTTATTTGTACACCAGCATATCATTACTGTAGAAAATGATTAAGGTGGACTCATGATAAGAATAGAGAGAATCACACTATTTCTTTTCACTGCTTCAATTGATTGAATTTCTGATTATGAATAATTCATACACACTGATCCGCCCATACACAGATTCACACACATATTCAAGCTCCTAGTTCTATATGGTAATCTACACATACATGTATGTAAGAGCCATTTTGTTGTTTTTGTTTTTGTACAACCTCCCACCACATGGGGGCGTAGTGCCGGTGTGATCCTGGCCACAGGTAATATAATCAGTGGGTTCATTGGGCACAGGTTGTTGCTAATAGGTGGAAGCAAACAGTTTTTGACGGTGAAGTTTTAACAAATGCAAATGTTATGATTTATTGGCATTGAGGAGAAAATGGCACTGAAGAGAAAGTGGTTTACTCTGATTATGTGAGGAATAAAATGCCTATATTTGAAACTCGACTTTGTTATTTATGGCACGCGTCAGAACAAGCATTACAGCAACCATAGTAACCTTTTTATTGGGAAGCAACGGTCACTACAATGTATATACTAGTGCTGGGCAACGATTACAATTTGTAATCGTGATTAATCGCATGTATTTTTTGCGATTAATCGCATTGTTATGGCGAAGTTCAATAATGAATTCAAAAGTAGTGTATTGCGCACTTTTATTTTAAAAGTACTGCTATATGAACAAAAGTGCAATAACATTTGGTTTGCAAACACTTATTAAAACAAATTAGGTTATTTTTAACAGCAGTATTCCCTTTACACAGTAGCAGTTCTATTTCTTCACTATCTGTGCTCAGTGTGCTGACTTTATGTGAAACGTTCCACTGCTGTGCAACAGGAATAAAATGTTTCAGCACGTTTCAGCAAAATGTCTGTCTTCTGTCTTCATGACAGTCAGAGCATGTGAATGCAGCTCTACTGTTCATTAATATAAAGACACTTTACGCACAATTTAGGTGTATTTTCCCTTTAACTCACGAGATGCAGGTAGGATGTTTTATACTTAATGTGAATATAATTCATACTTTGTTGGCATCTTATTTTGAAAACCGGATGTTCGTCTGAAGAAACCGGATGTTGTCTCAAGTTAATATTTCCGCTAACTTTCAAAGCCCTTCGCTGGCTCCCGATCTGCGCACCTTGAGAGCGTTCCTCAGACCGACATCTTCCACAACACTGTCAACACTAACCGGCTGCAGTTTGTCTCCACTTCTCTGTAGCATCTGTTAGCTTGTCTTGCTTTAGTTTATGTCTACTTCTCCCACACGCTGCATCAACGCAGTCTGAAGACTTCCTCCACCGCTGCCAGTGAGCAACAGACTTTCAAAATAAAAAAATGCGTTAACGCGCTATGAAATAATTGTCGGCGTCAATTAATGAATGCGTTAACGCGATAATAACCCGTTAACTTGCCCAGCACTAATATATACACATATATAGTAGGCTACATGATACATACGTGCATACAGTACATATATCCTCATATTAATTCGTATCAATTAGATACTCTTTAGGCTTGTTTTTATCTATTTATTCTGAAAGAGTTGAGATCATTATTTTCGCTATTGATCTCATTGGATGATGCATCCATTAAGCCTACTGCCAGCAGGCACAGACATATAATCTGATTGATTGGGGTGATGAGGCATTAAAATGAGCCGATACATTTACAACACTTTTTAACGCATTTAACTTGTCTGTGATATTTTGCCGTGCTTCTTGTCTAGCCCTCGCAGCGGTGGCGCTGTTATATTTTGCCGTGATTATGGTCTTGAATTCCTCATATGCGTTCATGATCATCTCCTGCTCGTCAGCGGAGAAAAAGGAGGCTCTTTCTTTGACTTTATTTAACATTGTACTGTTAGAAAATCATGGTTTCGGTGATCGACGCTTCCCCCTTTTGAAGTAGGACGGGCACGCGCAATTATCCTGATCCTGATCGTCTGGTTCGAATTAACGAGATTGTTTGAGCGCGGATCAGCCTTTGAGAAACCGAGATAGCCTGATTTCAATCATCGGGTTGATTTCAGCTGGCTAATAGGACATTTGATCGACTTAGTTGAACCATGTACGAGGAACGGGGCCCGGGTCTCAGCCTGCATCGTGCCGTCAGTTACATAGGGAATCATGGAGAACACCAACAATAAGATCAACAACAAGTAAGTGGTCATCTTTTACAATCTTTTCAGGAAACCACCACATTATCTCTGTCCTCACTGTTCCCTCAGTTTGCTACAATGAGTACTTTAATCACAAGAATTTGAATGAAATGGAAACTCTCAACAACTGCATTGTTGACCACAAACGCTGGACAGCCCAGACCGTCCTGCAGCTAAACGTTGACAAGACTGAGGTCATTATTACTGGCCTCTTCCGTTAAATCACCTCCCTGAGGAGTTCAGACCAGCTCCTTCACCTCTTTTAAATCCTCTTCGCAGGCTTTGTAGCCAGAATTCTTCACTTGTATCTGTATACATTTTCTTAACTTAGATTTGAAAGATTATATTGATTGTTTTATGTTTACTAACTGTCACTGGTTTCTTCTTTGGTCAATGTTGTATAACTTTTAAATTATTTTGAATTGTTTTTATCGTCGTTTATTTTGTCACACCACGTGGAGACACAGGAAAATACACTGCAGACTCAACTCTTCACTCATCGGAACAGCTTTGGGACACAGGCGGTCAATGCAGGCAAACAAATCCAGCAGGAATGAGGCTAAAACGAGGTCGGGCCAAAACAGGCAGCGATCACAAAAACCAGGAACATAAAACACGAGGAACCCTCTGGAACCCTAGACCAGTGTTGCCTCAGTAAGGAAAGTAGCTATTGGCTGTACTAAAAGTCGCTAGAAGTCGCTAAATGACGTCATCGCCTAATTTGCATAATTGTAATGAGCGCTGTAGGAGAGAGGCGGGAACAGCGGCAGCTTTGCGCATGCGCGATTCATTTGCAGTCTGGACACGAGAGTGTGAGTCTCCTCTTTCTGCAGCTGGGACTGCTGCGCGAGGGGCTACTGTGACACTAACCACCTTTGAGGCAGCGGAGGGGCTCACGGCAGCTCCCGCGTGCTGAACGGTACGTGCTTTCACGTCAGAGTCAAAACACCAAAAAAGTCTCCAACAACACCAGAAAAAGTAGCTAGATTTGTCCCTAGTAGCTTTTGACAAAAAAACCTCGCCATGAGGGTTTGGAAAGTCGCCAGATTTAGCGAGAAAGTCGCCAAGTTGGCAACACTGCCCTAGACACAGAGGCACTAAGGTGAACTGAAAATAAAGTGATATTATCATCAATATTATTACTATTATCATTATTATTACTTGTGAAAGTTTAAAACTGTTTCATCCCAAAGCAGCATGCTATGGATGGATGGATGGATGGAAGAAGAGGAAAGCAGTTGGTTGAAACATAAAGACATGTGAAACCTGTGAAGTGAGGAACAGAAATGTGTTCATGCAGGGTGTGTATGTGAGACGGAGGGTAAGTACAGAGGCGTGAGACCATGCAACTATTCCCCCTTACCCTGCAGCTTTCAGTACACACCCCTTCAAAGGCCAGTGAGAACATTTGGAATAGCACAAGGCTCCACCAGGGAATGTTGATGAAGTCAACATCTCTTCTTCTGTTTGTTCTTCAAATCACACATCTTCCCTCATCTTACCCAAGAGCAGTGAGTGTCTCAGTGAGACCATACAAACTTTTATAATGATGATATTAATATGTTGTCAGTGAACATTTCGCAGGTATGCTCAGTATCAACATTTTACATTTTACACAAGTATCATTCATTGTCATTATCTTTCCTTCATAACATTTTGCTGTTGCCAAATAAGTTGTAGATCATTTTTAGTCATTTTTAGGTGATGGGGATATTATCAATCTTCTCATTTCCATTTCAAAACAAAAGGAAATTAATATTATTTGTCAAAATGTATAATTATGACTTTCATAATAAGTCATATTGTAAAACCATGTTATAAATAAAGTTTGAGCAGGCAAGAGTAATGTAAGAAGAGTGTAAATGTCTAAAGATTAGAAAATGATCTATAACATAACAGACGATCAGCATTTCCAGCTGATAAAAATACTTTTCCAAATGGATCATTGGTATTTCCACATGAGGCTGGCTTTTCATTAAACGTTCGTTCAATGAAAAAGAAAAGGAGTGCACTGTCCAGTTGCACATGTGTTACCTTTATCCTCCATAGAGCCTTCACACTTCTGCTTCTCCCTGTTGTGGCAAAAAGGAGAATCCGTCCAAAAGTCCAAACAATTCTTTGAAAGAGCCGCTCGCTGTGTTTGTGTGTAAGAGGATGATGCTGCTGCTCCAACAGCAGCAGACCAGCTACTCAGTGTGTGAAGATTGACTGAGAGGATGCCAGCTGTTGTAGTGCATTACAGATTAGACAGAGAGAGAGAGAGAGAGAGAATAGCACACACATCTACAATAAAAGCTTTATCCCTTCATCTAGTCGAGCACACCGTCATGTAAAAAGGTTTAAAGGTTTAATCCATGATGTGAAACTACGACAGAGAATCTCCATCACACACACACACACACAGTGTATTAGCGCAGGCCTGCAGGTCTTTGGTGAATCTTTCTGAAATGCGCTCCGTGCGGATTAGGATCAGGACGCTCAGATGAAATCTCTGATTCAGCCCGCTTTGATGGGGAACGTTGTCATTTTTAATCCAAGCTTTTGTTGCACACGACGATCCATCCATCCATCCATCCATCCATTGAAATTCAATAAGGTCATATTATAATGATGGCTGGGTTACATGCTGGGTAGTTTCTTATCAGACATGAAGACCAACTGGTCCGACTTCAGAGATCACCAGAGATGTATTTATTACACGACAAGCTGCAGGACATTCACTATGACGTACCTGGCATTGATACTTTTTCTTTTTCACATAGAACCACTTCCTGTGAAAACAATGTGACCTTAACAGCTCTAGTTTGGTTGGTTTGGTCTGGATCAAAGAAGGTGTACAAACAGCACAAGATTTGAGGGACATTCCGCGTGTCATGTCTAGGTGAGTCTTTTTAAGCCACATTGGTACTGTGAAACAGCTGCAGTTAGCTTAAAAACAAATTTGTGGTTGGCCTTAAAATCAGTAGGTAAACTAAGTGACATAAACATCACTGATATAACTTCAAAACAACACTCTGGGACACTAACACTGGCCTCCTGGTTGAAAGTCCTGTGTTTGAGTATTCTTTCTAACTTTTTATACTACGTACTTGCTCTGAGTGTTGCATATTCACGCGTATCCCTTTACAGTCAGTACAGACTACATGGCATAAAATGACACGCAACAATGCAAGAATGGCGTTGTTACTACATGCTAACTGACTTACGCCATTCAGACGCCATTTGGTGAGACAGGGCTGCGTTATTTACAAGAGGACGAAGCCGACCTCTAGAGGTCGCAGTAGTTATGACGGGAGCAAAGGAGGAAGTCAGGTGTAGTAGCGTAAAGAGCGACAAACTCCGCAAATATAATGATGATTTATTAGGGCCCGAGCACCGACGTAGTCGGAGCGGAGGACCTATTGTTTTTCGATTGTTTATTATTATTATTAGGGCCCGAGCACCGACGTAGTCGGAGCGGAGGACCTATTGTTTTTCGATTGTTTATTGTTGGAATGCTGTTCAACTATTGTTCTTCGAATCTTTATTGTTGGAATGCTGTTAAGCATTCCAACTATTGTTATCCTGTTTCTTTATTCTTCCTTATATTATTGTTGGAATGCTGTTAAGCATTCCAACTATTGTTCTTCAAATCTTTATTCTTCCTTATATTATATTTCTTCCGTACGCTTTTTGAAACTCTTCTGCTCCTTCATATTTTAAGCTACAGAAACCGTTCAACTATCAAAATGTTCAGCTCTTTCAGCAGAGGGGTGCTATGACTTTTCATATTTCTAACCTTTAAACTTTATGAATTATTAAGCTTTTTGCAATTTTTTTTTTGAATGGGTTTCTATGGAGAAAATGTTCAAATCCTCTTCAACTTTCAAATCCTTCTACTTCCTCATACTTTCAGCTACAGACACCATTTAAACTTTAAAATGTTGAGATAACCCTGATCTATTGCCGCATTATTCAGCTTTTTGATATCTTTTATACTTTTTGAACTGCAGCAGTTTAACTTTTATGATTTTTTCAGCCCTTTTCTGCTTTTATAATGGGTGTGTATTGCGCAGCTTAGAGTGCGTGATGTCACCGCTAGAGTGAAGAGCAGCTTGAGATTCTTGTGAAAAAAAGATTTGTGTTTTGCCACTGTGTCCACAATATTCACTCTTCATGCATAATTTCTGGATGTAGAAGTAGCTAATCTTGTCCTTGTCGTAGACAAATGACTGTGGAATCCCACAGATTTACACATTTGGCACAGAAGCCTGTTATTGAGAGGAAAACCAACTTTCTGCTCCATAGAGACCAATGTTAAATTTTGCTTCAAAAACATCTTCCACAGAACACGGGACCCCATTTCTAAATCGCCAGTTCAGCCACATTTTTTACGCTACAGACACAATATTTACAGGATCCGTTCTTCAACTCATCCTTCCTCTCATTTATTAATATCGGAGCAATAGGAGCTACGGTTATGGGAGTTTTGAGGATTTGTTTGAGAGGTGTTTCCCTGTTTTATCTCCATGAAAAGGCTGCAAGGACACAGGTGTTTCTGATTAAGCTCATTAGTGATGTTGATAAACACAGAGAGGCACTGGCACATGCAGATACACTCCTCCCCCTCTCTCTGTGTGTGTGTGTGTCTCTCTCTCTCTCTCTGTCTCTCTCTCATACAGTCATTCAGGTCTTAGAGATTTTAAGAGGACCCCCCCGCCCCACACACACACCCCATTTTAAAGTAAAGGCCCCCACAAAATGAATTCTAACTGAAATGCTTGTGATGAAGCCTGTCATTTAATAACCTGTTTATGTTTATCTAACATTATGATTCTGCATCCTCTCCCCCCCCCCGCCCACACTCCATTTCAAAATAAAAGCCCCAAAGAGTGAATTCTAACTGAAATGCTTGTGGTGAAGCCCGTCATTTAATAAACTCTGTTTATGTGTCAAACATTACGATTATGTCTCCTCTCCCCCTCTCTCCCCCACCCAGCCCCACCCTTTCAAAATAAAAGCCTCATGGATTAACTATACGTTAAGCTCAAAATTAGGCTTTTTTTGTTGAAATAATGAATGCTCTTACTAATACTGCGACAACTACTACTACTGCTGCTAATATTAATAGTATTACTACTGCTCCTACTACTACTACTACTTCAACTTTTGCTGTTCCTACTATTACTACTACTGCTACTGCTATTACTGCTACCATCAATATTATTACTACCACTACTACTATTACTTATACTACAACTGCTACTACTACTACTGCTATTGCTGCTACTATTAGTACGACTACTACTGTTATTACTGCTACTTCAAATACTGCATTTACTATTACTACTGCTACTACTGTTATATTAAATACTACGACCACTACTACAGCTATTACTATGACTACTGATACTACTACTTCTACTACTTCTTCTAATTACTAATACTTCTACTACTAATGATACTTCTACTACAACTACAACTTCTACTAATACTACTCCTACAAATATCACTACTGCTACTACTAGTACTTATTCTAATGCCAGTAATACTTCTACTACTAATAATACTTCTACTACAACTACAACTTCTAGTACTACTGCAAATATCACTACTGTTGACATTTTTTAAGCCACAGAAACTGTTCGAAAATCAAAATATTCAGCTCTTTCAGGAGAGGGGTGATATGACTTTTCATATTTGTAATCTTTAAATTCTTTGAATTATTAAGCTATTTGCAATTTTCTTTTGAATGGGATCTCTATGGAGAAAATCTTCAAATCCTGTTAAACTTCTTCAACTTTCAAAGCCTTCTTCTTCTCATACTTTCAGCTACATATGACTTCATATTTGTAATCTTTCAATTTTTTGAATCATTAAGCTTTTTGCAATTTTTTAAAAATTGGATAGCTATTTTCAGCAATGTTTTTGAGATTCATTTCAGCTTTCAGCATTCCAACGCATTTTCAGCAGGAAATGCATTTTCTAGTTGTTGGAATGCTGTTAAGCATTCCAACTATTGTTATCCTGTTTCTTTATTGTTGGAATGCTGTTAAGCATTCCAACTATTGTTATCCTGTTTCTTTATTCTTCTTTATTTTATTTTTATTTTTATTTTTATAATTATATTTCTTCCGTACGCTTTTTGAAACTCTTCTGCTCCTTCATATTTTAAGCTACAGAAACCGTTCAACTATCAAAATGTTCAGCTCTTTCAGCAGAGGGGTGCTATGACTTTTCATATTTCTAACCTTTAAACTTTATGAATTATTAAGCTTTTTGCAATTTTTTTTTTGAATGGGTTTCTATGGAGAAAATGTTCAAATCCTCTTCAACTTTCAAATCCTTCTACTTCCTCATACTTTCAGCTACAGACACCATTTAAACTTTAAAATGTTGAGAAGATCCTGATCTATTGACGCATTATTCAGCTTTTTGATATCTTTTATACTTTTTGAACTGCAGCAGTTTAACTTTTATGATTTTTTCAGCCCTTTTCTGCTTTTATAATGGGTGTGTATTGCGCAGCTTAGAGTGCGTGATGTCACCGCTAGAGTGAAGAGCAGCTTGAGATTCTTGTGAAAGAAAGATTTGTGTTTTGCCACTGTGTCCACAATCTTCACTCTTCATGCATAATTTCTGGATGTAGAAGTAGCTAATCTTGTCCTTGTCGTAGACAAATGACTGTGGAATCCCACAGATTTACACATTTGACACAGAAGCCAGTAATTGAGAGGAAAACCAACTTTCTGCTCCATAGAGACCAATGTTAAATTTTGCTTCAAAAACATCTTCCACAGAACACGGTACCCCATTTCTAAATCGCCAGTTCAGCCACATTTTTTACACTACAGACACAATTTTTACAGGATCTGTTCTTCAACTCATCCTTCCTCTCATTTATTAATATCGGAGCAATAGGAGCTACGGTTATGGGAGTTTTGAGGATTTGTTTGAGAGGTGTTTCCCTGTTTAATCTCCATGAAAAGGCTGCAAGGACACAGGTGTTTCTGATTAAGCTAATTAGTGATGTTGATAAACACAGAGACTCACAGACACACGCACTCCTCTCTCTCTCTCTCTCTCTCTCTCTCTCTGTGTCTCTCTCTCATACAGTCATTCAGGTTCTTAGAGATCTTTAGAGGATCCCCCCCCCCCCACACCCCATTTTAAAATAAAAGCCCCACAGAATGAATTCTAACTGAAATGCTTATGATGAAGCCTGACATTTAATAACCTGTTTATGTTTATCTAACATTATGAGTCCATCTCCTCTCCCCTTCTCTCCCCCCCCCCCCCACACCCCATTTCAAAATAAAAGCCCCACAGAATGAATTCTAACTGAAATGCTTGTGATGAAGCCTGTCATTTAATAACCTGTTTGTGTTAATCTAACAATATGAGTCCATCTCCTCTCCCCTTCTCCCCCCACACCCCATTTCAAAATAAAAGCCCCACAGAGTGAAATATAACTGAAATGTTTGATGAAGCCTGTCATTTAATAACCTCTGTTTATGTGTCAAACATTATGATTATGTCTCCTCTCCCCACCCAGCCCCACCCTTTCAAAATAAAAGCCCCATGGATTAACTGTATGTAAACATTAAGCTCAAAATTAGACTTTTTCAAATACTGCCATTACTATTACTACTACTGTTATATTATATACTACGACCACTACTACAGCTATTACTTATACTACTTCTTCTAAATACTAATACTTCTACTACTAATGATACTTCTACTACAACTTCTACTACTACTATTACAAATATCACTACTGCTACTACTCATTATAATGCTACTAATACTTCTACTACTAATAATACTTCTACTACAACTACAACTTCTAGTACTACTACTACAAATATCACTACTGCTGACATTTTTTAAGCCACAGAAACCGTTCGAATATCAAAATGTTCAGCTCTTTCAGGAGAGGGGTGATATGACTTTTCATATTTGTAATCTTTTAACTTTTTGAAATATTAAGCTATTTGCAATTTTCTTTTGAATGGGATCTCTATGGAGAAAATCTTCAAATCCTGTTAAACTTCTTCAACTTTCAAAGCCTTCTTCTTCTCATACTTTCAGCTACATATGACTTCATATTTGTAATCTTTCAACTTTTTGAATTATTGAGCTTTTTGCAATTTTTTTTAAATTGGATATCTATTTTCAGCAATGTTTTTGAGATTCATTTCAGCTTTCAGCATTCCAACGCATTTTCAGCAGGAAATGCATTTTCTAGTTCTTCCTTATATTATTATATTTCTTCCGTACGCTTTTTGAAACTCTTCTGCTCCTTCATATTTTAAGCTACAGAAACCGTTCAACTATCAAAATGTTCAGCTCTTTCAGCAGAGGGGTGCTATGACTTTTCATATTTCTAACCTTTAAACTTTATGAATTATTAAGCTTTTTGCAATTTTTTTTTTGAATGGGTTTCTATGGAGAAAATGTTCAAATCCTCTTCAACTTTCAAATCCTTCTACTTCCTCATACTTTCAGCTACAGACACCATTTAAACTTTAAAATGTTGAGAAAATCCTGATCTATTGACGCATTATTCAGCTTTTTGATATCTTTTATACTTTTTGAACTGCAGCAGTTTAACTTTTATGATTTTTTCAGCCCTTTTCTGCTTTTATAATGGGTGTGTATTGCGCAGCTTAGAGTGCGTGATGTCACCGCTAGAGTGAAGAGCAGCTTGAGATTCTTGTGAAAAAAACATTTGTCTTTTGCCACTGTGTCCACAATCTTCACTCTTCATGCATCATTTCTGCATGTAGAAGTAGCTAATCTTGTCCTTGTCGTAGACAAATGACTGTGGAATCCCACAGATTTACACATTTGGCACAGAAGCCTGTAGTTGAGCGGAAAACCAACTTTCTGCTCCATAGAGACCAATGTTAAATTTTGCTTCAAAAACATCTTCCACAGAACACGGTACCCCATTTCTAAATCGCCAGTTCAGCCACATTTTTTACACTACAGACACAATTTTTACAGGATCTGTTATTCAACTCATCCTTCCTCTCATTTATTAATATCGGAGCAATAGGAGCTACGGTTATGGGAGTTTTAAGGATTTGTTTGAGAGGTGTTTCCCTGTTTAATCTCCATGAAAAGGCTGCAAGGACACAGGTGTTTCTGATGTAGCTAATTAGTGATGTTGATAAACACACAGACTCACAGACACACACACACGTGCTCCTCTATCTCTCTCTCTCTCTCTCTGTATGTCTCTCTCCCTCTATCTCTGTATGTCTCTCTCTCTCTCTGTCTCTCTCATACAGTCATTCAGATCTTACAGCTTTTTACAGGACTCCCCTCCCCCCACTCCATTTTAAAATAAAAGCCCCACAGAGTGAATTCTAACTGGAATGCTTGTGATGAAGCCTGTCATTTAATAACCTCTGTATGTGTGTTTCATACTTTCTGATTCTGTCTCCTACTCCTCTCTCCCCCACCCAGCCCCACCCTTTCAAAATAAAAGCCCTATGGATTAACTGTATTTAAACGATAACTAGTACTTATTCTAATGCCAGTAATACTTCTACTACTACTAATAATACTTCTACTACAACTACAACTTCTAGTACTACTACAAATATCACTACTGTTGACATTTTTTAAGCCACAGAAACCGTTCAAAAATCAAAATGTTCAGCTCTTTCAGGAGAGGGGTGATATGAATTTTGATATTTGTAATCTTTAAATTCTTTGAAATATTAAGCTATTTGCAATTTTCTTTTGAATGGGATCTCTATGGAGAAAATCTTCAAATCCTGTTAAACTTCTTCAACTTTCAAAGCCTTCTTCATACTTTCAGCTACATATGACTTCATATTTGTAATCTTTCAACTTTTTGAATTATTAAGCTTTTTGCAATTTTTTTAAAATTGGATATCTATTTTCAGCAATGTTTTTGAGATTCATTTCAGCTTTCAGCATTCCAACGCATTTTCAGCAGGAAATGCATTTTCTAGTATTATTTTTATATTTCTTCCGTACGCTTTTTGAAACTCTTCTGCTCCTTCATATTTTAAGCTACAGAAACCGTTCAACTATCAAAATGTGCAGCTCTTTCAGCAGAGGGGTGCTATGACTTTTCATATTTCTAACCTTTAAACTTTATGAATTATAATCTCCATGAAAAGGCTGCAAGGACACAGGTGTTTCTGATTAGCTAATTTGTGATGTTGATAAACACAGAGAGGCACTGGCACACGCACATGCACTCCTTCCCCTCTCTCTCTGTGTGTGTGTGTGTCTCTCGCTCATACAGGTCTTGGAGACTTTTAGAGGACCCCCTCTAAAAGTGTCTCCTCTCCCCCTCTACCCCCCACCCTTTCAAAATAAAAGCCCCATGGTTTAACTGTATTTAAACAAGCTCAAAATTAGGCTTTTTTGTTAAATAAATGAATGCTCTTACTAATACTGCGACAACTACTACTGCTGCTGCTAATATAGCATTACTACTACTACTATAACTTTTGCTGTTGCTACTATTACTACTACTGCTATTACTGCTACCATCAATATTATTACTACCACTACTGCTATTACTACCACTACTACTATTACTTATACTACAACTGCTACTACTACTACTGCTATTCATGCTACTAAAATTAGTAATACTACTACAGCTATTAGTACGACTGCTACTAGTACTACTACTACTGCTACTTCTTCTACTGCCATTACTGTTACTACTACTACTACTTCTACTACTACTACTGTTATATTAAATACTACGACCAATACTACAGCTATTACCATGACTGATACTACTTCTTCTAATTACTAATACTTCTACTACTAATAATACTTCTACTACAACTACAACTTCTACCACTACTACAAATATCACTACTGCTACTACTAGTACTTATTCTAATGCTACTAATACTTCTACTAATAATACTTCTACTACAACTTCTACTACTACAAATATCACCACTGATGAAATTTTTTAAGCCACAGAAACCATTTGAACATCAAAATGTTCAGCTCTTTCAGGAGAGGGGTGATATGACTTTTCATATTTGTAATCTTTAAACTTTTTGAATTATTAAGCTTTTTGCAATTGTTTTTTAATTGGATATCTATTTTCAGCAATGTTTTTGACAATTAATTTCAGCTTTCAGCATTCCAACGCATTTTCAGCAGGAAATGCATTTTCTAGTTATTATTATTATTACTTTTCCTCTTTCATCGCAAAAAGGAGGTGCTTGGGACACTGGGAATTTTGTGAAATTTGGCACGCAAGCCAGAATTTGCGAAAATTGCAGTCTGATTGGGAAGTATGAAATATTGGCTCGATAGCGCCCCCTATTGAGTAGCCCCAACATCGGGTTTCACCTAGCTGTATGAAATTTGGTAGGAATGTGGATCGTGATGAGACGCACAAAAAATCCTCTTGGAATTTTTCTCTAAACCAAACAGGAAGTCGGCCATTTTTAATTCTATGACGTTTTTGGACCGTTTCAAGGCGTCATACTTTAACGAACTCCTCCGAGAGATTTAACCCGATTAACTTCAGATTTGGTCAGTATGCTCTTGAGACCTTGGCAGTGAAAAGTTACTCAAAGATCAAAAAGTTATCGAACTATGTATCCGTGGCGTGGCGTCAAAAAAACACCATTCGCCGCGAAACAGGAAGTTGTTGTAACTCGGCCGTACATTGTCGAATCTGCTCCAAATCTCTCATATGTCATAACATCCTGACCCGGAACACATCTATATGATAATTTAGAATAGCAATAGCGCCACCTAGTGGCAACTGGAAGTTGTAAATTGTGTACTTTGACATCCTGCTCCTCACAGATTAATCAGATCCCTCTAAAATGTTGTCAGAACAGCCTTAAGACCTTGATAATGCTTCATTGTGAAAATTGTAAGAAGTTGTTGAAGGGCGGCGACGTGGCGGCTCGGCGAATTTCGATCCTTCGCCATGAACGAATAAACTGATGTAACTCAACTCCACATCATCAGATCTTTACCAGATTGCACATGTTTGATTAGACTCCCGGCCTGAAGACATCTGCAGGCCAATTTTGAATCATAGTCATAGCGCCACCTAATGGTAACAGGAAGTTAAAGTCATTATACTTTGGCTTGTTTCTCTTAGTAGGTAAATCAAATCAACATCAAATTACTTCCACACAAATGTAAGAAGTTCATAATACCAGTTCATGAAGCTTTTGATGTTTCGTCGAACGCCGTTGCCGTGGCGATGCAGTCTTCGCCGTTAACCACGAAGGTCATTTTGAGAGGCTAAAAATGCTCGAAACATAAGCAAACTTGGCAAGCAGATTACAAGCCCAAAATTTAGTTATGGAATATGATTTTATTGGTTCAGAGTGGCAAATCGGCTCAATAGCGCCCCCTACAAAATTTCAACGAAGCAGCCCTCGCTGTACGTTTCACATAGATTTACAAAATTTGGTAGGCACATGTAGACTTACAATAAAGTCTATTGGGACCATGCTCTAAACCCAACCGGAAGTCAGACATTTTGAATTTTGAATGAATTTCTCGTGGTTTTTTCCATTTCCAGGTGCTGTACTACGAACTCCTCCTAGGGAATTAATCCGATCATCTTAGAATTTGGTCAGAACAATCTAAAGACCTTAGCGATTAAAAGTTACTAAAAGCTTTAGGTTTCATCGAACGACGTGGATATGGTGTGATGGCCATTTTACATGGTTCTCCATCAAGCTGTTGTAACTCGACTGTACTTTGTCAAAACTGTCCCAAACTTGACATGCTTGTTGACTGTCTTGGCTTTAGGACTTCTACATGCCAATATTAACTCATAGTCATAGCTCCACCTACTGATAAGCACGGATGTAAGCAGGATTCTATAATTACAGCGGCCCAAACACTGAACTTATTGAAAGGGTTTGTGGGCACACCATGAGAAAAAGACTTCTCTGATCTAAATGTGCAAACTAAGATGCTTGGAGAGCAAAAGTTAGATAACAGTGGATTTTCAAACCATGTCAGTGGGCATTAGTATAAATGATCTGTCCAGAGCTTCTTCATGACAATCAGGTTAAACGTTATAATGAATGCTTCACACTACAATCTAAAGTTACAGAAGAACTTAAAATGAAAACAGTGTTAAATTAAAGTGTTCAAGTAACAGCAAATGGCACTACTGTTTTGTTAACTTTCATGTAAGTCCAAATACAATCAGCAGGACACTGCAGGGAGTTGAACCCCATCCCAGTAAACTGTTATGTAAACTGTTATGTTACAAACACTGAAGGACATTCACACACACATTCATTTTCTTAATGATCTTTAAAGGCTTACATTTATGATTGTATCGGAGGTACACTCAAAACATTTGAGGCTTAAGACCTGGCAACATGATCTTGCTACGCTGCTGGTCTACGCACGAAATGTCTCACTCGTGCACGCAGAGTGTGATGGTTACAGAAATGCATGGCCGCGTCACCCAGAGTCCTGCCAGGACCAGGAAATACCGTTGAACTCGTGCACGCAGTGTATGACGGTCACAGAAATGCATGGCCAGAGTCCTGCTAGTACCCTCGACATGCGTGAAGTTGCGAGGGCCTGATCAATGCTGCTCGCAGCTTTAATTTTTATTGTATTTCATTGAAGGTGATTCTGATTCTGAAGTCTCATTATTAATGAGACTGACATGGTGCAACGGATCACAAACCTCACGGTTCGGATCACGGTTCTTGAGTCATGGTTCGGATAATTTTTTTGATCAGCAAAGAAAAGGGGAGGAGTCAAATATAACTTTGCTTTCCATTTATTAATTAAAGAACTTCAAGAACACTCAAAGCAAAGAACTTTGGTCTATAGTCTTACATAAAAACAAAGATATTGAAGATGTCCAATTTGAAACAAAATGAACATTCAAGAATACTCAATTCTGTTAAGTTTAAGTGCAACATGAGGTATGTTGATGTCCTCGTCCTTTGATAAATATTGAAAGAAAGAAACAGCCAGTGAGCTAGCTTACACTGACCTGAACTGCAAGGCAACAACTTGGGTCTATGTTTACTTCCTGTCAGGTTATGTCATTCAAATACACTGCAATAATGTTTACCATTACTGTGAAATCGTCTATAACTTTAGATTTGTTTTCTAAAAGATGAGAATATCTCCATTGTCTGGGGAGAGGGTAGACTGGGATATTACTATTGGGCCTGTCTCGCTTCCACTCTGCTGCTTCTGTCAGCACCTGCCCCAGGTGTGTGTCTGTGTGACTCTCCCAGAGGGGGCGTGTCTACAGCACCTGTCTGTGTGACTCTCCCAGAGGGGGCGTGTCTACAGCGCCGGATGATGAATCTCCTCCGTGATGAAGTGAGTGGTCAGTCTTTTGCTCTTCATAGAGGAACGATATTCATACTGAAGTGGGTGTGTGAGGGGATTTCGTAGCGTGGCTCAAGCACTTTAACCAGATTTTGAAATCCTTTGTTTTCCACACCGGAGTGTCCCCCGCCATTGACAGACCGGCATGGTGTCTCTTCATACGTGTGGACATGCCCGATGTATTGCTGTTGTCGTATGTTATGCGTTTCTCTCTAAACAACGCCTACATACCGTAACGGTTTTGTCCACCACCCTCATCCGTCATTAGAAGTTAAATGCTCCAAAACTTGAGACTTAAATGCCGGGAGCTTCTGAAGTTCCTCCGCTCGCCATGACTTTCACCGTTAAATGCTTCTAACCTGCTCCGTTCACGTGAACACACTACTGCTTCTGTTCACTGACACTCTGCATTGATATTCAGGGACTTGTTACTTGAAAAGGAACAGCAGCAGTAAAACTTTATTACACACTATGATGATTAAACTGTTAAATACTCAATTGATCCGCTGTTCACAAGTGATCCGAACCGATCACGGATTGATGATCCGTTACACCACTAACTGACAGGGATCCATTGATCCTGTGTTTTCTGTCTCCCCCTTGTCGTTGTTGTTGTAAGAGCAGCTCACAGACTGGAGTTTTGAATTTCTATTGGTTAACCCAGGGGTCGGCAACCTGCGGCTCGCGAGCTTCTCTGTTGCGGCTCCCTGAGGTCCCCAACTGGCGCACCGGATCCGGACCCAGGAACTAAAAACCGATAGATAATAGGAAATTGCGCTGATAGAAGAAGTTATCTCACATGACTCTCCAAAAAGAGAAACGTGTTCAGAGAATATAATTTATAAGCAAGAATGAACAGAATCGTATATGTTAATTATTCCCACAGGCAGTTAAATCCTCTACCCCTGTCAAGCACTTTCCCCTGCAGGTGGCTAATCATGATTTTCAGACCCCCGCCCTCTGTAAACTATCAATGGATAAATCCAAAAAAAGAAAAGTCACGGAGGAAAATAGAGAGTTTAACTCTGCGTGGACGTCTTCATTTGCTTTCACTGCCAACGATGCTGGCTTACCTGTATGCTTCCAGAACAAGCACACAGCATGTGCTGAACAGTGTCACGCTGGAGATGATTTCTCAGCTGCTGCAGCAAACTCTCCTCTTCATAAGAGTTTGATATTGTTATATCAGGTAAAATTGCAAAAAAATGAAGAATTGTCTTTATTCTTGTTCTATATTTTCATAAATACAACAAACTATAGTTTTTGTATATATAATATAACTATATATACAACTTTATAAGCTGTGATATCAAATAGCTTTTGCGGCTCCAGACTAATTTTATTTGGTGGAAAATAGAGCAAAATGGCTCTTTGGATAGAAAAGGTTGCCGACCCCTGGGTTAACAGAAGTCAATATTGCACTTTGATGCATGTCTTTAAGAAGGAACAAACTGGAAAATTTCGAAAAATCAGAGGTACTTTACACCTAAAGGGAGATGTAATTCAGTGTCATTAAAATTCATTCATGCAACCTCCAATACAAATTTAAGAAAATGAAGGAGGGAACATTTAGAGTTTGATTTAGATTTTGTTTTTATTGCAAAACAAATGTCAGACACATAATGACAAAACATGAAATAGAATAAAATACAAGTGTGCAGGAAAGAAACCATCCCTAAAATCTCAAAAGCCCTTATTTATTACATTTTCTTTTTTTTTTGACAACATACAGTTAAGTCACTCACATCCATAATTGATGGGCTTGATTAAGTTTGTTTCTTAATGTATTTGAATTAAAAATACAGATATGTTTACTGCAGCTTTTAAAGCTGCTACCAGGATCTCTGATTGTGTCGTAATTAGACCTGCTGACGCTGATGACAAACACTAAATGTGTAATATGTAGGAATTTTCTAAAGGCAGTAAATATACTGAGCCACACACACAGCAGACAGGATAAGTCTGCTTGTTAATACACATGAATTTATTAAACATGTTTTAAAAAATCTGATAACAAATGGTATTTTATTACCCAAACACAGAGAGAGTATGGACAGAAGAAGTCTTTGGTTTATCAATGAAGTATATGGACTCTGTTAACAGTGACCCAAGTGTCACAGCTGAGTGTTAAGTAAACCACACCTGCATCTGCTGTGTGAAATGACCTCAAACATATTTTTGGCATTTATGTGCTGACATTTGTTGTATCTTCTCGTCTGACATATAAGCCAGTCCTGAGATATCTTCCAAAATCTGATGTGAGCCGATAGATTGGCTCAGCCGCTTTATTGGCCCGGCTCAAGTGAGTCAACTAAAGTCTGATAACAGAAATAATGATACATCTTCCAACATTTAAGCAGCAATATCGTTGCACAGGATATAGTTGTGATTATGACCACAAGGGAGCAGACTCCAAGGATTCTTATGCCTATTTCCCAAAGGACACTTGACTGGTAAAGAAGGTATCTGCCGTCAAGAGTGTTCCCATCTGTAACGAAAGAAGATCCTGAAAACCCATTCTGACCAACAAAGTGGTCCATTCTGTCCACTCCGTTTCAAACTGGGATTGGGAAAGCTCAGACGTCAAAAATCAGGATCAAAATTGTATCTTTTTAGTCTTTTAGTAGGACTTTTGACCCTCATCCTCTTTCACTGAATATCAATTAAAGGGATAGTTCAGGTTTTTGTAGAGGTTGTTGTATGAGGTACTCATCTATAGTCATTGTAGACCTACAACCCACATTAGTTCCCATTCAGAATGGCTGTCTGACTGCAAGATATAGCAACGAAAAACATTCTAAATATAACATGCACTTAAAATCATATAGATTATTGTAGGTGTCTAAAGGTTTGCTGCTGTCCCAGTCCACAGCAGTACATTGTTTTGCTCCCATGTTGGTACTCCTGTCTGTTTCTTTAATTAAACAGCGTGCCGACTTCCATCGACTGTAGGTGATAAGTGCCAAAGTACAACCCCACTTCCCAACATGCAAACTATCCCTCTTAGAAGAAATGGACTCTGATATTTCTATTAGGGCCTAAACGGATCTATGTTTGATCATTAGCTGGTACACCTTTCAAATATATTTCAGTCCAATCCAATTAATCATACCTTTGTTAAAGATGCTAAATATAGAATTCAGAGCATTTCTATTGCCTCTAATTTGTACATTGCCACTGAACATTGCCAATGGACATAAATTGCGCCCCAATTCCTGGGTATACTGGGAGGTAATCTGGTACAACACCAATACTAACTGAACATTCACATTTATTATTACCGTAGAAATTTCAATTATGATGTTTAAACCATATCAACAAAGAATTTACATGTTTTAAAACCTGTTACCACTCTGACGGCCCGCCAGAGTGTTTAGTGTACATTTGTGTCATGTACACAACTGCTCTGTAAAGATAGGTACTAATGCGATATCTCATTAGAATGCTACGGTTCTTGTAATTAGATTCATGGAAACCATTTCAAGATACAATCACAACAGCAGGTACAGTCAACGCTTCTGTCAGACCACCAACCAAAAAAAAGCAGTTAAAATATCGGCATTATTCACCAATTATGATTCATAGCGTGTCCCCCATCCTTGAAAGTCTGGCAAAAACGGTCTGTTAGATTGCTAAGGGTCCACACGATCCAATCCAGTAAAAGATTTTGTCCAAAACACATTATTACGTCCATCAATACCCACGGAGGGCTGTTGCATCATTTCAAATTAGCCGGCAGATATGATAACTAGCGATCTATTTTCGATCATAATTTGTTTCAATGTAAACAAAGTGTTTTTTTTTCCTCTCAAAATGGCGGCTGCATTCTGCCGGTTAGATTGACACCTCATTTGACCCAATGGGAGCTTCTATAGCCCGGTCACATTCTGGAACAGCCAACGAGAGTCCGCTTTGAAAGACAATGCCCACCTCTCTTGCTTTGGGTAAAGCTCGAGCCAATTGCATCAGATCTTTCTGAGACTCACGCTTCGTATAGCCAATGAAATTACGAAAATAATGCTATGCCGATTCACAAGGTGCATGTTGGGAAAGTCTTTTGGAAGTCAAATCTAGCAACGTGAGTCAACTACCTGAGACCGATCATGAAGAGCAAAGTGTGGCTATTGAGAATTTTCAAGAATCTGTGAAAGTCGATTATGGTTAAATATGTTATAGTTAACCATACATCAACATAAATAAGCTATAGTTTGAATTTTGGACACGTAGTTTATCGTAGGCTAGGCATTTTGCTGTGGTTTCTACGAGTCTCCAAATGCGCTTTTATGCGGACGTGCTCTTAGTAAACCATGTGTAAAATATTCATTTTCTGTGGTATTGTTATCAAATTTGAACTTGTACTAGGTGCTATGACTTCATGCTATGGTACCATTGTGTTTTCCAGCTAATAAGTCCCAGCCATAGTTATCTGCAGGCATCTGTTTGCAAAACAAACATCCAGGCGGAAATAAAAACCTTCTGTTTCAGTGTGTTGTAGCTTCATTAGCTCAATGTTAGTAGCACTTACAGTGATTCTGACTGTTTGTGAAGAAACTTCAGAGTGTTACCTTTCAATAGAGACTAAAACCATACATGTACTCCCAATGGTTCAATAAGAGCTGTCAGTTTACTTTGGGTATGCCTTGGATAGGCGTTTTAGGCAAATTTTACAGGAGTGATAAAAAGTCTCACCCCAAAAGACAGTGATGTTGTGACCTCCTGTTTGTACTCTGCAGCCATACGTGTTGGTGTTTCGGCTCTGGGAGATCCCAGCTGTCAGCCTGAGGATCACGGATCCGTCTTCAGAGGGCATTGGTCCGACTACGGTGATCCAGCTGGCCCTGGAAGCCCCATCTCCAATCAGATGCACCGAGCTTGTGATCAGAATCCTAACTCAGTGGTCCACTGCCCAACAATGATGTTAACAGAGAGAAACAGAGCTGAAATAAGTGGTTTAATAACCAGATAAACTTCCTGCACATAATTTTCTCTTTTTAGAAGATGAGAAGAATATTATATCGTGGGTTTTTTGATTGACAACTTCACACCTGAATGAACTGAATTTAAAGCTGCAGGACAATTCATTTAAATTCATTTTTGAAAATGAATTACTTTTAGAGTCACATTTTTCAAAAGCTTTCTGTTATGTATTTTATTTTTGAATGAACATTAATTTATTATTAGAGTATATATGATATATTCATCCAGTTTCAATCTGAATTTGAAATCTGACAATAAATATTGAGATATTATTTAATTTAACTTATTTATTTGATTTAAAAGTCAGTTGTTGACTACATACATAGATTGATACAACTACTAGGCTACTTCAATATATATGTATATAACTAAATCTTAGCGCAAGTTAGACATTATTGCGATGTTCACTAACAAGGACCATGCCAATAACAGTATGAGTTTCGAGAGGTTTATTGCATATAGTGGAATGATTGTTAGATTCAAGAAGCGGAAGCGGTCGAGGGATGAATAGATATAGGGTAGGGGTAGAGGGATGATGGGATGAAGGGATGTAAGGAAGAAGAAACGAGGACGGTTTGTAGGAAGGAGGTTAGGCGATCGAAGGGGGACCGTTGATGTCCGGCGGGAACGGATACTGTAGGGTGGGGCTGTCTCTTCAGAAGCTCTGGCAGTGCAGAGTCCCCTGTTGTTTGAGAGAGAGAGAGAGAGAGAGAGAGAGAGAGAGAGAGAGAGAGAGAGAGAGGAGAGAGAGAGAGAGAGAGAGAGAGAGAGAGAGAGAGAGAGAGAGAGAGAGAGAGAGAGAGAGAGAGAGAGAGAGAGAGAGAGAGAGAGGAGAGAGAGAGAGAGAGAGAGAGAGAGAGAGAGAGAGAGAGAGAGAGAGAGAGAGAGAGAGAGAGAGAGAGAGAGAGAGAGAGAGAGAGAGAGAGAGGAGAGAGAGAGAGAGAGAGAGAGATGCTTAAATACTGTGCAGAGGAAATGAGCTGTGTTCTGGGCGTGCACAATATCAGACAGCCCCCTTCACATGTCGCAAATATAACTTACACACTGTGCCGTTGACAAATGGTGGAAACTCATGAAGACAATCTAAGATATCATAACATGCTTCAGAACAGTCTTCGGGTAAGGTTTTTGATTTCAGGGTCGGTTTGAAGTGTCACAGTAAGAAATGGGAACTCCGTCAAATACTGTTAGTTGCTCAAACGAAAGGTTGATCTCCTGGCTGCACACGACGTCCCGTAGACAAGAACTCAAGAGAGTGGGAACCTGAAAGAACAAAAAAGGATCAGTTGAGGAATCAGAAAGAATACATGATCATACATTATAGAAGGGCGCGTAGAAGCTTTCCTCAGAGGAAACGTATTGTACAAAGTTTCAAATATGAATACAGCAGCTCAAATATGCGGCCAAAATCATGAATTCACTTTTTTGGACACATTAAAGAACTGATGGTCACCATGTCTTACCTGCTTAACTGTGAGTATTTCCCAGTGAAATATCATGACACAATATCATTCAATCGACCGTAGAAGCCTAGAAGACATTATACATCATCTGAAGTCATCCTCCTGCTGCTTGGATATTCTACCAACACACTTTTTCAAACTGCATGACCACTGATCTTTTACAAATAGTAAACACATCCCTTCTCTCAGGTGTCTTCCCACAAGCCCTAAAACCTGCACTTACTAAACCGCTCCTAAAGATGGCTAGTTTAGACTCCGCAACAATGAAAAATTATAGGCCAATATCAAACCTCCCATTGTTAAGTAAAATAATTGAAAAAGCGTTTTTTCAACAGCTGAACAACTTCTTGGCCGTGAATAACTGCTTTGATGTCTTCCAGTCAGGCTTTCAACAGCACCACAGTACTGAAACTGCTCTTGTTAAGGTTTTCAACGACATCCACTTAAACACAGACAATGGCAGAAGTTCAGTCTTAGTATTACTGGATCTCAGTGCTGCATTCGACATGGTCGACCATGACATACTACTAGAAAGAAAGAAATATCTGGGTGGGACTCTCTGGCAACTGGATGTGCCAGAATCTTCTTCAATTAAAGATAAAACAGAAGTAATTGTTTTTGGTACCAAGGACGAACGATTGAAAGTCAGCGCTCGGCTCCAATCACTGATGTTAAAAACCACAAACCAAGCCAGAAATCTAGGTGTAGTTATGGATTCAGACCTCAACCTGAACAGCCATATCAAGACTATTACAAAATCAGCCTACTATCACCTGAAGAATATATGAAGGATTAGAGGACTTATGTCTCAACAGGATTTGTAAAAACATGTCCATGCATTTATCTTCAGTAGACTGGACTACTGTAACGGTGTGTTTACAGGTCTCTGTAAAAAGTCAGTCAGAACGCTGCAGCTCGAGTCCTCACTAAGACTAGGAGGGTGGATCACATCACTCCAGTTCTGAGGTCTTTGCACTGGCTTCCTGTCAAACAAAGAATTGACTTTAAAATCCTGCTGTTGGTTTATAAAGCACTGAATGGTTTAGGGCCAAAATACATCTCTGATCTGCTGCTACCTTATGAACCATCCCGACCCCTTAGGTCGTCTGGGACCGATCTACTTTCTGTTCCCAGAGTCAGAACTAAACATGGAGAAGCAGCGTTCAGTTGTTCTGCTCCACATATCTGGAACAAAGTCCAGAAAGCTGCAGGTCTGCTGAGACCCTCAGCTCCTTTAAATCAAGACTGAAGACTTTTCTGTTTGCTGCTGCCTTTAATTGAACCACATTCAAGGATATTAATCCATTTCTGCATTTTACTACTGTATTTTATTTCTTACACTGCTGTTTAGTGTTTCAATGAGTGTTCTTAATTGTTTTTAAATCTACTTTTCTTTTGCCTTATGTTCTGATGCTTTTAATGTTTTTATGTGAAGCACTTTGAATTCCCTTGTTGTTGAAATGTGCTATACAAATAAACTTGCATTGCATTTGATTGGACCGCTGAAAAGTGGGCAGGCTTAGGATGTAACACAATACAGATCTGCAGAGACACACAAAAGTTGCATGAGATGTCATGTTCTCATTGGTTAAAATTGGTTAGTACTAGCTTACGTAAGCATTTTTCAATTTCATCTCAACTATGTTTATCCTATTTATGTCTTTGTTTTCACTGTTATGTTTTTCTTTGTGTCATTCAATAAGTCAGATGTAGTGAGATAAGATATAGGCTGACCCAGCTCTCCTCGTTGTTGTCAACTTCAGCTCATCTGCCATTTATGAGATTCCCTGCCTGTGTGATTGCCCACCCCGCCCTGATCCACCTGTTTTAAATCACCATTTTCTCCCTGTATATTTAGGCTGCATTCTAGACAAAGTTGGAGGCTGGTATTTCCCAGTTGAAATTTCCAGCTTCCCCGCCTTCCAGGTGCAGGATGCCAAAACGTAAAGAAAAAACATGGCTGACCATTACAAACTGATGTTTTCATTGCTAAGTGTAAACACATTCAAACTCTCAGCAATCACTGAAGTCATTCTGCTACCTCTTCTACTTTCTGCATTGGGTCCAGCTGCATGCTTAAGGACCTCTTGTGGGTGTGGTGACTCACACTTTTTCAAAACACCTTTTATTCCCTGTTTGATACTGCCATTGATTGACTACTTACTCCTCACCCACTACTCTCCACCCACCAGCTTACTGCTAGTGATTACACAGTGGAGTGCACTGTTCACACTGAAGTATGCTCAAGGGACCAGGCACTATGCTAATGGTGATTTTATATGGGTGTATATTCACCAAAAAAAGTGATCAAAAACATTATGAAAATGCTTGGAAGTGCAACAAGCTGTTTATCTGCTCTGAGCAGTTGAGAAGTGGACCAAGAAAGATGCACCCATACTTGGCACTAAGCTAGCAGTGTGCCACTGGAGAGCATGCAGAGTTGCAAAGACACCAAAATCAGGGAAATAAGCTGTAGAGCTGACACCCACTTGTGTCAGTGTTGTATGCAGGGACAAGTTGAGTCTTGTCCAGCACACAAGTTTTGATTGAAACCATTCAAGCATTTTTTCCAAAGGTTAAGCTTGGCTTATAGGGAGCAAAACCGGACTGAAATATATGCTTTACTGCTAGCTTAAACAGGCACCACCTTGTTCTTAGCTTAGTGGAGGTGTGCAAACTTTGTCTGCAGTGTTGTATTGATTACCAAACAGCCTGAACTTTTAAGTGCATGCAAGTGCAATGTCTGCTTTTTAAAGCTACTACAAGGAACTTTCAAGGTGTGTTGACTTTGTGTTACCCTTCAGAAAACCTCTCATTTAACTGCAGCAGGGTGTGACAGTAACAATAACTATATAGAAATAGACAATCCTCTCATTGATGTCCTCATTTACTTATGTAGGTCATATAGAGGCATCCCTTTCTGTGTACAAAGACGCACCACTGCAATGTCATTCCTATGTCCAGCAGCAGGGATGCTGACTTTTTTTTCTGCCAACCATTTAGTTTGGAGAATGATTCATTGTCAGTGAAGTTGGTGCATTGTATGAGTTGCCCTTTGTTTGGACACTGCACCACAGGGTTCCTTGTTTGCTTGTCAATGTTTAGAAATCAGGCCAAAGATCTGGCCCTGACCCAATCCCTCAAAAATAGATAGCCGACTACGTGTGGGTCTTAAAAAAGGTGGTGCGTCACTGCACCTATACTTGATGGTCTTAAATTGGCCTAGGAGAGAGATATTGCAGACTATATCGAACAACAACAGTGAACAGACGTTATATTGAGCTGGCACATCCCCACCAGAGAAGTCCAGACACAACTCACCAGCTACAAAATCCAAAATCTATTGGACCCCAGGCAGAATGACTAGGCTCAAACTAAGATGTGATGTTTTGTGTTAGCGTTGTTATGAATAAGTTGGAACAATGGTAGATGTGCTATACGACTGTGACAGGGTTAAGGATCTATGGCGGCAAATAATATCTATTATAAAGTAAAGCTAGGGTTGGTAATCTTGAGAAACTAGCAAGAATATGCTAGATATTAAAAATACAACTCTTTTCCAATAAAAGTAGCTAGCAGCATCACGGACAGTCCGTCCCTTCAGGCTATTTATAGTTAGTTATAAACGAAAGTAAAATATCAGTAAAAAAAAGAAGAAAGAAATAGAAATCAGGTCAAAGAATAAGTTATTAAATGCATGTTAACACACTAGCTGGCAATTGTCACTGCTGCATTTCCAAAACTACTAAACTAGTCAACATTAGACTTGACTACCTTAATGCAGACATTTACCCACGCACTTACATCTAATCCCACAACAGTTCGAGGGCTACACTTGCTATATGACAGGGGTCGCCAAATGGCGGACCGCGGTCCGGATCCGGACCCAGACGCCGTTGTATCCGGACCCAGGACCTAAAATCGATTTTATTTTGACAGAGCGCTTCTATTTTAACCGGCGCAGCTTTTTCAGCCTTTATGGCACTTGTTCAGCGGTGCAGGAAACACATCGACCAATGCGTTGTAAATCACATCACGTGATGCAGCTCAGGGGTTTTGGTGTTTGTTTTGGGGGTGTGGATGAGTGTGGGGGGGGGGGTGTTGTGGAGGTACTTTGGCCAGGAAAGGTGCGTTTTTACTGGGGTAACGTGTACTTGATGTAGTGGAGGTATTTTACTCATTTTTGGGCAAATATGGGTATTCTGACAAGTTTCCTGACTGGAGTGAGATGTACACACACCGGGGGAGAGACGAGGAAAGAGAAGGAAGAGCAGGAGAATAATACGTGAGTCAGAGAAGTTATTTCACATGACGTTCTCCAAAAAGAGAAAAGTGGTCAAAGAGACCAGAGTCTTTAACCAAGAATGAACAGACTCTTATAGGTTAATTCTAGTTGTGACTTTTTTTATTGACATCACTTCACACCTGAATGAACTGAATTTAAAGCTGCAGGACAATTCAGTGAAATTGATTTTTCTAAAATGAATTACTTTATTTAAAGATGCACATTTTTCAAAAGCTTTCTGTTATGTCAGATATTCTTTGATCCAGCTCTTATTGTACTTGAAATGAGAAGAACATTTATTTATGTATTTCTATGTATTATTTATAATCCATCCAGTTCAATTTGAAAAGTGAGAATAATAATTGTTAAAATATAATTGATGTGTACTTTCTTTATTTGATTTGACAGTTGTTGACTAGACAGAGACATTACTACTACTAGACTTCTTGAATATATATATAGATATAGATATATCTATATATCTATATCTATATAGATATATAGATGTAGATATATCTATATCTATATAGATATAGATATATCTATATATATAGATATATCTATTTATATATATATATATATAGATATATAGATATATCTATATATATCTATATATATATGGCACTAAATAGCGCAAGTTAGATATTATTGTAATTGTTACGTGCCGTGTTGTGTTTGTGTGTGTGCTCTCCCTCTGTTTTCCCTCAGTCTTCTCGAGTGCCACCCTCTGACCCGGATGCCAGCTGCAGCGGCTGATTGGACGCGGCTGCGTTCAATCGCGATTAGCTGTGGCTGGGGAGTAGTGGTGGAGCTACGTGTGTGCTGCACCTTTGTTCCAGCCGTGTGGGCTGTTGTTGTATGTCTAGTGTCGCTTTCTTTTTATAAGAAAGTAGTTTTCTTTTGCTGCCGTGCAAGCAGCTAGCCCTTTTATAATAAATACTCTTTTTGTTAACCGTCATGGTTGCTCAGTCTCTCTCTTTCCCCGGGAAAATAACACCGTTACTCCCCGCATCCCTTAGATGCCAGAACGGGGAACGTAATGTTCCGGACCTTTGCCCGAGAACATTTTCTCAATCTGGACCTTTTGGAATTTTAATTGAATATCCCTGCCCTAAATCTTACAGGTCCCTTCAGGTTATGGGATGATTTTGAGTCCCTGTAAGGAAAAAGGCCTAATACATATAAGTCATGTGCTTATTCAGATGTGTTTTCTTTGCTGTTCATCGCATCATTTATTGAAATGTTCTACTTGTAGTTACAAAAAGGTTGTATGCACATACGAGGACATGGGATTTTTCCATTACATTAATATAACATAAAAAATGTACATTAGATTACATTTTACTCAGCGGTGTGAAATGTAATGTAATTGTACCGACTCATTCAATTGTACTGACAATAGTTTTGGGTCTGTATCACTCGATGAGAGATCAGATCCTGCACCGTAACGAGCAGGATCGAGGACATCGAGGGAAATCTGGAGCTTCAGCTGCAAAAAAAAGCAGACAATTTTGAACTTTTCTCCTTGACTCTGGACGAGAGCTGCGATGTCCGCGACACAGCCCAGTTACTCATCTTTATACGTGGGATAACGAAAGACTTGGTGATTACAGAGGAGCTGGCAGCAATGCAGTCAATGAAAGGGACGACGGCGGGGAGTGATTTGTTCACGGAGGTAAATGCATGCTTCCACAAGCTGGGACTGAAATGGGACAAACTGGCATGTGTCACAACTGATGGTTGTCCAAATCTGACGGGGAAAAATGTCGGACTTTTAAAGCGGATGCAAGATAAAGTGACTGAAATCAACCCAGAACTGAACTTGGTATTTTTGCATTGTATTATACATCAGAATGTGTTGTGTAAGTCAGTGCTCAAACTTAACCATGTTATTGATGTTGTAACTAAAATAGTTAACGTCATCAGGGCACGAGCATTGAATCACAGACAGTTTGTTGCACTCTTGGAGCAGCATGAGACTGAACACAGCTGTCAGGTGGCTCAGCCTGGGCAAAGTGCTTAAAAGAGTTCGGGACCTGAGAGCAGAGATTCAAGAGTTTTGAGAGAAGAAAGTAAAGGACATCTCAGAGCTCTCTGATGTAAAGTGGATGACAGATTTTGCATTTGCTGTTGATGTGACTGCACTAATGAATGATCTGAATACCAAACTGCAAGGCAAGGGCCTCTTTGCACATGACATGTAGCCTGGTGAAGGCTTTCATGACAAAGTTGCAGTTTCTTTCAAGCAAGATGCAGATAACACTCTCACCCACCTGCACACCCTGAAAGAAGCCACACCATCAGTTGAACATCTCCACAGGTATCATCCATGTTAGGGGCACTGCATGGTGAGTTTTCAAGGCCATTTCAAGACTTCAAAACAGTTGAGAGTGAAATGCACATGATTTCTTCTCCCTTCACATGCAGTGTGGATGATGCTCCCAGTGATGTTCAGCTCCAACTCATTGACCTGCAGTCTGATGCAGTACTGCAGAGCACTTTAAGTCAGTATCACTGCTGGATTTGTATTCTTCTCTCAAAGAGGAGAACTTTCCACACATGAGGAGGCATGCTCAGAAGATGTTGGTTCTCTTTGGATCGACCTACATCTGTGAACAAACATTCTCCGTGATGAAGTTGAACAAATCCAGAAACAGATCCTCTCTCACTGACATCACTGATGGACGTCAGCTGTCCTTCACATCTCACCTCACACATTCAACCTGACTTCAGAGAACTCGTTCAAGCCCAACAAAGACTAGATTTCTCGCACTGAACTGAAAAACAGAAAGAGGTCATTTGTATAGTAATAGTTATCGTAATAAAAGTACTAATTTTGCAAAAACATGATCCCCGTCAGTGTTTTACTATTATATATGGATATTACAAATTTAAACAGTATGTTGTTTGGATTAATCCTGCTGCAGATGTTTACGGTGGAGCTCATTTTAACTCCTTTATACTCTGTTTTTCAGTTTGGGTAGTTTGGAAGGGTTTGAAAAATGATAATGTGCAAAGTAACTTGTAACTAAAGCTGCCAGACAAATGTAGTGGAGTAAAAAGTATAATATTTCCCTCTGAGATGTAGTGGAGTAGAAGTACAAAGTTGATTAAAATAGAAATACTCAAGTAAAGTACCTTGAATTTGAATAACATTTACTCTTACCACTCACAGCTCATCAAAACCATACAACATACTGCTTTTTATAAAGAGGTGGAATAATATAGAGCAGGACTGAGTTCAGTCTATTGGTCCGGCCCTCCACAACACTCCCTGTTTCTCATGTGGCCCCTTGGGGAAAATAATTGCCCACCCCTGGTCTAGGCCTATAGCAGCCTATCTAGGGGCTGGTCCAAGTCAAACCTGAGCCAGCCCTAACTATAAACCTGATCCAGCCCTAGCTATAAACCTGATCCAGCCCTAACTATAAACCTGAGCCAGCCCTAACTATAAACCTGATCCAGCCCTAACTATAAACCTGATCCAGCCCTAGCTATAAACCTGATCCAGCCCTAACTATAAACCTGAGCCAGCCCTAACTATAAACCTGATCCAGCCCTAACTATAAACCTGAGCCAGCCCTAGCTATAAACCTGATCCAGCCCTAACTATAAACCTGATCCAGCCCTAGCTATAAACCTGATCCAGCCCTAACTATAAACCTGAGTCAGCCCTAGCTATAAACCTGATCCAGCCCTAGCTATAAACCTGAGCCAGCCCTAACTATAAACCTGAGCCAGCCCTAGCTATAAACCTGATCCAGCCCTAACTATAAACCTGATCCAGCCCTAGCTATAAACCTGAGCCAGCCCTAACTATAAACCTGAACCAGCCCTAACTATAAACCTGAGCCAGTCCTAACTATAAACCTGAGCCAGCCCTAACTATAAACCTGAGCCAGTCCTAACTATAAACCTGAGCCAGCCCTAACTATAAACCTGAACCAGCCCTAACTATAAACCTGAACCAGCCCTAACTATAAACCTGAACCAGCCCTAACTATAAGCGTTATCAAAGAGAAAAGTATTAAGTCTACTCTTAAATGTGGTGAGTGTGTCTGCCCCCCGGACTGAAACAGGAAGCTGGTTCCACAGAAGCAGCAACAATAACTGGTCAGGACGTTCAGGTGACAGGTAGTACGGGCAGTTATGGGGATTCTCACATCTGCAGCATATTAGAGGAAAAGTGTGTAACATTTACAGGGATCTATTGGCAGAAATGGAATATAATGTTAATCACCTGAATATAAGAATAGTTATTTTAGAATGAGCCATTTATAACTACATAGGGAGCAGGTCCTCTGTACAGAGCAGACCGCCACGTTTCTACAGTAACCCAGATCAGTAGAGAGAATGCAAGTTTTAAGACTCTCTCACATCGGCTTCACTCGTCAGAACCGGAGGTTGCCGCCGGCCCAGAACACACAAACTAACTTTGTTCGGCTTCCTGACAACATCGGTGGAACACTGTTGTTTTGGTCTCCAGCAACAAAACAACAAAACACGTGAAACCTCTTGGTCTTGAGGAGAATGTATTCTGCAAATATGTTTGACATTATTTGAAATGAATGGCGTGAGCAGTCACTGTCTGGAAGGTTGCTGTTGAACGTTGCGTTCCCTCTGTGTCCCTCTGCAGTTGCCAATGACCACGCCCCAGTCCAAGCTCTGACACCCGGCTTCCTGTCCACGTTTGCTCTGGCCACAGATCAGGGCAGCTAGCTGGGCCTCTCCAAGAACAAGAGCATCATCTGCTACTACGACACCTACCAGGTAATGTCTCAGGAGGACGATCGTGATTCATCTATAGAGCTCACACAAAGTGCTTCACAGTTCAGGATCAAATGATAAATGGTCAGTAACTCAGGGAAATAACTGTAAATACACAGAATGAAGAAATGTAGCGCTCATAAATAGTTAAAAACTAAGTTTATAAATGTGCCCTTGATTTACATTTTACAGAACATTGCAAAAATAACATGAAAGGTGTTTTATAGACAACCCTTCATATTACACACATCTATCTATCGATCGATCAAACGTATTTGTTTAGCACCTTTCATAAAGGTTAGTGCAGTAAAACAAAATAATAGAAAAGACTAAAACAATTTTAGCAGTTTGAGACCCATGCATGCCAGACAATAATAACCACGAAAATACAATAAGATAGAATTAAAAGCTATAATAAGAGAAATAGTAGTAAAACAGCATGAAATAAAAAGTAGATGAAAAATAACAATAAAACAGAACAGCTTAAATACAATGAAGTGTGATTAATAAAATTACAATAATATAGATATTTCAAAGGTTTTTGTCTTTGAACATATCGATTAAAAAGAGGTGGCCCTAAAATCGGTCCTTGGTGAACCCCAAAGGTTATTTGGGATATTTTGAAAAGTTATCAATTGCAACAAGGAACTCTCTGCCAGAAAATTGAGAGGATTACCAGTTAAAAATAATGAATAATGAGTAATGACATCTTCATCTGTTTACAACATGGTTGAACTTTCCTGTTTGCTTTTTATTCTGTTGACTTTTTGCTTTTCGACATTTTCTGTAGATATTAGGTGCTTCTCATCAGAGTTTATATGTCAAATCAAATGTCAAGAAGTCTGAATAAATGTCACTTTTAGCACCTGTGTGGTTTCCTTTGCCCATTGTTCATAACACAGTCTTCCATTCACTTCATAATGATCCAACCATCCTTTGTTAGAGGGGTCGCCTGAAGACCTCTTCCATGTAAAGCCTTTCATGTCAGCAGCCAAAAGTATTTCATAGAAAGTTCAAACCTACATTTTTAAGCATTCATCTGCTAGATTTGATTCGAATGTGTCCAAATTCTTCACACTATCTACCTTAAATATGTACAAATAAAGTATGGGTAAAAAGATATTTATATGACCAGAGATGCTCTTCCTGCTTTACTGTTCGCCCATAACAAATGGGACAGTTTGTTTTATTTATTTGATAGGTGCCCCGGCCGACAGTCATACTAAACTTGCCTAATAACATTGCACATATTTAATGTTTGACTAATTCAGTTAACTCCTGCTGCCACGTGCAGCTGTAAAAGGGATAGTCAGGCTCTTTTAAAATGGGGTTGTATTGGGAACTTATCCACCTTACTTATACGAAATAGTTCATAGGGTCAATGTCAGTAAATGGATATATGATGGCCTTTCCACAGGAGCAGCCTTTCATATTTATGCATATTTTGTGAAAGGAAGAAACGAGGTTATTGCCCAATACCCAGCGACGCCTGGAGAATGGCTTCTTCTTCTTTTGATTGTTTTACGGCGGTTGGCATCCGTCTTATTGGTGCATTACTGCCACCTTCTGCTCCGGAGTGTGGATCAGAAAATAGACTTACAATCTTTACCCCCAAAACAAATCAAAACAAACAAACAAAATAATACAAATAAATTAAATTTAAAAAAACATTAAAAAAACAAAAACAAATAAGCAGTCTAACCAGTACCCTTGTACCTTATACCTGCATTTCAATCATACCCTGTAAAAAACCCTGTGTTCCTTAAGAATGCTAACAGTACCCTGACCTGTGCTCAGTCCTCCTTTCAGTGTGCATCCATGGACTCCTGATTCCCTCAGATTATTCCTCATCATCTCTCTCTGCATCAACTGATTATTCTTCTCCACATCCTTCACACAACCCTGTCTGGTGTTTCCTATCATTTTCAGTGTTTTGTTTAGTGCACTATGGCCCAACCGTAACCTTGTCAACACCGTTTCCTCTCTCCTATTCCTACTTCCTACCCTGGTAACTTTGACACTATTTTGAATATGGTATAAATGTCTCCCTTTCTCCTCTCTGTCCCACCTTTTTTGTCACATTTGGTTGATATTTTCCCAGATAATACACTTGACCTCTGCCTTACTGATACTAATCTTCATTTCTATGTTTCCTTTCTTTAAAGCCCCCTTTGCCAACTCATCCGCCCTCTCATTCCCACTCACCCCTGTGCTGGAACCCAGATGGGTTTAACCTGACCTCCCTGTTTAGTTATCCTTGTGGCTGACTGAAGGACTTCATACAGTTTGTCTTGACGGCTGTTTGAATGAAAAGACCTTAAGCTTGCTAGGACTGAAGATGAGTCGGAGCATATCAACACCTTTTCCTGTCTTGCTTTTTCCACCCATCGTAGTGCAACCAGCACTGCCACCATCTCCACTGTTTAAACCCCTAGATTATCAGTTGTTCTTCTGTTGATTCGGATTCCTTTAGCTGGTATTGCCGCCCCAAATCCTGTCACTCCTGTCTCAGGTTTCTCAGCACCGTCCGTATGAATCTGTGTATAATCATTGTATTCTTTCATTACATGATATTCAAATGCACTTACCAAATCAACTATTTTTCTTTTCTTTTGACATCTAACAAATACCAATCTATATCAGGCCACACGAGTGCGCAGCTTTCCTAACCGCCTCTTTCCATGCGCTCGGTAACTTTCCTTCCTCTCAAACTCTGTTATAAAGGCACAGCAGCTTCAAGAGTGCTCCCTTAGCATGACGTAGTATACCTGATCGTCCCCGGGTGCTGTGGGTCTTGATCCATTTATTGCTCTCACCATCTCTGCCAAAGTAAAAGGATCATCAATTTCATCATGCGTGTCCTCCCTCCTGTCTAACACATCTGGATGCTGATTCATTCTTCTTTCCCTTCTCCTTCTTTCTTCTTCCGACAACTTATCTGAACCATGAATCTTCACAAATGCCTTGGCCATTATCTCTGCCTTTTCCCTGTTGGAGACCGCTGTTTCCTCGTCAGATGTCAAAACTGGGTAATCCCATTCCCTTCTGTCTCCTCCCATCCTCTTTATCATTCCCCATACCTCTCCCACAGGAGGAGTTCTTCCTATTTTATTGCAAAAATGTCTCCAACTATCTCTCTTAGCTTGTCGTACTGTTCTCCTCACCACTGCTTGTGCCTTTTTATATTTAATCAAATGCTGCATGTTATGGGTTCTTCTGACTTGTCTGAATGCTTTGTTTCTGTTTTTTTTACAGCCTGGCAGCACTCCTCTGACTGATGAGTGAGGTTCTCCCTCACTTCTTCCCATGTCAGTCCCACTAATCCTAAGTGGTTCACTGCTGCTTTGACAGTCAGCTGGATTTTTATCATTTTTTGACTTTACTTCTGCTGTGCTGTTAATCACTCCTGCAATGAATGTTACTAAATCCTTTTTGTCCACATATATCCTGTCATTTGTTTGTTGTAGCTCTTGATCCCCCATTGTTGCTTGAATCCTGGTAACATTGTTCCTTACTTTTAATTCTCTTACAGCTTCTGCAGAAGTGATCCTTCTTTCCACTCTTACTTTCTGGATTTCATTCTCCAGCCTCATCTCCTTACACCCTCCATATGCCACATTATGGGCTCCACACTTTCCATACTCATGGTCGCCACCACACCTAGCACATCTCTTCTTCTCTTTACAGTTTTTGGCTGTGTGCCCAAACCTCTGGCAATTAAAGCACCTCAGTGGCTTTGGCACATACACTCTCACTGGGTAACTCAGATACAGGAATACCTTCGTTGGCACATTCTCTTCTTCAAACTCAATCAGTACTGCATCACTGTCCTTTTTTATTCCTTCTCGTCATTTTTAGTCTTTGAGCATTCACTAATATTCCTCCTTTGAAATTCCTCTTTAGTTCCTCCATGCCAACACTCACTGGCCCTCCTGTGATAACTCCTTTACATCCACCATGTTGTGCTCCCACCCTCCATGTGTTCAACACCTTAAGTTTTCCTATTTCTTTTAGATTGAGTGCTTTCTCAAGTTGTTCTTCATTTGCACACCTCACCAGTAGGTTGCCATCATTTAGGACCTTTGCATAGATGATCTCCCCTATCTTACTTGGCAGAGCCGTTGTTGGCACAAATGGGTTGATTTTCTTCATGTTCTCTTGAGCCTTTTCATGGAACCTCACTATGACAATACATTTATCAGGTCTTTCTCTCTGCCCACGCTCATGACCTTCTCTCTCACTTTCCGAACTCTCATTATTGTCAGTTCTTGTTTGTTTATTAGTATTCACACGATTGCCTCGACTTTCATTCATCCGCCCCCTTAATTCCCCCTCATTCTCTTCTTCACTCCCATGACAATAATCCATTTCTGCCCAACTGCCTATTCTGATCCATTCACGGAGCAGTTGTGCTCAACCTCCTCCAGAAGTTGCTCCTTCTCGATTTAAATGTCGCGCATTTTGCCGATTAGAATTTCCTCGCTCACGTCCTGCTGATCTCGCCACCTTAGCTCGAGTCAGCCGCCAGCCATGTTCAGATGGTGTGTCTTCATAGTCGGGACCACACCAAGCTCAGGTGGGGCTCGTCAGCTGCCGATCAACATCCTGAAAGACAGAATAGACAGCAACCGGGACACAGACCCCTGGTGGAAGGGAGGGGTCGTCACAATGTATGAACTCAATCTACTGGTTGAAAGCAACTAAACAATTCTCTGGAATAAGTAGCTTGACTCATTGATAAATGTGGTCAGGCTTGGTGTTGACTGGTGTGTTGCAATACAGTTTACTCATGATGATAAGGAATTCATTATCCTAAATGTCTATACACCCTATGAGTGCAATCACAATGAGGATGAATATTGTAACGGTAAAATATGTTTTAACATGTTCTCTGCATAGACTCTGTAAGAGGAAAGTGCCCGCTGTGACATAAAACATTCCATATAGGGCAATAGCATAAGACGAGAAACATGCAAGCCATATAGGGCAGCGGCAGAGAATGAGGCGCTTTCCTGTAATGAAGAGGACATGTACCAGACACTGATGCACACGTATGACTTGTCCCCCACATGTCCCCCCCTTCTTCTCACTGTCTCCTTTGTTTGTAAAGGTATAAATAAGAATGTACGGAGATGATTCTGGGGGGCACTCTCACAGGTTACTGCAATACGTATCTGTGAAACTGCTCTCCTTGCTTGCAACGCAATAAATTGACTTTACACACTTTGATCATTCATCAAGAATCTGTTCATTTGATATTGACTAAAAAACCTTTATACTCTTCTCCCGACTAGTCATAGAAATATTCCACAACAATATCTAAATAGGCTGGCCTTCATCAATTCCTTCATTCAAGATAATACTTCTTCTAGTGTACAGTATATGTCATTGGGGATATGAATGCAGATATCTCAGACACAAGCTCAGTATTTGCCAAGCACATGGCTCAGTTTTGTAAAGACAATCATTTTATATTATCAAGCGAAGTGTTTTTAGCTACAGATAGCTATACAGACATTAGTGAGGCCTGGCACACTACATCATGGCTGGACCATTGTATTACTACAGCTGATGCACATGCTTCATTGGGATGTATGGGCATTCTTTATGGAGCAGCAACAACTGATCATATACCTTTTGCTATATCGATAAATGTTGAATATCTACCGGCGCTATCTAGAAATGGAAATAGTGTCAACACAGAAAAACTCGACTGGTCAACTCTCACTGAAGAGGACGTCTTAGTGTATTCTGCTCGTACAGACCAATCCTTCAGTAATATTCATCTACCTAGAGATGCAGCTATGTGTACTGACGTTAACTGTAAGGATGTGGTGCATAGGAGAGATCTCTGCTTCATGTACAATTATATAGTAAGTGCTCTGTATAAAGACAGTAAGCCCTACTACAAGCATCAAAATAAGACCCATAACATCAAACCTGGCTGGAACGAGTACGTAGCTGAGTATCGTGCTGAAGCCTGTGAAGCTTTCAAATCATGGGCTATAGCTGGTAGACCCAGACAAGGGCCAGTGCTTGAGTACAAGAAGCTTACCATTGCTAGATATAAGTATGTCATTCACTTCATTTGCAAAAATGATCAAGCCATGAGGGCTGACTCCATGGCCAAGAAGCTGCTAAGCAGCAACGTTGTTGATTTTTGGAAAGAAGTGAGAGCTCTTAACTGTAAAACATCTTTACCATGCACTAGAGATGGAATTTCAGGAACAGACAACATTGCTGAGTTATGGCAACAGCATTATATCACCTTATTCAACTGTATCAAAAGTGATTTGTATAACGTGGACAATTCTGAGAGTAATGAGTCAATGGCAATTACGTCATATGAGGTGTACCAAGCTATAAATAAACTGTCTGAAGGCAAAGCAAGTGGTTTAGACCATATTAATGCTGAACACCTTAAATATGCTCGTCCGAGGTTAGCTCCTCTCCTCGCTATTTGTTTTACTGGCTTCATGATTCACGGCTTGTTACCAGACTCAATGCTGTCTGTTCTCTTAGTGCCAGTCATTAAAAACAAAGCTGGTAAAGTATGTAGCCTAGAGAATTACAGGCCCATTGCTTTGGCCTGTGTACTGTCAAAAGTCCTAGAAAGAATCCTGCTGGACAGAATACATGACTTTATCACCTCCACAGATAACCAGTTCGGCTTTAAAGCCAAACATGGCACTGACTTGTGTACCTTAAAGGAAATTGTCAACAAATACAGAGGTCAAAACTCATCACTTCTTATGTGTTTTATTGATGCCTCCAAAGCTTCTGATCGTGTTAATCATAGTAAGTTGTTTTACAAACTGAGCCAAAGAGGTGTCCCCACATACATTGTGAGAATTCTGGCTTACTGGTATGCGCACCAGACTATGCAAGTAAAATGGGGTAAAAGTGTCTCAGCCCCATTTAGGGTTAGCAATGGTGTCCGACAAGGGGGAATTTTGTCCCCAATTCTGTTTAATCTGTATATTGATGATCTGTCCAAGCAATTGAAAGCCTGTAATACTGGGTGCATGAATGGAAATACTCTGGTTAATCACATCATGTATGCAGATGATCTGGTGATCTTTAGTCCATCTAGCGCTGGTCTTCAGCAGCTCCTCACTATATGTACTGTGTATGGTGTGGAACATGACATCAAATACAACGCCAGTAAGAGTGCTATCCTGATCTGTCGAACTAAAGAGGACAAATGTCTAAACTTCCCTTACTTCAAATTGTCTGACAATAATCTTGGTGTCTGTAGTGAAGTAAAATATCTTGGTCATTTTATAACAGAACACATGACCGATGATAACGACATTTCTAGGCAATGTCGTATGATGTATGCACAAGTAAACAGTCTCTCACGCAAGTTTGGTATGTGTACAGATGGAGTGAAGATGTCTCTGTTCAGAGCATATTGTACACTACTCTACACTGCACACTTGTGGTCAAACTACAAAAAAAAGAGCTTACAGAGACTTCAAGTAGCTTACAATGACACCATGAGAATACTGTTAAAGAGACCGAGATGGAGTAGTGCTAGTGAAATGTTTGTGGCTGCACGAGTCAATACTTTCCAAACTGTGTTAAGAAATCTCATGTATAAATTCATTTGTAGACTTAACGACTCTAAAAATGAGATCATAGTTGTTTTAACCAACATAAGGTTTAGCACCACACGCTACCGGTCCCAGCTGTGGCGACATTGGTACAGCTGTCTCTTTGTAAGGCATTGCCAATCCTCCGTACTTTTATTGTTTGTGTCTGTCTTTTTTATGTATTTGTCTCTATGGACCCTGAGTCTGAAATAAAGTCTATCTATCTATCTAAACAAGTGAATAAGTGGACCTTCAGCCGTTGGTCAAACTGCTGACTATGAGATCAAGGACGAAGGTTCAATTTCAACTTTTAAACCAACGTGGTCAAAAATTCCTTAAAGTGCTGAAGTTTGAACAACTAAGAAAACTCCATCTGCTGATGAAGACGGCGAGGTACTGTTGAAAGCTCCAGAACAAGCTGGGACCTTGAGTTGAGATTGTTTTGTGGAAGACATAAAAGCAGTGTCCTTAAGACCGATATAGCAACAGCTGAGGACACTAAAAAATGTCCAATGTGACGACTTCAAATATCTTGTTTTCATAGAAAAAATAGATTGTGAACAATATCAATAAAGAGTACTTATGGTAAAATTCTTAAAATTATGAGACCTATCATACATTTATCACAGTGATCTTCATCATTTCATCTCTCTGTGTGTGGGCCACATGAAAACTGATCATTTGCACATATTTGAACACATATCTGCACATGTGAGTTTAAAGTCCTTCTAATGATGCTCCGGTTTGGTTTTGGTTGTTAAAGGGTCACATGTTGTCTGTTCCACGTCCAGAAATGATCCGACTGGACCCAAGTTCAACAACCATTAAAGTACTTTGTTAAAGTAGTTGAACTTTGACCCCCGATACATGATGCGTTAAATAGCATTCCTACATTGACCGGAGGTGGAAGTTTATTGTAGAGAAAAATGGAGGAGAAAAGTTACTTTGCACAAGCAACACACATATTTACTTGTATACCTATTTCATACAATGAAGTATTGACTTGAGTTTTCCCTATTTCAATGTCTTTTCAGAAATGTGTAGATGTACAGAAGCTTTTTTGTTACTTTTTCAGAATCAGGATTTGAATATTCAAGAGATCTTTTTAATTTTCCATATTTAAGTAGAATAGGAAAGAATAGGAGTGTTGATAGATTGGCACAAAGCCAATCTATTATTATTATTATCAATATTGGTAGCAAAAAAACATGGCTGAATCTCTTGTATTTATTTTAATATAAATATATTACAAAACATTTTTCTCTTTAGATGTTGACATGACAGGCACTTGATTTGGTCTGATTCAGAAAGCCGACAGAAATAGAAATACTTCTGGACCCCTCGCCGTGCAGCTGCAGTGTGTCGGACTGGAGGCAGCGGGGTGGGGGGAAAGGTCACCGGCATGGTTCTCACGTATCCGGTGACAATGTGGGGAAAGTTGGACACCGCGAGGCGCATTAAATCCAAACCCAACGACGAGGAGAGGGAGTCGGCATGACGAGCAAGAGGGGCGCAGCGCTGAGCGTTGAGGACGACGAGGAGGAAGAAGACTCGGCTGCGGCGGGATATTACGACGACGAAAATGAGCTGAAGGCGTTTTCAGACGCCGAGCTGGGCTGTGAGGACGGAGGTAGGCGGATATTTCCGCTGCTGGGGAAGGTCACATACGGGCAGAGAGCGAGGGAAGGGGGGGGCGCTCTGCTTTGCTTTGCTCTGAGACGTCTCTCTGCTGAGTGTTACGTTGCTGCTCCTAACGTTAGCTAGTCTGTTCTTTCCCCTCCTTTCTGTATAACACTATTTCACTCTGCGTCAGCTGGTAATGTAACCATTAGTGGGCAACATGGCTCTTTGGATATTAAAGGTTGCCCACTCCTGATCTAGGGTGACCATCTAGATACCACCCCTAAAATGACAGAAACCATCTTTGAGAATTTATTTTTGATGTGCACTTGGATTTGCTGCATGTCCCATCCGCTAACAAGGAGGGGCGGGGTTTATGACCTGTACTGCAGCCAGCCACCAGGGGGCAATCGAGATGTTTTGGCTTCACTTTTCTGGATCTGTCATGTCGTCCATCTTTCTATCCAGTCTATGGTCACAGCACATCAGAAAGGTGTGGGGGGAGGGGGTCTAGAAGCCGTTTGGCAGTTCTGATGAAGTGTTCTGGCAGCTCAACTGTGTGAATGTTAACAGGGCCTTCTAGAAAAAGGTCGCATTGCTCTAAGCAAAACATACCATTTGAGTAAATATGGTAGGGCTACAACTAATGATTATTTTTATCGCCACATCTGCCGTATAAGCATGTTAACATAAGATACTGAACGTGGTAAACATTATACATGCTAAACATCAGCTTAGCATTAGCATGATAACATTGTCATTGTGAGCATGTTAGCATTTCACTCAAAGCACCGCTGTATCTATACTACACAAGCTCAAAGAAATGCAAGTGTTGCTAGACTCTTAGTCTTGTTATTGATTTTATTTTTCGAAGCAATCATTTAGTCTATTTAACGTCAGAGAAAAGTGAAAAATCTCACAGTCACATCACAGTTTCTAATCTGTAGTAGTCTAGTTGTTTCAGCTGTACAATAAAGGATAGGACAAATGGATTAATAGCTTTTATTTTATTATTTGAACTCTGATGCATTAGTCTTCTGTGATTGGCTGTTGGACTGCCGTGTGGATGATAGAGGGCCACTGATTATAATGAAAGGCATAAGATGATACGAAGCAAACAGCTGTCTGAACTCTGTCTCCTCTCTTTGTCCCTTTCAAATTACTTCCAGTCAGGAGATACGTGATAGAGAGGAGGGAATGGACATGAGTGTGTTTTTATCAAATGGGTATGTAAATAGTTGCAACCTCAGAGACCTTTAGCTCTTCAGTTCTGGAATATAAAATGAGAATATGCCATTTATATTGAGAGGGAGTCAGCAGGAGTTGAGATACAGTGGGAGCTGTTGTTTTACCAAACACTGTTTCATTGACTTATTTACTGTACATTGACATTCGACATTCCTCCACATGGAGCCATCAAGGTCAGAGTGTCAAAGCAAGAATGTGACACACACACACACACACACACACACAGGGGAAAGAGTATTTTGGTACACAAGTAAATTTGGTCTGGTTTGGTTGTAAAATTTTTGATTTAGTAGTATTTGCTAGTATTTAATCACATTGTCATGAATATTGTTATCTCAGAATCACTCTGCCATATTATGATATTATTTTCAGGCCATATCCTCCTATACTCCTGTCATGTAAACTCAGTCCCCCGTTAATCTGTTTAATGTCTCTGTTCCTTTGCTGTTGTATAGTGTTGGGCTTCAGCGATTCTCTGAACGGAGAGGTCAAACCGCGAATACTGTTGATGGGCCTGAGGAGGAGTGGGAAGTCCTCCATCCAGAAGGTGGTTTTCCATAAAATGTTGCCCAACGAGACCCTGTTCCTGGAGAGCACCAACAAGATCTGTAGAGAGGACGTGTCCAGCATCTCCTTCGTCAGCTTCCAGATCTGGGACTTCCCTGGCCAGATCGACTTTTTCGACCCCACCTTTGACTATGAAATGATCTTCAGAGGCACTGGAGCGCTAATCTTTGTCATCGACTCACAGGTCAGCCCACAGATCCATAAGGAAAATTATCAGGCCAATAGAAATAGAATAGGAGTAGGACAGACATTGAACTTTTTTCCGTGGTAGTTCAAAAGAAAATGCAGGCGTAAATTGTTGTCACAGCTTGCCAGGAAGAGAGCGGGCCCAGCCCTGGAGACGGATGGCTGGCTAGTTAGCTAGGTAGCTTGCCTTTCTCCGGAGCAGCAGGAAGTTAGGTTGAAGGACTGTTAGACCCACCAGCCTTCTGTTTGGCTCATTTTCTCAAACCAGTGTAGCATTAAAGCATGATAGAATTAGCAAGCCAGCTAACTAACCAATTGTCGGCTCATTAGCCAGCTATCTAGCTTGCTAATCTTGCTTTAATGCTACATTGGTTACAGTAAATGAGCCGAACAAAGTTGTCACTCATCTGGCGATTGCACTGTACTTTCCTGCGCTGTGATATGAGTCTGGATTAACAACACAATCACAAGGCCGTAAAAAAGTCAGCAAACACAATCTAATGGCTCATTTTATTTTTTTTCAATGTCGCTCAGTATGAATTTTTTTTCAGGACGACATTACATAACAAAACAATCGGCAATAAAACTAATAAATAACTACGTACAATTGAGTTTAAGCAACAAAACCACAACAACACTTTGGGTCATGCCACATGGTTGAAAGTCACTAAAGTCCTGTTTGTTTCGTGACTATTTCATGACCTGCCACGATACTGGGCTGGGATGAAGCAATAAGTTGTTCAATTTTACTCATTTACTATGGCTCTCTATGTTTTGTAATGTTACTACCCCAATCATCATTTTATTCGTTACTGCAAAACCTCACCTCAGTGAGTCCACGATTTGCTGCAAATTTAGTTTATAAGGAAGTTAGCAAGCTACAACGGTCGCAATGGCAACTCTACACATAAAATTGGACGCCTCTCAAACAATCCTGCTACATTTATTTGAATGGGAATGTCCCCTCTGCTCTATTTCTATGATCAGTCCCTATGTTGCTCTAAAATGACACTTCAAATGTAGTGGTTGATTTTTGATCAGCAGCTTCGTTGATTATGCTCAAGTCTTACTATCGTAAATATTAGTGGGGTTTTAAACAATGCTACTGAATACAGGTTCCTGTCATACGGTTTTAGGACTTCCCGGGGGACTTGCCACATCGCCACGGTCGTCCCTTCCTCTTCACAGACCGAAACTACCAATGCAGAAAATTTTAGAAATAGTATTCCTGTTACCTTTATGTTGAGCTTGTGGCGCGTTCAATCTGTGAGAGAGCAAAGGCTGTCCCGCAAAGGCCGTCCCGATTGAATCGGCTGTGGCTCGGCTGGTGGCTCGCCAAATGTAGTGGTTGATTTTTGATAAGCAGCTTCGTTGATTATGCTCAAGTCTTAATATCTTACTGCTAACTTAATAACTTTTAGCTATCTGACTAATGGTGAGACACCACAGGGTCTCACTATCAGGAACTCAGTAATGAACACCCACAGAACACAATAGAGATTGGATTGTCTTCACTCCACGTAGGTTTTTTTGTATCACACAGAGCACAAGCAAATCGAGTTGTCCCAGGTTCAACTAATGTCACAATAGAAATACACATCACTTTATAGCTTTGTTCTGGCCCAGGTCTTGGTGACTTATCTGTCCCTAGAGACCTGCCTCTAAGCTCCTGAATTAGGCACACATATCCGGGTGTCTGATTAATCACCAGCCTCCTTCCCAACCATCTTCCTCTGGTTCACGCCACAGATCATAGTGACCTGCTTATGTTTTTTACCCATTAGAAATCCTACACATCTGCTCCTAGCCCTCTACCTATTCCTTTGAGTATCCTCCCGCTGCTATCACCCAGGCCTCTGTGCACCCTATGCTGACCAGCCTTATCCCAAGTGAACAACGAAACCACTGTGACAGTGCCCGGATGGCGAGAAAAACACATTACTGACATTCTTTCATAACATTTTGGGATGAGTTGTGCATGAGAACAGGTTACGAACCTTGGGTTCCTGTCTTCTAAATGATCAATTGTTAGCCATCCATCAGACTCCCCCTTTATACTATATCTCCCTGTCCCCTCTAAAACAGTCATCAGTGGAGACTCCACTTGTTGTTGTCTCCTCTGAAACCGTCATGTTGTATTGACAGCTCCCTTTTCCTAACTAACTGGCTCGACATCCTGTTTCTCATGCACACTCACAAAGAGTGAACTTTTCTTTATTGTGATATAAAGGATACAAGGATTCATAAGTGTGCATATACTTAGTATAGGTCAGGGGTCGGCAACCTTTTCTATCCAAAGAGCCATTTTGTCCTATTTTCCACCAAATAAAATTAGTCTGGAGCTGCAAAAGCTATTTGATATCACAGCTTATAAAGTTGTATACATAGTTACATTATATATACAAAAACTATAGTTTGTTGTATTTATGAAAATATAGAACAAGAATAAAGACAATTCTTGACATTTTTTTGCAATTTTACCTGATATAACAATATCAAACTCTTATGAAGAGGAGAGTTTGCTGCAGCAGCTGAGAAATCGCTCTTTTTCGCTCATCTCCAGCGTGACACTTTTCAGCACATGCTGTGTGCTTGTTCAGGAAGCATACAGGTAAGCCAGCATCGTTGGCAGTGAAAGCAAATTAATACGTCCACGCAGAATCCATCCATCCATTTTCCACCGCTTATCCGGGGTCGGGTCGCGGTGGCAGCAGGCCAAGCAGGCCGACCCAGACCTCCCTTTCACCGGCAACATGTTCCAGCTCATTCTGGGGGATCCCGAGGCGTTCCCAGGCCAGCTGGGAGATGTAATCTCTCCAGCGTGTTCTGGGTCTTCCCCGGGGTCTCTTCCCAGTTGGACGTGCCTGGAAAACCTCCAGTGGGAGGCGTCCAGGAGGCATCCTAATTAGATGCCCGAACCACCTCAGCTGACTCTTTTCGACGCGAAGGAGTAGCGGCTCGACTCCAAGTTCCCTCCTGATGACCGAGCTCCTTACCCTATCTCTAAGGCTGAGCCCGGCCACCCTACGGAGGAAACTCATTTCGGCCGCTTGTAGCCGCGACCTTGTCCTTTCGGTCACGACCCAGAGTTCGTGACCATAGGTGAGGGTAGGAACGTAGACCGAGTGGTAAATTGAGAGCTTTGCCTTCCGGCTCAGCTCCCTCTTCACCAAGACGGTCCGGTGCAGCGCCTGCTTTACTGCTGCAGCCGCACCGATCCGTCTGTCGATCTCCCGCTCCATCTTACCCTCACTCGTGAACAAGACCCCAAGATACTTAAACTCCTTCGCTTGAGGTAGGCACTCCGTCCCCACCTGGAGGGAGCAATCCACCGGTTTCCGGCAGAGAACCATGGCCTCAGATTTGGAGGTGCTAACTCTCATCCCCGCCGCTTCACACTCGGCTGCAAATCGCCCCAGTGAATGCTGGAGGTCATGATCCGAGGAGGCTAACAGGACCATATCATCTGCAAATAGCAGAGAGGCGATCCCGAGACCCCCGAAACTGACGTTCTCCGCCCCCAGGCTGCGCCTAGATATCCTGTTCATGAAAATCACGAACAGGACCGGTGACAAAGGGCAGCCCTGGCGGAGGCCAACACCCACCGGGAACGTGTCTGACTTATTGCCGAGAATGCGGACACAGCTCCTACTGCAGTCGTACAGAGACTGGATCGCCCGTTGTAACGGGTCCGGGACCCCATACTCCCGCAGCACCCCCCACAAGACCCCCCGAGGGACCCGGTCGAAAGCCTTCTCCAAGTCCACGAAGCACATGTAGACTGGTTGGGCAAACTCCCAGAGCCCCTCCAGTAGTCTTGCGAGGGTAAAGAGCTGGTCCACTGTTCCGCGGCCGGGACAGAATCCGCACTGCTCCTCTTGAATCTGAGGTTCGACAAGCGGTCGGAGCCTCCTTTCCAGCACCCTGGCATAAGCCTTCCCCGGGAGGCTGAGTAGTGTGATACCCCGGTAATTCGAGCACACTCTCCGGTCCCCCTTTTTGAAGATGGGAACCACCACCCCGGTCTGCCATTCCATGGGCACTGATCCCGACCCCCATGCGACATTGAAGAGGCGTGTCAGCCAGGACAGCCCAACTATGTCCAGCATCTGAGGGCGGATCTCATCCACCCCCGGTGCCTTGCCACACTGTAAAATGTAATAGTTGTCCAGACTTACATTTAATTAGTTAACTTTACTTTGTCATCAAAAATATGACTTCTTACTAGATTTTACTAAGTCAGCGTTAATTGCGGATGGAAAAAAACTATTTACTTTATTGTTTGGAGTTAAGCTAACTTCAAACACTCAAGTAACAAAAAACGGCTGAGGTCTGAGCATGCGCAGAAGCCCACATTCAGTCCATGTGTGCGCTCAAGATGGTGGATCGGCGGATTTGGTAGCTGAGGCAAGAAAGACAAACCACTTGGCTTTTGTGAAGATTCATTTTGTCTTTTGAAGAATATTAAGGTAAGTCATCAAGCAAACAGTAACTGTGTGTAAAATGTTTATGTTTCTGACTGCTGCCAATGTTAGCTAGCGTGAGCTAACGCTTGCTAATCGTTAACTAGCCGACGCTAGCTGACTGAGCTAACACTCACTGCACATTTCGTCTATTAGCTAGACTTATTCAGGCATGTCTTGGCGGTAGCCTAAAGACTAGCTTTTCCCACCACTGCCCCAGGTTCGCCTGAAAACATATTTTAATTGTTAACTAGCCAACGCTAGCTGACTTAGCTAACAGTCACTGCACATTAGCTTAGCTAAACTTGTTCAGGCATGTTTTAGCGGTAGCCTAAAGACTAACGTTAGCTGTTCCCACCACTGCTCCAGGTTCGCCTGAAAACATAATTAAATTTTTCCATAACGAAAGTGGAAAGTCCGATGTACATTTTAATTGTTCGGTTTTCTTCGAGTTGACACAGCCAACGTATTTTGGTCGCAGGTCGCACGACATTACAACTTGGAAATTCCGAGTTACAAGTGAATGCAGCATGAACCGTGCTTTGAGAGCGACGTTAAACACGGTGTTGTTGAAACGTGCGGTTTGCAGCCGCGTTAGGTGGACAACTAGAAGACTATTTAACAGTACTGTTTGTTTCGTTAGCGGTGGAGTTATATTATTTTACGTTACGTGATGGGTGTATGACGTTAGCGGACATGTTTTTATATATCATGCAAAGCGTGGTTGAAGGAAACGATAATATCACGGGAGTGAACGCAACAGTTAGGGTAGGCTATGCTACGTCTGTGTATTTAATGACTCTAGTGCCTTTGTAACAGAGTCTTTCCAACACACCCATAAATTTTCACATGGACGCGAGTAGCCACCGGCTTCATTCAACGTTAATTCGATTCCAGTGAAAGTGCTTAAAAGCTGCAGCTGCGCGCGCACACCGCTCTTTAGCCTCACTGAATGCGCAAATTAACGACCTTTCCTTCTCCCTCTCGAGCTGTCAGCTACATTAAGCTGTCTGTGACTGATAATGAAGGAGAAATCATCTCAATCTCCATTTTATGGTAACTTAAAACAAAAAAAATCCCACAATTATATCGAGGAGGCTTGTATACGTTATGACCCAGTCATTTCTTTTGTCTGTCAGGGATATTGGTGGTCTTAGCTAGCTTCTTTGACCTGTGTCAAAAAGATTAGTTTAACAAAATCAAATGTTTATTTCACATTTGCGTGTACATTTATTGTTATTGTTGTTGTGTTGGAACACTACTGCTAAATTAATACTGAAGAAATGCTACTTTTGAATTGTTTTATGAATATATATATATATATATATATATATATATATATATATATATATATACACACAAAAAAAACACAAGTATTTTCCTGTGATGCCGGTAAAGCATGCATTTATCAAGGGATTTGTCTCTAAATAACAACATATAAGTACAACTTCCTTTTAACTTAAATATTCTTTGTCCTTTTCAGAAGAAGTGCTCACGGTAACTGCCTGAGGGCTCTTAAAGAGCTGCTTCGTCAACACTGGATGCCGGTTCACTAAAGGTGAGATGCCAGTAGCCTATAATTTGAAGGATATTTAGGCTTAAGGAGTTATAATCAGCGGTAGAGCAGTTTTTGACAAAGCGTTAATGCTACAATTTTATTAGAATTAATAGACTAGCTTGCTGTAGCAAAAGTTAAATCAATTTTCAATCAATACTTTGTCCTGTCACTCAGCCTGGTGACTAAATAGCAGTATGCTATTGATTAAATTTGGCAATTGCAGTGATGTCAACAGTTGTGACGGTGTTTTTGTTTGCAGAATGGTTTTCAAAAATGTCCACATTGGTCCAAGCCGATTTAGTCACTGTATGGTTTTTTTCTGTGTGTTCTAGGTGTTCGTAGAGTTTAACTGGAGCCACCACAAACCTGCAGAATGACTTTTTTGATGCTGTGGACCACTACACAACACCGCACTTTGTCACAATCTTCAAGTCCAAGAACGGAAGTGTTAGAGAGACATCTGCTGAGTTTGTGCAGCAAATTGATTCACGGGTGAGTCCGTACTGTCAAACAAACATTCTGGTGACACTTGTTTCATTGTCACATTGACAAACATATTTGTACGGTCAGATTTGAATGTTACATAATCTTGAACTTTTTTTGTTAATTATCCACTTCAAGAAACCAGATGTGACAGCAATGTGCACCCTCGTACTCGGAGGCCTCCCTGTTCTACTTGGTGATGACCCCAGTCACTTCTACCACACCTGCTTTGTAAGTTCTCATAGTTACATCTTATCCTAGACATTTGTGTGAAATAGTCATAATTAGCATATGAATTATTGAGTTATGGCCAGAAACGTGTTTTGTGAGGTCACGGTGACCTGTGATCTTTGACCAGCAAATTTCGACCTTGAGTCCAAGTGGACCTTTGTTCCAAATTTGAAGAAATTCCCTCAAGGTGATCCTGAGATAAACATAATGCCTCAAGACGTATCACAGCAAGGCTGAGTCCCAACCACAGCGGCCGGAAGTTGATTTGGATGGAGGCCTTCGCTGCATGTCATCGCCTCTCTCATCCCTGCCTTTTCTGTCTCTCTACTGTTACTGTCGAATAATGCAGAAATGCCCCCCAAAAAATTGTTACAATTTTTTTTAATGCATATGGATAAAGGTTTATTTTCCTGGCTTCACATGAGCTAGGCTGGTAGCATCACCCATAAGGTGAAGCAGCCATATATTGAACTAACTCCGTTCGCAGTCCATGTCACCGGGTTGCACTGCTCAGCTCAACGGTGCTAAGCCTGCTTGCCATCTCCGGTTGTGTATAATGCACAAGAGGTAGATCATATCTCTCCCTCGAATACATTAGCTAGTACAATCTAACGAGGATGGCAAAGAATACTTCAATACTTAATTTCTTTCATCTTCTTTACTGGACATCTGTAAACTGGTCAAAACTGTTTTAGGCCCACTAATGTGGATACAACTACTAAATGCAGGTGTGTAAAAGGAAAACGTTATGGGCAAGGCTGGAAGGCAGTGTAGACGGGACATATGACACAGTGACAATTTATAGTTCCTTGTTGTAATGTTGTTTCTGTTTGGTCTTACACAGGATTCTGACAGGGATGATGCCTGGGCACAAGTATCTGTTGGGGTGCTGACGAACATCAGTGAAGATGTCCCTCTCTCCAAATCAACTCCACCTTGACCCAGTGTCTACTTCCATCATTGTTGAGGAAGGTATTGTAATGGATGATCTCCTGAACCTACCTCAAGCACTTTGCCTCTTGTTTGGGTTGTTATTTTCTTTACACTTGGACTGAAGCTAAAGCCATGAAAAACACTTTCAACTTCATTCAAAGAGTGACGCTTGGCACAAGACAAACTCCCACCAAAACTGCAAACTCTTAATAATAGTTAGAACGTAAATTACTGTATAAAGGTGTTGACATTTGGCATTAGATTCAGTTGCTTTTTGTTACGTTAACTACATTAAGGCACTCGTTTCAAATAGTTAGCCCATGCCCATCAGCAAGTCATGTCCAGAGGCTGCCACTGTGCCAGTGTATGTTAAAAAAGTGTGTGTGATCCAATGCCGGAGTCCTTTCTCTTTCATACTGTTCTGCTAACTGAATGAAGCCACTTTGTAGTTGTCAGCCTGTTGGTTCTTTACCAAGTTTGGTCTATAAACAACGTTTTATAGCTATTACAGTATTAACGCCGTTGTTTCAGGACTGTATGTTAGGTTAAAGGTCAGGGTTGGATTTTTCTTTTTCAGTATTATAATTAGGGCTCGAGCACCGACGTAGTCGGAGCGGAGGACCTATTGTTTTTCGATTGTTTATTATTATTATTATTATTATTCTTATTCTTCGTGTTTCGTCGCAAAAAGGAGGTGCTTGGGATACTGGGAAAATGTCGAAATTTGGCACGCAAGACAGAATTTGCGAAAATTCCGCAACAGAGAGGCTAAAGAGCCGCATGCGGCTCACGAGCCGCAGGTTGCCGACCCCTGGTATAGGTGATACCACTTGATGTGGTCCTGTCCGTCCGTCTCAGGTCGTCCCACTAGCGTTTGTGGGTTTTAATCTATACCCACTCATCAGGGTGGACAGAACTCTGTGGATCCGGAAGAGTTTGCCTCTCTTGCATGGCCTCTTTTACCTTTTGAAACAGAGCTTCATGATTCCGGTGATGTCATCTCCCTGAATGGCAGCGTAAAACCATAGCTCCTCCGGGAAAATAACTACTACGCCCTGATAAACAATCAAATATTACATTTTTCGAGAATATTCCGGCTGGTAAGTGGGGCAACAATGGGGAAAAAAGGACACAAACAAAAAAAGCACGATTGGAGAGCCCGTAAATGAAGAAAGCACAAAGAACAGCTCACAGACACAGGTACAAGATGGCGGAGCTAATGCTAACTCTCAGCCAGATGACACGGCAAGTTTAACGAAAGTTCTGGAAGAAATACAGGACTTTCGCAAAGACACAAAACATCAGCTAAATGATATTTCCTCCGAGCTGGCCAACGTCAACCAAAAAATAGCAGAGGCGGAGACACGGATCGAAAGTGTGGAAGATCGAGTTCAAAACTTGGAACAGTTGCTGGGCAAGAAGATAAAAGTGATGGATCAACAGGAAAACAAATTACTCGACCAAGAAGGGAGATCACGTCGGGAGAATTTAAGGATTTATAATGTTCCCGAAGGAACGGAGGGGTCGTCTATGGTGGAGTTTGTGGAAAAGTTAATGCGTGACACGCTGGAGATCCCCCCCCCCAACTACGGACCATGGTATTGAGAGGGCGCACCGGGCGCTCGCCCCCAAACCTACCGGGGACAGAGAAGACAAGCCATGGTCAATAATAATCAGATTCCACCGATACAAAATCAAAGAAGAGATTCTGCGCAAGGCCTGGGGAAAGAAAAGAGTGCTTCTGAACGAGAGACTAATATATTTCGACCAAGATTATCCCCCAACGGTTCTGCAGAATCGTAAGAAATACTCTGAAGCAAAGCGAGCGTTAAAGCTGAGACAGATCCGCTTCCAGACTCCGTACCCTGCTAAACTGCGAGTGTTTTACGAAGACGGGACGCAGCTGTACCAGTCGGCGGAAGAGGCGACTGCAGATATGAAAGACAGAGGATTGCCTGTCAGCGTGATCACACCGAGGGAGAGCCTGGCTGAGCAACTGTCCCGCTTCGCCTGGGAAGTAGTGAGAGGACCGACACAGCAGAGGACAAGAGAAGAGCGAGACAAGAGTATTCAGGAGAGACTGAGGGCATTCAGAAGACAGCCCTCACCTCCCCCAGAAGAGCCATGAATTCTGACTAACCTCAAAAATGTTGGTAAGCTGAATAGAATCTAAAACTGACGGTGCTACTCAATCTGAGGGATGCATATTGAACATGTTCTATTATTTTATGTTATCTTTATTGACATACACTCCTTTTTCCCATTTGAATGAGAATATAAACTTGGGAGGAATACAAAGGGATTCTTTTTTTTTCTCGTGCAATGGACACTGGACGCTGCAGTGGGGGCCCTCGACCCATAGTTAGGAGAGGCTTACCCTCACAGCTAGATGTTCTTTCTAGCTCAACCCAGGGTCATCTATTGGAGACTCCAACCTTGGAATCACATTTTTTGTTCCTGTTTTTTCATGTATGTTTCTTTGTTCTGGCTTGTTCAGGGAGTAGATCAATTAAGGTCCGTTTTGATAAGTTCGTTTATACAATGACAGACATACACATATGGGTAGTGACAAAGTAAAACTTATTTCTTTTAATGTCAATGGGCTTTTGAATCCAATTAAGCGCAGTAAAATATTATCGAAAATGAAGAAAGAACAAGCACATGTGGAATATTTACAGGAAACCCATCTAAAAGACACAGAGCACGAAAAACTAAAGAGAATGGGCTTCACTAATGTGTTCTTCTCATCATATAAGTCAGGACATAGGAGAGGAGTTGCTATCCTTATATCAAGCAAACTAAATTTTTAAAAAGTATTTCAAATGGGAGACAAGGAGGGCAGATATATTTTGGTAAGGGGAAATATAGATGGGAATCCTGTTACTCTGTTTAATATATATGCACCCCCAGGAAGCGATCTAGGTTTTTCATGACAACAGAAACAGAAGGTCTCTTGATATGTGGGGGGGGACTTAAATATACACCTACAGCCAAAGTTAGACTCCTCCAGTAGGAAGACCCATGAAAGGAAGTCCATATATAAGAAAGTCAACACACTTTTTGAGGAGGTTGGTTTAATTGACATATGGAGAGACCTTTTCCCTAACAGACGGGATTACACTTATTATTCTGCCCCCCACTCCCTATACACAAGAATAGACTATTTCATAACATTTGGAAAAGATAAGGATAAAATAAACAATTGTGGGATTGGGACAATAGATCTAAGTGACCATGCACCTATATACCTCTCTGTTGATCTTAACTTGAGAACAAAGAATACTACATGGAAACTGAATTCAAGTTTACTCAATGATCTGGATGTTAAGAAACAAATTAGAAAAGAGATTAGTCTTTACCTGGAATTCAATGACAATGGAGAAGTTTCACCTCCCATTCTGTGGGATACTCTAAAGGCTGTCCTAAGAGGGAAAATTATAGCAATATCCTCATATAAAAAGAAAACAAGGAATAAAATGATTGAGGAGTTGTACAACAAACTGAAGGAATTAGAAAAAAACCACAAATTGAGTTTAGCGCAAGATACATTAGTGGAAATTAGAAGAATTAGGAATGAGATTAACAATTTCACTACACAAGAAATCAAGAGAAACTTAATGTTTTTGAAACAGAGACACTATGAAAGTGGATCCAAATCAATGAAAATACTCGCATTGAAATTGAAAAAGATGATGGCAGAGAACACAATTCACAGAATTAGGGATCCAAGAACAAAAGTGATAAATCAACTAAGTGAAATTCAGGAAGCTTTTGAAGTGTTTTACAAAAATCTATACTATAAAGTTCCAGGGGGAGATGTAACCCAAATTGATAGCTATCTAAATTCTCTGAAGTTGCCCACTTTAAATGAAGGCCAAAATAAAAGAATGACGGCAGATATATCGGAAGAAGAACTAAGATCTGCAATTAGTAGGTTAAAATTAAGCAAGTCTCCAGGATCGGATGGTTATACGGCAGAGTGGTATAAGGAATTTAAAAATGAGCTGATCCCGGTGATACTTCCCACACTGAATTGGGCTTTAAAACAGGCGCAAACGCCACCCAGCTGGAAAGAAGCAATAATCTCAGCTATTCCGAAAGAAGGCAAGGATAAAATGGAATGTGGATCATTTAGACCAATATCGGTTTTAAATATCGATTATAGATTATTCACTTCCATCATGGCAAGACGATTAGAGGAGTTTTTACCCATGCTGATACATAATGATCAGACAGGCTTTATACAACAGCGCCAAACACAAGATAGTATATGAAGGACACTACACATTATGGATCATATACAAAAAAATAAGATCGAAGCAATGGTGATAAGCGTAGATGCTGAAAAGGCGTTTGACTCGGTTAACTGGACTTTTCTTTATAGAGTCCTGCACAGATTTGGTCTACAAGACACAATTATTAAAACTATTCAGGCATTATACAACAATCCCACTGCCAGGATTAAAATCAATGGATATTTATCAAACAATTTCAATCTAGAAAGAGGTACAAGACAGGGCTGTGCGTGGTCACCACTACTCTTCGCATTATATTTGGAGCCGCTAGCTCAATACATCAGACAAAATGAAGATATTAGAGGAATTACTATTAAAGGGACGGAACACAAATTGTCCTGCTACGCAGATGACATTTTGGTCTACCTGGGGCAACCAACATACTCTTTACCTAAACTGATGCAGTCATTTGAACAGTATGGCAAACTATCAGGGTACAAGATTAACGTGGGCAAAACCCAGTTATTCTCATATAACTATAGCCCACCAAGAGAAATTGAGAATAAATACCCCTTTGCATGGCAAACAACATCCTTCAAATATCTGGGCATCAATATTACAAAAGATCTTACACAACTTGCAGAATATAACTATGATCCACTAATATGAAAAATTAAGGAAGACATAGCAAGATGGAACATAACGCCTTTCCTAAGTTTCACGGCAAGGATTGAATCCATTAAAATGAATATACTGCCCAGACTACTCTATCTATTTCAAACTCTACCAACAGAGATTAACCAAAACCAATTTAATGAATGGGACAAGATGTTATCTAGATATATTTGGACAGGTAAAAGACCCAGGGTCCGTCTCAAAACCTTACAACTACCTAAAGAACAGGGTGGATGGGGCCTACCTTCTCTTAGAGATTACTATCTAGCAGCACAGATGAGAGCGGTAATATGCTGGTGCAACCCATCGTATAAGGCTCAATGGAAAAACATTGAAGAGAAAATAACTTCCACCCCCATACAGGCAATCCTAGCTGATAACAATCTACAAAGTCACATAAATACTACTGATAACCCACGGCTGAAGTGGACTCTTGAAGTATGGAAAACCATTATAAGAGAACACAAACTAGAGGGAGATATGGTAACACTTAAATGGTGTGCATATGATTCTGACTTCACACCAAATAAATTGGATGCTAGATTTAGGGATTAAACAGCTACAGGAATAACAGCCAGATGCAACATAATGAAAGGAGGCACACTGCTAAGTTTTGAAACTCTTAAAGAGAAACACTCACTAGAAAAACAGGACTTCTATCGATACTTGCAGATGCGACATGTGAATACGAAGACGAAAAACACGACAGAGTACACACCTGATAGAACTGTTTAGAAAAGCTTATAACTCAGATATAGGCAGTAAAATCATCTCATGTATATATAAATGTCTGTTGAACTTTAAAACACATTCAACCTCCTATATTAAAACAAAATGGGAGAAGGAGGGAGGAATAACTATATCTGAGGAAGAATGGACAGTAATATGGAAAACTCAATCACCATATTTTTTGGGATTGCCCTGTTATCACAGACTATTGGAAAGGGATACACACTGCCCTACAAAAGATTTTTGAAGGTGAAATACCTCTAGAAAGTAAGACCATGTATCTTGGATATTTACCTAAAACACTGTCAAAAAGAGACAAATATTTAATAAATGTACTTCTGGTGGCCAGCAAAAAGACTATTACCAGGAAATGGTTGTCACAAGAGAGTCCCGCTCTGAACACATGGATGGACATTACAATGGACATTTACAAAATGGAGAAGATAACAGCATCTGTCAACTACAAACTGGAACAATTTTTGTCGTCCATCCATCCATCCATCCATTTTCCACCGCTTATCCGGGGTCGGGTCGCGGTGGCAGCAGGGCAAGCAGGCCGACCCAGACCTCCCTCTCACCGGCAACATGTTCCAGCTCATTCTGGGGGATCCCGAGGCGTTCCCAGGCCAGCTGGGAGATGTAATCTCTCCAGCGTGTTCTGGGTCTTCCCCGGGGTCTCTTCCCAGTTGGACGTGCCTGGAAAACCTCCAGTGGGAGGCGTCCAGGAGGCATCCTAATTAGATGCCCGAACCACCTCAGCTGACTCCTTTCGACGCGAAGGAGTAGCGGCTCGACTCCAAGCTCCCTCCTGATGACCGAGCTCCTTACCCTATCTCTAAGGCTGAGCCCGGCCACCCTACGGAGGAAACTCATTTCGGCCGCTTGTAGCCGCGACCTTGTCCTTTCGGTCACGACCCAGAGTTCGTGACCATAGGTGAGGGTAGGAACGTAGACCGAGTGGTAAATTGAGAGCTTTGCCTTCCGGCTCAGCTCCCTCTTCACCAAGACGGTCCGGTGCAGCGCCTGCTTTACTGCTGCAGCCGCACCGATCCGTCTGTCGATCTCCCGCTCCATCTTACCCTCACTCGTGAACAAGACCCCGAGATACTTGAACTCCTTCGCTTGAGGTAGGCACTCCGTCCCCACCTGGAGGGAGCAATCCACCGGTTTCCGGCAGAGCACCATGGCCTCAGATTTGGAGGTGCTAACTCTCATCCCCGCCGCTTCACACTCGGCTGCAAACCGTCCCAGTGAATGCTGGAGGTCACGATCCGAGGAGGCTAACAGGACCACATCATCTGCAAATAGCAGAGAGGCGATCCCGAGACCCCCGAAACTGACGTTCTCCGCCCCCAGGCTGCGCCTAGATATCCTGTCCATGAAAATCACGAACAGGACCGGTGACAAAGGGCAGCCCTGGCGGAGGCCAACACCCACCGGGAACGTGTCTGACTTATTGCCGAGAATGCGGACACAGCTCCTACTGCAGTCGTACAGAGACCGGATCGCCCGTTGTAACGGGTCCGGCACCCCATACTCCCGCAGCACCCCCCACAAGATCCCCCGAGGGACCCGGTCGAAAGCCTTCTCCAAGTCCACAAAGCACATGTAGACTGGTTGGGCAAACTCCCAGAGCCCCTCCAGTAGTCTTGCGAGGGTAAAGAGCTGGTCCACTGTTCCACGGCCGGGACGGAATCCGCACTGCTCCTCTTGAAACTGAGGTTCGACAAGCGGTCGGAGCCTCCTTTCCAGCACCCTGGCATAAGCCTTCCCCGGGAGGCTGAGTAGTGTGATACCCCGGTAATTCGAGCACACTCTCCGGTCCCCCTTTTTGAAGATGGGAACCACCACCCCGGTCTGCCATTCCATGGGCACTGATCCCGACCCCCATGCGACATTGAAGAGGCGTGTCAGCCAGGACAGCCCAACTATGTCCAGCGCCTTCAGCATCTCAGGGCGGATCTCATCCACCCCCGGCGCCTTGCCACCAAGGAGCTTTTTAACTACCTCAGCGACCTCTGCCAGGGATATGGGTGAGCCTCCCCCTAGGTCCTCAGGCGCTGCCTCCTCTGCAGAGGACATGTTGGTCGGGTTTAGGAGTTCCTCAAAGTGCTCTTTCCACCGCCCGACGATGTCCTCCGTCCGGGTTAGCAGTTCCCCCCCCCTGCTGAGAACAGCCTGGGGTAAGCCCTGCTTTCCCTTCCTGAGCCGTCGGATGGTTTGCCAGAACCTCCTTGAGGCCAACCGAAAGTCCTTCTCCATGGCCTCCCCGAACTCCTCCCATGCCCGAGTTTTAGCATTCGCGACCACCGCAGCTGCAGCCCTTCTGGCCTGCCGATACCTGTCAGCTGCTTCAGGAGACCCCTGGGCCAACCAGGCCTTGAAGGTCTCCTTCTTCAGCTTGACGGCTTCCCTCACCTCCGGTGTCCACCACCGGGTTCTCGGGTTGCCGCCACGACAGGCACCGATGACCTTCCGGCCACAGCTCCTAGCGGCCGCGTCCACAATAGAGGCTTTGAACATGGTCCACTCGGATTCCGTGTCCCCAACCTCCCTCGGGATGTGTGAGAAGTTCTTCCGGAGGTGGGAGTTAAAGACCTCCCGGACAGGGTCCTCCGCCAGACGTTCCCAGTTTACCCTCACTACACGTTTGGGTTTACCGGGTCTTTCCAACCGGTTCCCCTGCCATCTGATCCAACTCACCACCAGGTGGTGATCAGTTGACAGCTCTGCTCCTCTCTTCACCCGAGTGTCCAAAACATACGGCCGCAAATCAAATGATACGATTACAAAGTCGATCATTGATCTCCGGCCTAAGGTGTTCTGGTACCAGGTACACTTATGAGCCACCTTATGTTCGAACATAGTGTTCGTTATGGCCAAACCGTGGCAAGCACAGAAGTCCAATAACGAAACACCATTCGGGTTCAGATCGGGCAAGCCGTTCCTCCCAATCACCCCCCGCCAGGTTTCTCCGTCATTGCCCACGTGAGCGTTGAAGTCCCCCAGGAGAACTATGGAGTCGGTAGGCGGCGCCCTTTCCAGGACCCCTCCCACCGACTCCAAGAAGGCCGGATACTCCGAACTGCTGTTTGGTGCATAAGCACAAACCACAGTCAGAGCTTTGCTCCCCGCAACCCGTAGGCGCATGGAGGCGACCCTCTCGCTCTCCGGGGAGAACTCCAACACAGCGGCGCTCAGCCGGGGGCTCGTGAGTATCCCCACTCCCGCCCGGCGCCTCTCACCCTGGGCAACTCCGGAAAAGGACAAAGTCCAACCCCTCTCCAGGAGCTTGGTTCCAGAGCCAACGCTGTGTGTGGAGGTGAGTCTAACTATTTCTAGCTGGTATCGCTCCACCTCCTGCACCAGCTCCGGCTCTTTGCCCGCTAGCGAGGTGACGTTCCACGTCCCTAGAGCTAGTCTATGTTGCCGGCGATCGGCATGCCCGGGCCTCCCGCCCGACCTACCGCCCGGTCTGCATAGCACCCGACCCCAATGCGTGTCCCTGCGGGTGGTGGGTCCACAGGGTGGCTGCTCCATGATGTTTATTCGGGCTGAGCCCGACCGGGCCCCATGGGCAAAGGCCCGGCCACCAGACGCTCGCCTACGAGCTCCCCTCCTGGGTCTGGCTCCGGGAGGGTGCCCCGGTTTCCCTGGTCCGGGCGAGGTGACTGTAGTCCGTGGGCTGCTCATCATTAGGGTCGTTTTGAACCGCTCTTAGTCTGGGCTCTCCCCTGAAACCTGTTTGCCTTGGGAGACCCTACCAGGGGCTAATGCCCCGGACAACATAGCTCCCAGGATCACTGAGCCACTCAAACTCCTCCACCACGATAAGGTGGCGATTCGCGGAGGAGAATTTTTGTCGTATTGGGAAAAATGGGTTACATACGTGACACCCCATAGACCTGATTTTTATTTTCATAAATCAATGAATGTACCAAAGATAATAGATCACTCCCTAGGTATAGTTCTTTCTTTCTTTCTTTCTTTTTTATTTTATTTTTTTCTTGTTTTCTTTGTGGTTTCTGTTTTATTTTTATCTGTGTTATTTCCTTGTTCTATATGTGTTATAACAAAAATGAGCATCATCTGAAAATCTTCACATGCAATGTACATTGTCTGAAAGACATTTGTAAATGCCTAATTGATGCCTAATATCAATACAAAAAAAAATGGAAAAAAAGAAAGAAACAGAGCTTCATGTATGCAGGTATATGCAATAGTTGCGCAGTTCCTTTGTTAGCAAATTTAACGGGGGTCCAGTATGGTACAGGCATGGGTCGACCCGTTAGCGTTTCATGCGGTGTTAAGTGTGATGTCTGTTCGTTTGCATTCTCATGCTCATTAGTGCGAGTGGTAGCGCAGTAAACCAGTCCATCTTAGTTTCCCTACAGATTTTAGCTAGTTTAGTTTTAGTGTACCATTAGCTCGTTCCGCAAACCCTTGTGTTTGGGAATAATACACACATCCTAACCTTTGCTTGACCCTCAATGACTTATCTTCTCACTACAGCATTGTCAAAGTGCGTGCCATTGTATAAACTATTCTCTTCCGGGATTCGAAATTAGAAATTTAGCCACCGTTACAGCGTCTGCTTTTGCAGCTGTGCAGGCTTCCACCCACCTGCTACCAACATAAATTGTTGTTCACTGGTCTTTACCATATCAATGAATTCAATACGTCAATGTCTGAGTGGGCCATCTGGAGCTGGAATATGGTGTATTGGGCCAACGTGCGATTTTATGATGTTGTGTTCCGCGCAAATTTCGTATGACTGTAACGAAGCATGTACGGTGACCACCAAGTGCTCTGCAAAACTTTCATTAACTCCCCCCTGGCCACATTTGAAACTCCATGTGCCACATAGAAAAACTGAGGTTTCAATGAAACAGGTGTAAACAACAAACTAGTGTGAGAATCGTCCCAATCGGCAAGCAGCAGCTAACGCCTTGAGTTCAGCAGCCTGTGCATATAGAGGAGCATACAAAGGTTCAGACAAGGTCTTGAAAGAGTCCAACTCTGGGGTTGGAGCAACAACGGTGTATTCCGCCACCAGTCCTGACGTAATCATGCGGAATACCCTCATGTGGGAGAGTAAGATGCTCAGCAGGGTTAACACTGTGACACCGCGCAATATTCAATTCAGGCGCAGAAAGTAGCCTGAGCGAAGCGCATTTGTTATAACGCAATTTGACGCGTTGAGCAAGGCGTGTAGACCATGGCTAATGTACAATGTCAAGGCATGACCCATAGTAATCGTGGTCATGGTTCCATCTGCCGTTCTATGGGTGTAGGGGTTGTCAGTTGGTATCCATTGTGCGTCATGTCCTTGTTTGGAGAAATGGTGCGGTGAGACCATAAGGGACACATGTGGTGCGGTGTTGTAAATCTCCAGGGTGATATCAGGCAGACAGTGCATCAGTTATATTGAGGCCATGTTCACTGTCCATCATTGTCGTCATCCATAAGGCTTCATAATCTTTGTCATCTACTCGAGGATCATAATGTAGTGTACAGTGTAGTGGATCCTGGACCACGGAGTATTCTGGTCGTAGTGAGAGAATGTATGGACTCAAAGTCAGAAACTGGGTCCAGAGCATAGATTTTGGTTGCACTTCTAACCAGCCGACAGTGCTCAGGGAACGTGGATCATAGTGGTTTAGTTGTGTCATCATTTGTGCGTGATTAGAATCTTGTGCATCAAACGTCACGAACACTCCAGTAGTACTGCAATGTATTGTGGCACCCAATTAACACAGTAGTTCTCTCCCCGGAAGATTACATGGAGCCGTGGGGATGTACAACAATGGAAAATATACAGTCTTAGGATCCAACGTTAGCTGTTGTGGCTCAGTGAAATATAAAACTTGTCTTTTCCCAGTGTGACACACATTGTTTGTGTGGATAAGGTGAGGAGTTGACCATCCGTCATACCAACGCTGGAATAGGTTACACCTGAGTTCACCAGGAATGGCTTAGTTTTTCTTCCGTTGATGTCAAGAATCACGGTGGGCTCTTCCAGCGATGAATCTGTTTGCACACTGAGCATGTTCTTCTCTTCTGGGTCCTCTGGGCACCCCTAGTATTGATACTAGGGGGGCATGCCAGGGTTCCATGCTATAGACAGAGGCTGTTTTATCTGTCTTTCCTGTGACTGCTGTCCAGACTGTGGTGGAATATAATATGCTTGTGGATTATATGCTCTTGGACAGTTGCGTCTCATATGTCCGGATTCAGCACAGTTCCAACACAGAAAAGGATTGCTTCTCGTAGTGCTGGGCGGTATACCGGTTTAATTTCCCGTATGATACAAATTTTTCACACACCGGCATAGCCCAAACAGCTGCTGTCACTCCTTCAACAGGCAGCTAAATATATTGTTCGCTGCTAAGAAGGCTACAGTCGGAGCTAGTTGTCTTAACTGTATTGAGAGGGACCTCTAATCATGGTTATAACTTTATAACAACAATTAATAACCCACAACTAACGTTCTTTAACAGGGCAAAACACCACGACACAACAGTTTGTGACAAATAAACAATTTGTAGCACTAATAATTGTACATTCATAAAATTACACCGCCGAACGGCATGCTGGGTACAGCTCGCTAGCTAGCCCGCTAGCACAACAGTCTGTTAAGAGCTGGGAGAGGCTCTGTCTCTACAGTAACGTTATATTAAAGAACAGAACAGAGCGATGCAGGATGAACAAAGACAGACCGGAGATGCACCGATAGAGTCTGTGCCCAAGAGAGGAGCTGGGTCTGCTGTTTAGAAGTGTTTTGGTTTTAAAAAAATCTAGGCATTGCATATGACAAGAAAAGCAAGCGGTGGAGTGACATTACGAATGCAATAACGATCCAGCTATGCAAGGACATGGTCCCGCTACAGACAGTCGAGAAAGACGGGCTCAGAGCAATGATTAAAACACTGGATTCAAGGTATGTCTTACCGGGGCAACAATACTTCAGCCAAACTGCTATCCCAACATTATAGGAACAAACGAGCACACCCTATATTAAGCAAAGCCTTTATACATGATGACATTAACATGTTTTTATATTATATGTACTCCTGACAGTAGAGTAAGCCACTATAGACCTATATAAAAACAGTCAAGGAAAAAATAAATACCATGAAACCACCAGAATCTTAAAAAAATACCGTGATACACAATTTTTGGTCATACCGCCCAGCACTAGCTTCTCGTTTTAATCTTGTATAGCTGTCTGGCACTGATGTTCCTGTTACTTATATTCCCAGCTGCTTTGGAGGTCATGGCCATTCCCAGCAGGCTGTTGTGTTGCCTGGGGCGGTCCATGTGGGGCAGGTCTCAGGTTATCCAGCGGTCCGTATCTAAATCTGGCTCCACCCCTTCCCCGGCCACGTTGTTCTGCCAGCCCTACTTGGAATCTTGTTCCTGGCCATTGGTGTGACTGTGTCAGCGGGCCATACATAGCCGGCGCTTATGGTGGTGGCTCCATAGCCTCCTTACGCTTCTGCTTGGCCTCAGTTTGAAGAGCTCTGAGTTGGTTCTTGGCCAGCTGCAACCCTAATGCTTGCATTTCTTCCTCACGTTTCTTTTGAGCTCTTTGGTATGTGTTGGCGTAGTGAACAAAGTCATTTTGGCACTCCACCCAGGGCTTTGTATTGAAACTCACTACATCTTGTATATCTTCTTTCCCTTTGTATGGCATAGCTTGGATCAGTTTATCAATGAAGAATAGTGTGGTGAATGTGGACTCATTCCAGTTGCTGACTATGTGTTCCTTCCATTTTGTTTGGAAGTCCTGTATGAAGTCAAGTATGGGAGTGTCTGGAGTCCACTTGTATTGGTTCATTTTACTTGGCTCGGGTTCTTTGGATGTGTCTTTGATGGCCTGCCATAAGGTACGGAGTGGCTTGCTGTGGCAATCGTCATGGACATTATTTTGTTGTCCACATGGTTCACTAAACCCATAGTGGTCTGGTGCGCACAGGCCGGCCCGATTTCTTAGAGCCTTTGCGGTGGCCAAAGTGGTTGTGTGGATTGCTGGTGATGGGGACGGTCCATATTGCAAGGGCAGACCCACATGGTCCATCTCATCAGTGTTTGTCAGTGATTGCACATGTGATTGCACAGTAACAGCAGCCTTTCCGTGTGCACGGCCTGATGAGTGAAATATGCTGCCAACCTTGCTGGCTCCTTCTAAATCACTTTTTTGAAGGGTCATATTCGAATTGTCTCCTTCAGCTGAGGTAGGCTTCAATTGACTCTATCCTTTTGTTATTCTTCTCGTAGTCACAAGGCTCTGCTTTAGCATAAGGCGTTGAAGCCTTGGGCTTATGGTTCATTAGGTTGAGTCTCTGTTGTTGTGAGGCTGTTGAAGGCAAGTTTGTAAAATTGGTGAAATGGATTTGAGTTTGGCCACTGATGAGATTTGTCCGTAGCTGCTGGTGTTGTCATAAAATTGCAAAAGATTGGCACATTTGCCATGAGTTGCAAGTATACTGTATTCCAGGATGATGTGCCCCCAGCTTGTGTGTGTATTCAACAGGAACAGTAGCAGTCTGTGGTGATCGGGTAGGTTGATATTGTAAATACTGGTTGACCAACAGATGGAGGCATGGAGTCATCAGGTGTTTTCATCAGTGGCGCTTGAAGTGGATACCGTTGTAATACCCTATTGTCACCACCAGATGGAAGGATGGTGCTATTTCTGTCTATTTGACTCGTCACAGGACTCATGCCATTTCTAGTGCCCCAGGGAGATAGGGGGGGGGGGGGGTTCTTTAAACCAGTTCTGCACTTTTCTTGCTTCTGCCACGACTTTCCCTTTCGCTGCGTCTTTGTTCTTGATCTTTAGGTCTTTGTTATCGAGATACTTTTCAACCGCTTGCAAAGCTTTTACTTCAGTGCTCCCAGTGAGTGGCCACTGTCTTTTGGACTTCTTATGCCACTTGGTCCTACACTGCTGATTCAGGGCTATACTTACCCCATGATCGTGTACCACTTTAACTAATGGAGTCAATCCTGCCATTTCAGCTGACTGAGTTTTCTGTGTGACGTCTTCAGACGGTACTATCCAACTCAAAGTTGCTTTGATTTTACCTACCGTGTGAAAATGCTGGCACATTTAATACATTTAGACAGTTTAGGCCTTGGTACGCGCTGGCCTTGGCCTCATCAGATGTACACCAGTTTACCACTCTCAGTATAATGGTTATGTGAATTTTAAAAACTGATACTCCATGGAGAGTATCTCCACCAGTGCATTTGTTAGTTTTGTTGAATCATTGTCTATCGGGCTAAACACTGGAATCACTGCAGCACATATTCCAGACACACCCAACATCCATGCAACACTGGCCCCACCACTCGGGGAGTCCACAGCTGTTGTAGTGCGGTATCCCAGTTTTCGTGTGGAAATCTGCTAATCAGCAAGTCTTTGTTATTCCACTCAATTGTAGACCATAACAGTTGATTTCTGAATGAAAGTGTGGCTTCTCTGACTACACCCTCTTTGTCTCTCCAGTATACTTTGTCCTAAGAAAATGAGTGTACAAACCACGATTAGCGAATATGAGTTGATCAGGGTCCATAGAATTCTAAATTTAATGTTTTTGAAATGTATGCTCCACTATCAACATGACGCTTTGCAGATAGAAATGATAGGTTTAGAGAGAGAGAAACGTAGAGCGTGAGTGAGGCTTTAGGACAGTGGCCTCAGCAGTATGACACAGGCTCCACTCACACACCACCAGTACGACTGCGGCACCAGATGCTATTTTTAGTTCCTAATGCTGCGTTCACACCAAACGCGTCATGAATTATTCGCGCGAGTAGATTACATACAAAGTCTATGCACAGACGCGATGAGACTGTCGCGGCGCGAATCTGCGATGGCGCGTTGCGATGGACGCGAATCCACGTCAAACGCCAAAGCGCCCCGACGCGCGAGTTGAAATTTTTCAACTTCTGCGAAATATTCGCGTTATGCGCCGGCGCGATAGCCTATCAGCGTTGAGTTGCTCCCCCTGTCATCAGCGACGTCCTGCCGTTGCTGAATCAGAAACAATGGAGGAGAAATGAATAGTGGCGTGTCCAGCGCGATTCACGCGAATGAACACTTGGTCCCCGGCGTTTTGACCGGTGGGGTGCGGCGTGATGATGAGGACATATGAGCAGAGCAGAACTATTCTGAGTCGTGAAAGTCAAATCATAGGACGATCTCCAAACGAGAGAAATGGCCAGAGAGACCAGAGTCATTAGACTCTGAAGAATTCACCTATATGAGTCTGTCCAGTCAACACTAATTTCTCTTTTTAGAAGATGAGAAAAATATAATATTATGGCTTTTTCACTTCACCCTGAATGAACTGAATTTAAAGCTGCAGGGCAATTCAGTGAAAATAATTTTGCTAAAATGAATTTCGTTAAGTAATTTATTTAATTTATTTATTTCCAGCCATTATTTTACTTGAAATGAGAAGAACATTTATTTATGTATTTCTATGTATTATTTATAATCCATCCAGTTAAATTTGAAAAATGAGAATAATATTTGTTAAAATATAATTGATGTGTACTTTCTTTATTTGATTTGACAGTTGTTTAATACACAGAGACGTTACTACTACTAGACTTCTTGAATATAGATATACCCAAATTCCCGCAGCCAGACCAGTTGAGAACCACTGATTTAAAGGATACAAGGATTCATCAGTGTGCATATACTTAGTATAGGTGATTGGATAACACATTTGAACAGTGAAGACATCAGATTATTGATATGATTACATTAAGTCACATTTAATACGCACTTATTTGTCTACAACACAAGTGATAACATTATTACAAAAGCAAACATCTACAGTAGGTTGAACAGGGTGACAACTAAGAGATTGCTGCTCACATCAGCATCCATGTCAGGTGTAGGACCAGGAGTGGGGAGCTGACAGATGAGATGGTATTGGGTACTAAGAACTGGTACTGGTTCTTGAGTGGTCAGAACCATTATACCCATGAGCTCCTGCAGCATACGGTGCTGGTGTTGGAATTTGAACGTCATTCATACATTGGTTTAGCGTAGCATTTTTAGTTTGCCCTCTGTTAAATCTTCAACAACCGCTTCCTAGACCAGGACATAGACTCCAGGAAATAGTCTGGCCCATAACCCCCTTAAAATCCAAATATGTCAATGAAATATTACAGATTCATTACAATATAATACAATATACTTTATTATCCACATAGAGAAATTTGTCTTAGACTCAAATGCCTTTCACAGGATATCACATAGCTGTCCCCATAGTAGTAATAATAATAATGAAACAAAAAACATACAAACATGAACTAAAGCACATCACATTTACACATATTACACAAGCGGTGATGAGAACAGGCAACATATTGCATGACCCTTCATCATACCTTGAATCTATTGCACAACCCCTGCAGCCACAGCACTAATTAAAAGGGTTACATGGACATTGGGGCTCTCGATATTGTCCATACGGTAAGAGCTCATACTCTGCATGGATAATATGGGATGGATCAGACAATATTCTCTGTGCTGACCTGAGAAGAAACTGCTCATATATTGACTGAAGGCACTGGTGTTCGTTCATCCCCATAACCGTAATTCAGTTTGTACCAGACAAGCCAGCTTAGATTAGACAACTAGAGTCAGTAAAATAAGTGAAGATTTTTTAACCTTCAGACAGAGCCAGGCTAGCTGTTTCCCTCCGTTTCCAGAATTGATGCTAAGCTAAGCTAGCATAAAACGGGACTAATAAAAGGCAGTGATATGACAGTAGTATCAATCTTTTAATCAGAGCCTGTACAAGACAATTATCTTGACAATATGCCATGATCAATAAATAACAGGCACAGTGAGCCCGGCGGTGGTAGAGGGAGGGGGACGGGCTGGGACCGGTGGGTGTAGAGGGAGGGGGATGGGCTGGGACCGGTGGGTGTAGAGCAGGGGTCACCAACCTTTTTTAAACTGAGAGCTACTTCAAGGGTACCGAGTAGTACGAAGGGCTACTTATTTGATACAAACTTCCTGAATAACAAAATTGCACAGATCACCTTAATAATAATAATAATAATATATGTTAAGAGACTGTTTGATCACATGTCAGTTAATTATTCCTCACAATAATTATTAATAATGATTTTCACAACAATGATGGTATAGCTACACATACATATTTAAACATGCAACTTTTATTTCTGTGAATCTGTTTCAACATTTGAAAGTCAGAGGTATCACATCTCTGATATTTTTGTATCATCACATGATTAAAGACGGTTACTTTTGCACATAGCGCCTGCTGGTGAATGATGCAGTGGCAATGTAGAAATTTTGCGAAGTCTGGGTCACCTTTGCATTGCGCAATGAAGCCTGCATGCCGGCCCGTCATGGCGGGAGCCCCGTCTGTTGTCACCGACACCAGCTTTTCCAATGGTACCTTTTTCTCAACGAAGAAACTAGTAAACAGTCTCGTCTATAGCCGAGCGGGGGATCCAACCCTCCGAGGCGTGCGAGCGTCTTCGGGCGCCCGCGTTCAAACCTCTAGTCTGGGCCTTTTCTGTCGGATTGCGTTGCCTCGCCTCTACCCCCGCCACCCCTGAGTTGTTGCCCTGCGGCCTGTTCCGAGGATTTACGGACCTGACGACGGGGTGCACTCGCGGCTCGCGTCTGGCACCAATGGGATGCGCCCGCCATTCAGAACCTGAAAACCTAGTGCAGTGCGGCGGCCTCGTCCTGGCTGTCCGCCGTGCGCCTCCGGGTACCCGACTCTCTTAACTCTCTGCAAGCGTTTTTGATTAAAAAAGAACAGCAACTACAATTTTAGATGGAGCTCCATAATGACTAGTGCTATTTTTAGAACATGTCTTGCGTCCGTGGCGTGGCGTCAAAAAAACACCATTCGCCATGAAACAGGAAGTTGTTGTAACTCGGCCGTACATTGTCTAATCTGCTCCAAATCTCTCATATGTCATAACATCCTGACCTGGAATACATCTATATGACAATATCGAATCATAGTAATAGCGCCACCTAGTGGCAACTGGAAGTTGTACGTTTTGTACTTTGACATCCTGCTCCTCACAGATTAATCAAATCCCTCTAAAATGTTGTCAGAAAAGCCTTAAGACCTTGATAATGCTTCATTGTGAAAATCGTAAGAAGTTGTTGAAGGGCGGCGACGTGGCGGCTCGGCGAATTTCGATCCTTCGCCATGAACGAATAAACTGATGTAACTCGACTCCACATCATCAGATCTTTACCAGATTTCACATGTTTGATTAGACTCCAGGCCTGAAGACCTCTGCAGGCCAATTTTGAAACATAGTCATAGCGCCACCTACTGGTAACAGGAAGTTAGTCTTTATACTTTGGCTTGTTTCTCTTAGTAGGTAAATCAAATCAATATCAAATTAGTTCCACACAAATATAAGGAGTTCATAATGGCAGTTCATTAAGCTTTTGATGTTTCGTCGAATGCCGTTACCGTGGCGATGCAGTCTTCGCCGTTAACAACGAAGGTAATTTTGAGAGGCTAAAAATGCTCGAAACATAAGCAAACTTGGCAAGCAGATTAAAAGCCCGAAATGTAGTTATAAAATATGATTTTATTGGTTCAGACTGGCAAATCGGCTCAATAGCGCCCCCTACAAAATTTAGACGAAGCAGCGCTGCACTTTAACGAACTCCTCCTAGGGAAATAATCAGATCAACTTCAAATTTGGTCGGTACAGTATAAAGACCTTTGTGATGAAAATTTACTCAAAGCTTGTTGTTTCGTGAAAATCTGTTGCCATGGCGACGCATTCTTCACCATGAAACATTACGGTGTTTTTGAGAGGCTAGAAATCCTCGAAACATAAGCAAACTTGGCATACACATTTAAAGCCCAAAATGTAGTTATATAATATGATTTTATTGGTTCAGAGTGGCAAATCGGCTCAATAGCGCCCCCTACAAAATTTAGACGAAGCAGCCCTCGCTGTACGTTTCATATAGATTTACAAAATTTGGTAGGCACATGTATCACATGTGGACTTAAAATAAAGTCTCTTGGGACCATGCTTTAAACCCAACCGGAAGTCAGCCATTTTGAATTTTGTATGAATTGCTCGTGTTTTTTTTCCATTTCCAGGTGCTGTACTACGAACTTCCTCCTAGGGAATTAATCCGATCAGCTTAGAATTTGGTCAGAACAATCTAAAGACCTTAGCGATTAAAGGTTACTAAAAGCTTTAGGTTTCATCGAACGACGTGGATATGGTGTGATGGCCATTTTACATGGTTCGCCATCATCCATCAAGCTGTTGTAATTCGACTGTACTTTGTCAAAACTGTCCCAAACTTGACATGCTTGTTGACTGTCATGGCTTTAGGACTTCTGCATGCCAATATTAACTCAGTCATCGCGTCACCTACTGATAAGCACGGACATAAGCAGGATTCTATAATTACAGCGGCCCAAACACTGAACTTATTGAAAGGGTTTGTGGGCGCACCATGAGAAAAAGACTTCTCTGATCTAAATATGTGCAAACTAAGATGCTTGGAGAGCAAAAGTTAGATAACAGTGGTTCTCAAACCATGTCAGTGGGCATTATTGGAGTTGCAGGGAGTTGAACCCCATCCCAGTAAACTGACAGTCTGTTATGTTACAAACACTGAAGCACATTCACACACATTCATTTTCTTAATGATCTTTAAAGGCTTATATTTATGATTGTATCGGATGTACACTCAAAACATTGAGGCGTAAGACCTGGCAACATGATCTTGCTACGCTGCTGGTCTACGCAGGAAATATCTCACTCGTGCACGCAGAGTGTGATGGTCACAGAAATTCATGGCCGCGTCACCCAGAGTCCTGCCAGTACCAGGAACTACCGTTTAACTCGTGCACGCAGTGTATGACGGTCATAGAAATGCATGGCCAGAGTCCTGCTAGTACCCTCGACGTGCATGAAGTTGCGAGGGCCCGATCAATGCTGCTCGCAGCTTTAATTTATTTTTGTTTTTTGTTTTCTTTGTCTTAATTTCTGTTTTTTATTTTTATTTTTTGTTGTTGTTATGGTGGTTGTCGTTCTGGGGATTTTTTGTCTCTGGTTGAATCACTCTTTATACCACACCTCCTCAGAGTGATGTTTGTTTGTTCGTTGAATTTATAATTTCTGTATTCAGTGGCAGTTTGTCACAGTCACACTACCTCCAAGAGACTTGCAAATGAATGTAATATCCTGTATATCCCAACTTTTTGGGGGTAGTCCTGTTCTACCTCTGTCTAAAGTATTTGCAAAATCAATGAAAAGATTTGAAAAGAAAGAAATCAGCTGTCACCGATGCAATAAATCTGTGATACGAGAACCCAAGAAAACCGAAAAACCTGAAGCTGACTAACCAAGCTGTGTGACTCTCTCCTCTGCGTCGTGGCAGGACGACTACGTGGAGGCTCTGAGTAGGCTGCATCTCACCGTGACCCGTGCCTACAAGGTCAACCCGGAGATCAACTTCGAGGTGTTCATCCACAAAGTGGACGGCCTGTCAGACGACCACAAGATCGAGAAGCAGCGGGACATTCACAAGCGGGCCAACGATGACCTTGCAGATGCCGGCCTGGAACGCATACATCTGAGGTGGGCTTGGACTGCTTTTGGTTTCACAATTGAATAGATAGTGTATTGCAAGCTTTTTTGAGCTTTTATGCTGCTAACATTTCACAAGAGCATGTGTCTCTTTATCCTGCTGCATAATATGTAGGGGCATCCTGACCGGGACACGGCTGCTAAAACCTGAATGAATAGTTGGTGCTGGTGTTGATTCCATGCTGAAGACATCCCGTAATATATTATAGAGTGATACTAAAGGCTACAAGTAATACAGGGAAGCTCTTTACGTATTAACAATATGGGTAAATATATAATCACTTTTACTCTTTAATGTTTCAGTTGGAATATTATTGGAGTGTTATAGACTTACTATAGAAGATGATTACCCAAGTATGATAATATAATTACTAGAGGTGTGAATCTTCACTGGCCTCACAATTCCATTCTGATTCACCCATCAAAGATTCAAATGCCAGTGATTCTCGATACTTCTGAATGTATCGCATCCTCATATTTCTCTATGACTGCACAGGCCTACTTCTACAGTCAGATAAATCGGAACTCCCTTTTTTATTCAGAAAGGGCTTTCAAAACCTATAAATAAAAGAAAGCTGCATCTTTCCAATGCCAGTATCTGTGTAAATATTACAAAAACCAAACATAAATCTTTTTACAGTACATTACAGGTGTGCTATAATCTTCAACATCTCTAACAGCTCTAACACAGGGCACTTCCTGAATGCTTATAGCATTTTACACTCCATGAATTAGCCTAGCGGCTAGCCGACTCTTCCTTACTCATAGCTCTTCTAGTCTCACTTGGTTTAAAGTCACTGCATCGTTTTGATGCTGGCATGCACATTTTTTTTTCAGCCCGACATTGTTGACACCAGAGCTACTAATATTGGTAGCAAGAGCAGCAAGCTGGCGGAGTGTGTAAGCTCGGCCCACTGTGAAACAGACAGCAAAACTCATTAAAGACTCACACTGGGCTGAAATGAAACCAAGCTCCCGATGATGTCACTGCATCGAAGCAGAATCGTCCACATCAAAATGCATCTTGGGATCAAGAAATGTCCACACCTCTAAGAACAGTAACCGACTATGACTGACACAGTATAACATGCCGAATGAAACACTAAATAAACAGGAATAAGGAGCGAGAGATTGCTGAATCTGGCCGATACACTCGTCAAAATGTTATTTAACTAAGGGGAGTGAAACTAAATATGCTATAACTTTAATATGCTCATTTGGTTTCTCTTTTCATTGTCTACAAGAATTGTAATCTTGGGACGTTAATATTATCTACAACTGTGTGTGATGACCTTGAAATGCTAATCTTTTGATCGGTGACTGTTATCTGTCCGCATCTGCACAAAGCAAAAAAAAAGATCAGATTGTAAAAGCAGCTTGTCATTGAAATCCATTCTGATTCAGATCTTTCTCCCTGATATCTACAGCTTCTACTTAACCAGTATATACGATCATTCCATATTCGAGGCTTTCAGTAAAGTGGTCCAAAAGCTTATTCCACAGCTGCCCACGCTGGAAAACCTGCTCAACATCTTCATATCTGTGAGTAATCCAACCAGGCTGACTCTGCACCTTTAAACTAAGCACTGCTGCTGAATCAATTCATCTGAAAATGTACACATCCTTTAGTTAAATCTCCATGGAAACATTACAACAGGGTGCTGCTGCTTTTCTACCACATTTTAAACATCAAGTTGTATTCGGCACGTTGCAGTATGTGTTCTTTACATTCCACTCACTAGGTGGTAGTGCTGCACAACAGAACACTGGTTGCATTGCATCTAATTCCACCACTGATGTTTATATTCATACTGCAAAAAATGCTACATGCATTAAGTCAGCACAATACTGTGGTTCTGTTGCAACTAGTTTTTTCAAAAAGAGCCCTTAGAACCATACTGTATAAAATATTTGCAAACGTCTTTTGATGCCATTTATTCCAAAACTTCAAACATAACTTTTTTTAGGTGAAATCTTATTCCAGCGTCCATGTAATATGTATTTACTTTGGCTTCTTTTACTCTTTGTCCGTGTCGTTTACTGTCCCGTGCAAATTCAAGTTACTGTGAGTAACTTTTAACTGGTTCTGAACCAGTCTCAGTGTAGTCCTGATCCTCTATCAGACCTACATCAGTAAAGAGACCATCAGAGAGAAGATGGTCCATTTCTATAGAGTTATTCTTAATGCTCGTCATCGGAGCCACCGGGTCGGATTCTGGTGAAATCAGATGAAATCATGCAGGTTCACCAGAAACTCCTTCAGCTCAGACTCCAGCAGAGACCGGTCCACCGTGAACAGACCCAGATCCTCCAACAGAGACCGGTCCACCGTGGACAGACCCAGATCCTCCAGCAGAGACCGGTCCACCGTGGACAGACCCAGATCCTCCAGCAGAGACCGGTCCACGTGGACAGACCCAGATCCTCCAGCAGAGTCAAGTCCACCGTGGACAGACCCAGATCCTCCAGCAGAGACTGGTCCACCGTGGACAGACCCAGATCCAGCGTCTCCTCCTCCTCCTCTAGGAGCAGAGATTCTCTTTGCTGCTCCTCTGGTCCCCGCAGGGAGCCATCACCACGCTGCTGAAGACCCAGGCCATATTGCTGGGCCCCCTAGAGGGAAGGGAGAATCAGAACCAGAACTGAGAGGGGGCGGACTGTCAGACCCGGCTGTAGTAAAATTAGGTTTTCTAAAGGGAGTCTGGTGCTCAGAAACACTACCGCTTTCGTCCACAGGGACGCCAAAGTAATCACAAATTTAAGGTTCCTCATAATGGCTTTAAATGGCTATATGCTGTTACAGCATTTTTCATCAAATAGTAGTTTTGCTTGAAATGCTCATCCCTGCTAGTCATTTGTTATTCACAGCTCTCTCTGGCCTCCTGGATTCATTTTGCCTTTTTTCTACCAAAACAAGAAGAAGTTTTCTATTTCTCATGGCCTGAGTTTGTGTTACATTACAGCGTGCTCTGTCCGCTGCCAAAGCAGCTTATTTCTCTCGTTGCGTCTCTCTCATCCTTTACGGCTCATCAGTTTTTAGGTTTTTTCTTCTATATAGATATAAAATAGATCAGATACAAAATGGGTTCCTCGTCTCCAGCTTGTCCTGTAAAACTGGCACACACATTTGGAGACGTTCTCTCTTGAAATGTTGTCCGAGCCTCCCAAAGCAACCAGCTAAACCTTTTAATGATATCTGCCTAATTCTTGGACCAATAACACTGAATAATATTAATTTGTCACTTAGGACTGTCCCACTAGCTTTAAGACTGCTGTGGTTAAACCTCTACTGAAAAATAATACACATTCACCCAGGGTGTCCTAATAATTATCGACCAGTCTCTAACCTCTCAAAAGTATACCAGACAGAGTTTGTCTCTGAAACTTTGTGTGGCTCATCTCTCTTTAATTCCATCTTATCTCTTCTGTTAATTTAAATTCATTGGAATGCACTTTGTTTGTATTTGTTGTTGGGAACGTAAAGGAGCGTGTTTGGGTTATCAGCATCTAAGAAACTAAATTATTGACATCAATATAATTATTAATGTAATAATAACGGGGCACCACCCTGCAAACAGGGACCAATAACCAAACGATAAACTAAGTCTCATAATTAGTGTTCACTCACAATGTCAACAGTCTGAGTACTATTACACATTCAGAGTGAAAGTGAAGGTTTAAGTTCGAGCACAGACCACATATACAGCTATTATCACAATACATGCACAAAGTAATCACAGACAGCTGCTCTTTAAAATATAACAGAGTTTATTACGTTATAATACTAATGATCTAGTCAACTCATATCTAAACTAACAACAACTATACATTCATGAGCACGCTATCTAAAATCAACAGACTATTGAAAAGAGGAGGGGGAAGTGTGTGTCTACATGTAGTGTGTGTGTTTGTGTTTGTATGTGTGTCTGTGTGCATAGGGGGAGGAGCGAGGGAACAGCTCAGCGACGTATGACGTAGTTGGGACGTGGTGACGTCTCTCATGCGCGAGACTCAAAATGGCGGATAGCCAACAGGAGACCCGGCGTCTATACGTGCCGGCAGCCGTCTAGCACGTAGCTACATTAGCTCAAAGCTATATATGTGTGTGTGTGTGTGTGTGTGTGTGTGTGTGTGTGTGTGTGTGTGTGTGTGTGTGTGTGTGTGTGTGTGTGTATTAGTAAAAGAGAAGGGAAAGGAACAAAACGAAATGAAATAAAACTGTCACGGGGCATGATGAGGACTCAGACGCAGACAGTCAGGTGTAGAGAAAAAAAGGTTTTTAACTCCTCCGAGGCCGAGAGTCAGAGTCCACAACCGGGTGGGTGGAGGGGGTCCGGAGGAGGGATGGCCGGCCTGGCAGACTGGGGAGACTGCGGGTCCGGAGGACGGAGCTCTGGAGACTGAGGGTCCGGGGGTCGGAACTCTAGAGACTGGGGGTCCGGGGGTCAGAACTCTAGAGACTGGGGGTCCGGGGGTCGGAACTCTAGAGACTGGGGGTCCGGGGGTCGGAACTCGAGAGACTGGGGGTCCGGGGGTCGGAACTCTAGAGACTGGGGATCCGGGGGTCGGAACTCTAGAGACTGGGGGTCCGGGGGTCGGAACTCTAGAGACTGGGGGTCCGGGGGGGAACTGCACTCGAGAGACTGGGAACCAGGAGGGGAACTGCACTCGAGAGACTGGGAACCAGGAGGGGAACTGCACTCGAGAGACTGGGAACCAGGAGGGGAACTGCACTCGAGAGACTGGGAACCAGGAGGGGAACTGCACTCGAGAGACTGGGAACCAGGAGGGGAACTGCACTCGAGAGACTGGGAACCAGGAGGGGAACTGCACTCGAGAGACTGAGAACCAGGAGGGGAACTGCACTCGAGAGACTGAGAACCAGGAGGGGAACTGCACTCGAGAGACTGGGAACCAGGAGGGGAACTGCACTCGAGAGACTGGGAACCGGGAGGGGAACTGCACTCGAGAGACTGGAGATCGGACTGGGAACAGCGCTCGAGAGACTGGAGATCGGACTGGGAACAGCGCTCGAGAGACTGGAGATCGGACTGGGAACAGGGCTCCAGAGACTGGAGATCGGACTGGGAACAGGGCTCCAGAGACTGGAGATCGGACTGGGAACAGGGCCCCAGGGGCTGGAGATCAGACGGGGAACAGGGCTCCAGGGGCTGGAGATCAGACGGGGAACAGGTCTCCAGGGGCTGGAGATCAGACGGGGAACAGGTCTCCAGGGGCTGGAGATCAGACGGGGAACAGGTCTCCAGGGGCTGGAGATCAGACGGGGAACAGGTCTCCAGGGGCTGGAGATGAGGCTCCGGGCAATCGGAGTCCATAGACTGGGGCTCAGGGGGATAGACTGATGACCCAGCGGGGTAAAGGGCTGGAGGTCGTTGCAGCGCGGAGGCGGCAGCGGCCGGGACTGGAGGCCGCTGCGGTTCAGAGACGGCGGAGGCCGGGACTGGAGGTCGCTGCGGTTCGGCGGCGGCCGGGACTGGAGGTCGCTGCGGTTCGGAGACGGCGGCGGCCGGGACTGGAGGTCGCTGCGGTTCGGAGACGGCGGCGGCCGGGACTGGAGGTCGCTGCGGTTCAGAGACGGCGGAGGCCGGGACTGGAGGTCGCTGCGGTTCGGCGGCGGCCGGGACTGGAGGTCGCTGCGGTTCGGAGACGGCGGCGGCCCGGACTGGGGATAGCTGCTGCTCCGAGGCGACAGCTGGAGTCGGCTGGATCGCCGACCGGACACAGGGAGCTTGAGTCGGTCGAACCGCCGACCTGACACGGGGAGCTGGAGTCGGCTGCGGCCCAGCGGGAGCGGGGAATAACTGCGGCCCAGCGGGAGAGGGAGTCTGGCCCTTCCTCTGCCTCCGTCTCCTTTGAGGTTTGACCGGGATGTCCATTAGGTCACGGTCTGCCTTCTGGACACCTCGAGGTTCTCCAAAGGCCAGACGGGTTCCCATGAATTGTTCATACCAGTCGGGGAGACGACACTCCATACTGTGGTCTGCTGAGTCCATCTTGGGCCAGATCATTCTGTCACGGGGCATGATGAGGACTCAGACGCAGACAGTCAGGTGTAGAGAAAAAAAGGTTTTTAATGAACCAAAAACAGGGAATCCAGGGACAAGACAAAAGACGAGGGGGAAAATCCGGCAGGAAAAGGCAGAACAGGCAGACTGGAAAACCGGGAACAGGACGAGCAAAACAGGCGGGTTGGACGGGAAACAAACACAATGATCTGGCAGTGAGTGAGTGAAAGACCGGGGTTTAAATAGTGACTAGGCAGAGTGAACAGGTGAGCGTAATGAGCTGATGAGGTGAGTGTGACTGGCAGGTGCACTGAATGAACTGATTAGGTGAGTGAGGAGCTACAGAAAGAAACAAAGACACAGAACACACAGGGCAAAGCCTGATCGTGACAAAAACAAAAGATTAAGATCCTTCGCGCCGCGCTTGAGTACGGAAGATTGCTCTCTCAGCCAGGGGAGCAAGAACCGCGACTCTTTGTCTCAGCTGGCGGTTTTGACCTCCTGAACTGATGAGGAGCAACTTCGACGTCGCTAGGCGGCTATGTCAACACAAATCACGGTAGCATGAAATACACTAACTTCTTCACAACCCCAACGATCTCAGCGACCGTTAGTGTCAGCGATTATTAAGCATACATCACGTTATAAAAATGAACAGCACTTTAAGCACACAAACAAGATAAAATAAACACAAATGAAACTCTCTCTAACTCTGCCCAGAATCTATTTCGCCTTACGGTACGATGCAATCGTGGTGATTGAGGGGGGGGTTCTTCTGAGGGGTCCTTCTGAGCTTCGGTGGGCTCAGGCAGCGCGGCTGCGGGCCGCGGGAGGTATCCTCTCGGTGGGAGAGAATCGCTTCGTCTTGATAAGGGAATTCCGCGTCCTTATGACCGGAGCAAACGAGGCGCTTGGTGGAGAGTGGAGAGTGGAAATTCTCTCCCTCTCTGAAGAAGTCTTGCTTCTCCACTTCTGCAGGAATAAAAGGGTTCACTTCGTGGATACGAACAAAGATAAAATAGACAGTTTGGTGAATTCGGCCAGCGAATATAAACTGTTAAACCTAGGTTTTGGTTAAAAAGGGGAACAACGTTGCAGTGTGTGCCTCCTGCTACCCCTGAGGGATCGATGGAAAAAGCGTTGAGGTTGGGGTTGCTGGTGGTTTTGGAGAAAGGTGGCTGAACCACAGGGGTCCTGGGGTGTCTTGGCCCTCGACCAATTAGATTGCAGCGGTGCTTTCAGGTAACTTCAGGAACGCATAGTTTTTGGGGGAGCAGGGTTGTCTTACCGGAGGTCCCGCCTCGGTATCCCTGCTCTCGTCCAATGAGAGCAGTGTTGCATTTGGGGGGAGGAAACTCACACCCTAATGTGAATTTCTTCAGTTGGGGGTTTGGTGCTCAAACTACAATCAGGATGAAACCTTTGCTTGCAAAAGGAAAGGCCTGACTCTCTCTTTGTTCCACAGCACATGTCGAAGCCATATAGTCAGATTCCAACATTGTCTTTTTCAGTTTCATCCTTTCCTAAATTATAAAAGTGTGTATCAAAGAACAGTGAGGTTAGTGAAGCTGGTTGTCAAAGCGCATGGTTTGTGTAGAGCAGTGGTTCTCAAACTTTTTCTGTCACACCCCACTTTGGAGGAAGAAAAATGTTCATGCCCCACCACCCCAACAAAATTGTAACAAAATGGTCCATGTTGAACTTTTATTGAAATAACATTTTGTGACTCCTCCATCTGTGCTTTTTCAAATAGAATAAAGAAAATTGCAATCACTTTCAAGTAAACCAGATTGCTCCATCAGACAAAAACAAATACAATGTGCAATCACTTTGTTAGAACAATGCAAATAAAGTTCAATCTGTGCAAAAAATAACTAATATTTGGCAAAAAATAGCTTATTGTGGCTGCAATTCACCTGTTTTGCACTGAATATATTTCTAAGATAATAACAATTAACTGCAACCTGTGAAAAACTAAACAAGTTCAAATATTTGGCAATAAAGAGTTTTACTGAGTTTTACACTGCATATCTTTTCAAAACAACGATAACGTGCAACCTGTGCAAAACAAAACAAAATGCTCCTGATATGTGTGAGCCATATGCTCACACATACCTGCACTCATTTAGTTTTAAATATGAGCTTTAAAATGTAGCATTCTAAAAGTAAAATAATAGCTGTGATTTAACTGCACGAGGGGCTGTTGGGACTGTTAGTACACTGGCTGTGGTCATTACAGTGAACAGTGTGAACAGTGAGATGAGAGGACATGTGAGCCCTTGTTGCTGTACTTTATCTCCTTGGAGCAGAGGCTGCATTTAGCATACCCTGCCTTATCAATGCATTTAAAATACTGTGACAGCAGGAAGCTGTACTCACGTCTGTTTAGACCTCCACCTTTATCCAGGCCCAGCTCCACCTTTATCCAGGCCCAGCTCCACTCACAGCTCAGCCCTGCGTCAAGCTGCGCTACACAACCAGCCTCCTCTCCCTGAAGCTCTTTGACCTCATCATCTCATCAGTATCTGGGCCTCATGTTTCGTGGTCATGAAAGTTATTCTGACCACGAAATCATCCTCATTCTACTTTGAGTTAAAAAACAACAACCTGCAACCAGATGCGCCGGTGTTCTGGTTTAACGTTAACGAGTGACCGCGTGAACTGAACCAGAACACGGGGGGGCTGCATGTTTCATCACGTTACGTTTTTTCCTCCTAAATCGTGATAATGACGAACGTTAACAGTCTACAAAGTTCCACATGCTGTGGACGTTAACTTAACCCAGCAAGTCTGAACGGTAACGGAACATAACGGAACTTAAACTTTAACGGAGGGAAATGAAGACGCTGTAGACATCTGAACGCTGATTGGCCAAGACTCGACACATCAAAGATGTTTTATTGTGAAGATCACGACATCACCTTTTCTCCTCGTCTCACTCCAATCTGAGAAACGCTGGCTGGCCAGTTGACCCCCCCCCCAAAAAAAACCTCTACGGATCTACACGATTCACGTGGATGATATATTTTGATTCAAAATGGCGAATTTTGCCGAAAAGCGACAAGTTTGCAGGTATGAATAAAGTTGCATTTCCCCCTGCTCCCCACCTGCAATACCGCTGCGCCCCACAGTTTGAGAACCACTGGTGTAGAGGATAGTCCTCTCCCTGACAGCAGGATTTGCACTTTATGATGCTCCTCTTTGTCTCTGCCTTATTTTCAGAACTCGGGCATTGAGAAGGCCTTCCTGTTCGACGTGGTCAGTAAGATTTACATCGCCACGGACAGCAGTCCGGTGGATATGCAGACATACGAGCTTTGCTGTGACATGATCGATGTGGTCATTGACATCTCCTGCATCTACGGGTAAGCCAACGGACACACTCTACAAACCAGAGCAGGTTCTGTACCGTCACTAAACAGAAAACATTGCTGTAGCTCCATCAGAGATAGTGTTAGTCAGCCTCCTCAATGTCAAAAGAATGGAATTCATGGATGGAAAGTATTTTAAGTTGTTGGTCTTCAGTAACATTGAATGTGGCTCATATTTCTTTTTTCATATAAAGATATTCTGCTAGGACCGACACATACTATTTAATAGTTCAGTTATTAAATTACGTTATACTTATTAATGGCCATGCAATACATGTGTGTATATATATATTGGAGAATCAGCTGCCACTCAAGTTTAATTTACAAACAAGGTTTTATGATCGACAAAATAAATGTTCAGCTTTGCGTCCTTTTACGTTTCTGAAAGGCCTGAAAGATGCTTAATTCCAAATTCAGAGAATATATGATTTAGGGATTGCCTCCGCACGGCTCTCAACACGGCTGATGGTGGCTAGCACCTTTAGCTGCTAGCCACCAGCGTAACATTGACAGTAGTGCTCTAATGGTATATATTGCCTTGTCGCTTAACCCCAACGCCTAGTACGTATCTGTGTCCCATTTCTTACGACCAAATTTGAGGGATCCATGTAAAAAAACAAATCATTCAATGGATAAATATCCAATTTGTTTTTACCATTATTGTTATCGGCCTCCATTATCAGATAGTCAGTGTTGTTATTAACATGGTTTATTACTTTGATTTGGGGAGTCCTGTCTGCATCTCTGTCTGTACCCGTTCACATAGCTTGCTGCCTCTCGGCCCTCCTGATTTTTGTAGATCCATATTGTACTTACAGACTAACTCTCAAACTAGAAAATGCATTTCCTGCTGAAAATGCGTTGGAATGCTGAAAGCTGAAATGAATTGTAAAAAAATTGCTGAAAATTAAGAAATGGGAGACTACCCGTCTGAAAAATGTTGAAGCCCGAAAGCATTTAAACTGCACTGCTGAAAACCCTTCTAGTTGAAATGTCTCACTATGGTGTCTGTAGCTGAAAGTATGAGGAAGAAGAAGGCTTTGAAAGTTGAAGCAGTTTAACAGGATTTGAAGATTTTCTCCATAGAGATCCCATTAAAAAAAATTGCAAATAGCTTAATATTTCAAAGAATTTAAAGATTACAAATATGAAAATTCATATCACCCCTCTGTATAATTGTAATTGGTAAATGGAATTACTAGTCATACTAGTCACTAGAATTACAGTTTATAGTAAATTGTAAAATGTTGAGAAAACCCTGATCTATTGCCGCATTATTCAGCTTTTTGATATCTTTTATACTTTTTGAACTGTCCCATTTTAACTTTTATGATTTTTTCACTCCTTTTCTGACTTTATAATGGGTGTGTATTGCGCAGCTTAGAGTGCGTGATGTCACCGCTAGAGTGAAGAGCAGCTTGAGATTCTTGTGAAAAAAACATTTGTCTTTTGCCACTGTGTCCACAATCTTCACTCTTCATGCATAATTTCTGGATGTAGAAGTAGCTAATCTTGTCCTTGTCGTAGACAAATGACTGTGGAATCCCACAGATTTACACATTTGACACAGAAGCCTGTAATTGAGAGGAAAACCAACTTTCTGCTCCATAGAGACCAATGTTAAATTTTGCTTCAAAAACATCTTCCACAGAACACGGTACCCCATTTCTAAATCGCCAGTTCAGCCACATTTTTTACACTACAGACACAATTTTTACAGGATCTGTTCTTCAACTCATCCTTCCTCTCATTTATTAATATCGGAGCAATAGGAGCTACGGTTATGGGAGTTTTGAGGATTTGTTTGAGAGGTGTTTCCCTGTTTAATCTCCATGAAAAGGCTGCAAGGACACAGGTGTTTCTGATTAAGCTCATTAGTGATGTTGATAAACACACAGACTCACAGACACACAGGCACTCCTCTCTCTCTCTCTCTCTCTCTCTCTCTGTGTCTCTCTCTCTCTCTGTGTGTCTCTCTCTCTCTCTGTGTGTGTCTCTCTCTCTCTGTGTCTCTCTCTCATACAGTCATTCAGGTTCTTAGAGATCTTTAGAGGATCCCCCCCCCCCACACACACACCCCATTTTAAAATAAAAGCCCCACAGAATGAATTCTAACTGAAATGCTTATGATGAAGCCTGTCATTTAATAACCTGTTTGTGTTTATCTAACATTATGAGTCCATCTCTTCTCCCCCCCCACACCCCATTTCAAAATAAAAGCCCCACAGAGTGAATTCTAACTGAAATGCTTATGATGAAGCCTGTCATTTAATAACCTGTTTGTGTTAATCTAACAATATGAGTCCATCTCCTCTCCCCTCCCCCCCCCACACCCCATTTCAAAATAAAAGCCCCACAGAGTGAAATATAACTGAAATGCTTGTGATGAAGCCTGTCATTTAATAACCTCTGTTTATGTGTCAAACATTATGATTATGTCTCCTCTCCCCCCCACCCAGCCCCAACCCTTTCAAAATAAAAGCCCCATGGATTAACTGTATGTAAACATTAAGCTCAAAATTAGACTTTTTCCAAATACTGCCATTACTATTACTACTACTACTACTGTTATATTATATACTACGACCACTACTACAGCTATTACTACTACTACTTCTACTACTTCTAAATACTAATACTTCTACTACTAATGATACTTCTACAACAACTACAACTTCTACTACTACTATTACAAATATCACTACTGCTACTACTTATTATAATGCTACTAATACTTCTACTACTAATACTACTTCTACTACAACTACAACTTCTAGTACTACTACTACAAATATCACTACTGCTGACATTTTTTAAGCCACAGAAACCATTCGAATATCAAAATGTTCAGCTCTTTCAGGAGAGGGGTGATATGACTTTTCATATTTGTAATCTTTAAATTCTTTGAATTATTAAGCTATTTGCAATTTTCTTTTGAATGGGATCTCTATGGAGAAAATCTTCAAATCCTGTTAAACTTCTTCAACTTTCAAAGCCTTCTTCTTCTCATACTTTCAGCTACAGACACCATAGTGAGACATTTCAACTAGAAGGGTTTTCAGCAGTGCAGTTTAAATGCTTTCAAGTTTCAACATTTTTCAGACGGGTAGTCTCCCATTTCTTAATTTTCAGCAATTTTTTGACAATTAATTTCAGCATTCCAACGCATTTTCAGCAGGAAATGCATTTTCTAGTTGAGTTACTGTTTTCCAATGAATAACGTTACATTTTCGAAAACTCTGCCACATTTCACAAGCTCGGAAACGCATTTTCAACAGCATTAGCGCTAATATTGATGACTAACTTACCTGTGTGCATTTACTTTCCTCGCCTCAGCAACCTGCTGTCACAGTCATAAGTAACGAACGTTCTTCTTCTTCTTTGGATGTTAATGGCGGTTGACAAACCAACATTACCGCCACCTACTGGATTGGAGTGTGGAGTAGTAAAAATGGATTGACTTTTGGGAGGGTTTTTATTTGGATGATGACTTTGGCACCGCAGTGTGCAACTCGATTGGACAATAGTTTAACACATGTTGTGTTGGTCACTCCTGTGAAATATTTGTGTTATTTTAACACAAACATTGCATATTTCAACACATGTGTACTCGCACAAGAAGTGTGTATGATATTAACACATCCTTTCTGAGTGTGTGTAGTGGCTGAGCCCCCATGTTCACGTTCTCCATTGGGCACGGATGTACTTACCACAAACTGATGATGGCGGTGCTGTAATTTGATTATTTGATCAAATGTGTGTGCGAGTCAGCATTCTGTCAAAGGGCTACATTTTACAGTCTTTGTCATCACCACACATGGACCAATAAAAAGAGAGACAGCTATCGTTACCTAGACCCACGTTCTTTCTGTATTATGAGCTTGTCTATTGCTGTGTTCACATCAAACGCAAAGCGAATTTTCGAGTTGCGTCACTCGCGGGAGCTTGATCGCGGGTTCAATTGTGTTTATTTGCGTCACTCGCGCTAGACGCGCTGGAGAGGAGCAGGAGCTCCCTCCGTGTAGACGTTCCATCAATCATGGCTATAATAACCACTGTTGCTGCTTTGTGCATGTTGTAGAAGTCCCACATATCCCGGGAAACTAAACGCCGTCGCTCTGTGAATTTCCCTGAGCTGTATTCACTGTTTCTAGCAAGCCACACATCGGCTGGTTTACCACAGCTATATGAACCCAAAATAATGAATTTAGCTGTGATTTGATTGCAATAAATGGATAAAAAGAATGCTAGAATAACTACATAATGATGCTGATTTGTCTGAATTCAAGGTGTTAGGTCTGTCCACTAGATGACAAAAAAAGAACTTTTAAAATGCTTGTTTTCTGAATGGAGCTTGGATCGATCGGTGCAAACTAGGGGTGCAACGGATCACAAACCTCACGGTTCGGATCACGGTTCTTGAGTCACGGTTCGGATAATTTTTCGAATCAGCAAAGAAAAGGGGAGGAGTCAAATATAACTTTTCTTTCCATTTATTAATTAAAGAACTTCAAGAACACTTAAAGCAAAGAACTTTGGGCTATAGTCTTACATAAAAACAAAGATATTGAAGATGTCCAATTTGAAATAATATAGATAAGAAATAAAAACATTCAAGAATACTCAATTCTGTGAGTATTCTGTTTCAACTGAACTGAACTGCTCGGCAACAACTTGGGTCTATGTTTACTTCCTCTCAGGTTATGTCATTCAAATACACTGCAATAATGTTTACCATTACTGTGAAATGGTCTACAACTTTACATTTGTTTTCAAAAATATGAGAATATCTCCATTGTCTGGGGAGAGGGTAGACCTTTCTGTGGTGACTTGGATATTGCTATTGGGCCTGTCTAGCTTCCACTCTGCTGCTTCTGTGTGTCTGTGAGTCTCCCAGAGGGGGCGTGTCTTCAGCACCGGACTGTGAATCTCCCACTCCTCCGTGATGAAGTGAGCAGTCACAGTCACGTAGCTCTTCGTTGCCCTGGAGCACTTTAACCAGATTTTGAAATCCTTTGTTTTCCACAACGGAGAATGGCCTCATGTCTGCAGCAATAAAGACCCCAATAGATGCTGTAATAGCTTTGGCCCGGTCTGATTCTGCCACAAACGCTTTCTAAAATGCTGCGATGATACCTTGTTGTGCCTTGGCCCCTATCGCTGACAGACCGGCATGGTGTCTCTTCATATGTGTGGACATGCCCGATGTATTGCTGTTGTCATATGTGTTTCTCTTTAAACAACGCCTACATACGTCACGGTTTTGTCCACCACCCTCATCCGTCATAAGTTACAGGGAAGACAAAATGTTCCCAAACTTGAGACTTAAATGACGCCGGGAGCTTCTCAAGCTCCTCCAGTCGCCATGACTTTCACCGTTAAATGCTTTTAACCTGCTCTGTTCACGTGAACACACTACTGCTTTATATCTGTTCACTGACACTCTGCATTGATATTCGGGGACTTGTTACTTGAATAGGAACAGCAGCAGTAAAACGTTATTACACACCATGATGATTAAACTGTTAAAAAAAATTAAAAACATACTCCGCGGTTCACAAGTGTGCCGAACCGTGATGTGTGATCCGAACAGATAACGGATCAATCCGTGATCCGTTACACCACTAGTGCTAACATTGTAGCTGCTCTATCAATATATACGTAAATACGGCAGAGCCATTATAGTTTGTACGCATACATTTATACACAGTTTCATCCAGTCTACAATATGAGGTATGATAACGTTCTTGGTGAACAGCTACAATATTTTTTTTCCAGGACGTCAGTGATGACAGAAGGAGAATCTTAATGCTGATATGCTTTCATGACACAGTCACACAAATTTCTGAGGCGAATTTCAAGAATTTGCATTGCGTCATTTGTGCGGCCCCTCACATCAACTCTCGTCCTTCCATTGACTTTGTATGTAATCTCGTTGTGCGAACACAGCGTAACTAGCTTCCACTTTCTCAATGGATGATGGGTCTTCCCGATGATTAATTTTGTAAAGGGACATCTTAAATTGCAAATGGTTGATAACTTATACTATCAAAACACTTGTTGGAAAAGGGGAAAATTCATCTTGTATCACATTCACTCTCCGTCAGTAGCTCCCCACAGAAGATGAAGAAGTGTGTCTGCCAGCAGAGCTAGCTCTCCGTCGTGAGCCAGCCGACGTAATGGGAAACACCCACTCAGGCCTGAGGCTCAGAGGCTGTTTACACAGATATGACCAAAAACTTTTAAGACATGTGTGGAGAAACACGTGTACTCATGGAATTCTCTTCTTGTTACAGATACCGGTCGTGCCATCGAAAAAAGATTATTCACAGTGGAAACTGCTCATAGTGGTCACAGTTACAGTGATCAACCGCTTTTATAGATCTAACAGCTTGGGGCAGAATCATTCCTAGATAAATGCTGTTATGTTCAATTTTTTGCTTATAGAAATCAAGCAGGCTGTTCTCATCCAGCTATTCATAGCTTTTAGCCCAGGAGACTGCTGTTCCTCCCCAGTGTGAAACAAGATGCAGCATGACGGGATGCTTTGTCATTAACGGGCAATACATATAGTCAAAATCAATGTAATTACCACAATGACAAGAACAAACTCACAAGAACCAGTCACATATATTTATATGACAACAAAGCAGATAGAATAACATAAAACCCAAATAACACGATTCAACAGGCCTCTGCCCCTTCCAGCAACAGAAATTTACTCGACACCGATGTAGCATCAAAAAACACAGGACATGATGTTTGTCTGTCCTTTGTGCCAAGGTGGTGAGCACTTCCAGGAAATTAACCTTGTTTTGAGTGGTTGACGATCGACAAGTGGGGTTTTCCAGCTTGTGTGGGGTGTATCTTGGTTTGGTTTAGGTTGTAGAATTTTGGGACAGTTGGGCCCAGAACACATCATCAGTAATGTTCCCTTTTGTCATTGAGTGTTTTCGGCCTTTGAACGCTATACACCCTCCCCAAGGGCGGCCAGCTGCAGGACGATCAGCCCTCAGCTTGTGTGCCGTACCCAACTGTCTCGAAATTGACAACATTGAGAATGGTAGACGCTTGAATGGTTAACAGGTGAGGATTCTCAAGTGGGTTATGCTGACATATTTGGAGGCCAGCATGGGTCATACCGCTTGATCCAAATCCACTGGCTGCTTCTTTCAGCCGCCTCTGAGATTGCCTTGATGGTCTGCCGCAGAGCCTGACCGTGGCTTCCCAGCTCTTTCAACAGTCTGATGGTCGAAGAAGCCACAAATCCTCTGCATCCCACTTCCACTGAACAGTTTTTTTGTTCCAGCCGCGCTGCTTTGCTTCTGCTGCAAGCTCTGCATAGCGTAGCTTCTTACGTTCATAGGCCTCTTCAAGCGCGTTCTCCCATGGGACTGTGAGTTCTATGATGTACACAGTCTTCAGTGAAGGGGACCAGAGTACCAGGTCTGGCCTGAGGTTGGTGGAAGCAATCTCTGGAGGAAAGATCAATTGCTACCCGATGTCTACCAGCATCTTCCAGTCGCGGGCCATGTTTAAGTGTCCCGTTTCTCGCTTGGTGGAAGGATGTTTGGGGGCTTTTTGTCCTTCTCGGACAAATGCTGTTGCCTTCAGGGGATTGGCTACTCTCGGGGTCAAGGAGTTGGTCGCACACCGCTTGATGTCAATCGCTGACGCTTTTGAGGACCTGGTTGTGCTGCCAGGTATATCTGCCTTGCGTGAGGCTGGTCTTGCAGCTTACCATAATGTGTTTGAGAGTCGTTGGAGTTGGGCAGAGGGCACAGGTTGGGTCTTCGCCACTGATGGAGATTCTTTGGTGATGGAAGCACGTCATAAGTAGCTCTGATGATAAAGCTACTTTTTGTTGCTTCTATTTCCCATAGTTCCCTCCAGCTGATCTTTCTCCTCTCCACACCTTCCCACCGCATCCATTGTCCCTGTTTCACGAGACAGACAGCCTTCGCACTTCTTGCGACCTCCTCCTGTCGGCACACCTCCTCGACCACCAATGTTCTGACGTTGTGGCCTTTCGCCAAGTTGGTTCACTTGCCGTCAGGCTGAGGTCTCCTCTTCCCTGCTGAACTTGCCCCACGATGTCTTTGTGCCTCAGGGTTGATGTTGCTTGCTGCACAGCATTGGATGGTTTCCACTTCCGCCCAGTTGCTAGGGGCAGTGCAGCATTACTGATAGTCTTGTCTCTGGAATCCCTCAGCGTCATCTGCAGTCTGACTTTAGAACACTTGTATTCTTCCGTCAAACTAGTGAGAGGTAGTTCCAGGACCCCTTTGCCATAGAGGCTGATGTTAGTTAGACATCGTGGGACACCGAGCCACTTTTTCACGTACGAGGTGATGGTTCGCTCCATCTTCTCCACAGTTATCGGGACCTCATAGACAGTGAGTGGCCACATTGTCCGAGGTAGGAGTCCAAATTGTAGGCACCAGAGCTTCAGTTTTCCAGGCTGTGCGGTCCTGTTGATGTTCTCCAGGTTGTTGATAATTTCTTGCCTTAGTTGTTGCACCTGCTCTTTGTCCTTGAGGCTTGCATTGTACCATCTGCCCAGGCTTTTGACAGGCTGCTCAGATACTGTTGGTATTGGGTCATCGCCAATACAGAACCTCGTGTCTTTAAGCATTCCCTTAACAATAGAGATACTTTGAGACTTGGTTGGATTGATTTTCATGCGGGCCCACTTGATGTTCTCCTGTAGCTTTCCAAGTAGCCGCTTGGTGCATGCTGCAGTATTGGTCAGTGTTGTCATATCGTCCATATATGTGCGAATGGGTGGTAGACGGAGCCCCGCTGTTGTTCGTTCACTGCCCACCACCCATTTTGAGACTGATGATGACTTCCATGGCCATTGTAAAAGCCAAGGGTGAGATTGTACAGCCTGCCATAATGCCTACCTCCAAGCGCTGCCATGTTGTAGTAAAGTCAGCTGTGGCGAAGCACAGTTGCAGGTCTTTGAAATAGGTTTTAACCAGTGTGGTGATGGGCTCTGGTACATGGAAAAAGTTGAAAGATTCCCAGAGAAGTTCATGGGGAACTCAACCAAACGCGTTTGCCAGATCAAGGAATACAACATGGAGGTCTCTTTTGTCCTTCTTAGCTGGTTGGATCTGGTGCCAGATCATGCTTGTGTGCTCCAAGCAACCAGAGAATCCTGAAATCCCTGCTTTCTGTACAGATGTATCAATGTACTTGTTTATTTCTAGGTAAGTGGACAGCCTCTGTTATATTATGCTGAAAAAGATTTTCCCCTCCACGTTCAGAAGGCAGATTGGCCGGAATTGACCAATGTCTGACGCATCTTTCTCTTTTGGTATTAGCACACCTCCAGCACTTCTCCATGCCTTGGGTATTATTTGTTTCTGCCACACTATCCTCATGAGCCTCCAAAGAAAGCATAGGACATCCGGTGCATTCTTGTAGAGCTTGTATGGTACTCCATTAGGCCCAGGAGCAGATGCTGCTTTTGCTCGCCAGACTGTGTTCTCTACTTCTTTCCATTTCGGAGGGCTAGTGTCCAGGTTGACAGCTGGAGGTTTAAATGGTGGGATGTCATATGGGATGATTATCTGCTCATGCTTTCTCCTGTCATGGTGGACCTTTTCTAGATGCTCTTCTAGTTCCTGCTTAGATGTTTTCAAAGTTCCACTTTTTTCCTTTGCGAAGAGGTCTTTGACGAACTTGAAAGGATCTTTGTAGAACAGTGTTCTTGTTTTTTCCCTCTTTCTTCGGAGTTTCCTCAAGTTCTCTGCTCTTCGCAAAGTTGCCAGTCGGCTCTTGATGTCCGCTTGGAGTTGTTCAAGGCCTTCTCTCTCTGTGTCACAGGCTTTCTTCCACATCTTTTTAATATGTCTCTTTCTCTGACTAGCCTGTCCATTTCTTGCTGTGTCCTGGACTTGGCTGGTGCTGGTACTGTTTTTCTGCTTCTCACTTTGCTAACTCCAAAGCGCTCCTCTCCATAGTTATAGATAATGTCGCCCATCTTTTCTAGCTTTCTAGTTGTAGTGCCCACTTGCTGCTCCAAAATTTTGGATAGATCATTGTTGATGGTTTCCCACTCTTTCTTTTCAACAGCTTTGGGCCACTTCACACCAGGTTTGTGCCCTTCGATCTTTTTCTCCATTGGAGGTCTCTGTGGTTTGGTGGGCCACTCCACCGGCATTTCTGTGCTTGTATTTCCCTCCTCAGTGACAGGGGTGCTGATGCTCTGCGAACTTTGGTTTGTGTCCCGTCGCTGTTCTTCATTTGACTGATTTGACTGGTTGTTTCGTAAGAAGTACTGGTCAATGCGAGGCCCATGTGTCTGCTCTCTCAAGCACTTTTTCCTCCCTTGGTGGATCTTCAGGCCTATTGCTGATGTTACTTTCTCCCAACCACAAATGCACACCTAAAGCTTGTGTCCTGCTGCTGTTGTGGTTGTTTCATGTGCCGTGCTCTCTTTGTGCGTAGTCGTTTCTGTTCCTGGGTCTGTTACTGTGTTGTCAGTATGTGAGCCATCTTGCGCCCCCGCTCTCGCAGGCTCCAGGGGTATGTTCATTTGTTTACTTGTCGTAGCATTTAGTGGGTATCTCCAACTAACTGAACCAGCGTTGGGGACTGCTGCCATGGGTAGCTAGCCCATGACGGCCTCATTGGGGTCTGTTCCCTCCCGTCAGCTGTCTCTCCAAGCTGTCACTCGGTCTTTCCCATGTTGTCAGCTGTCCTTTCACAGCAGTCACTGGACGAGTCCAGATGGTTAGAATCAAAAAACACAGGACATGATGTTTGGCTGTCCTTTGTGCCAAGGTGGTGAGCACTTCCAGGAAATTAACCTTGTTTTGAGTGGTTGACGATCGACAAGTGGGCGTTTTCCAGCTTGTGTGGGGTGTATCTTGGTTTGGTTTAGGTTGTAGAATTTTGGGACAGTTGGGCCCAGAACACATCATCAGTAAAAAGTAAAAATCAGTAAACAGGACATTTATTCTTGCAAGAAGGAAACAGAGTTGAAACACAAACAGGTTATGCATCAAGGCTGCTCAAAGGTCTGTCTCTGAGTCTCTGACATATATACTGAGGATAACACACAAGTGCATTGGAACAGAATGATTTGCATAAAGTCTGGACATCAGTTGGATCCGTTTCTTTGATAATTCGTTCTGTCAAGGGTCATTTTATCCTAATCTCAGAAGACGTCATGGTTGCAAATCAGCCTACGTATATACTGATGTGAACACAACAGATTTACTATCAACCCTTGACGCCCGGTCACAAGTAAACAAACAGATAAGATAGCGATTAAGAAAGACAACTAAGACACTTAATGAAGAACACAGCTGAGAAAGCTTGTGTGAAGATTGGTTCATACAAGGACACAGACTTTATGGAACCAGCTGCTTAGATTACAGTAGCTAAACAAAAACAAAAAAGTTTTTCCAACAAACACGTATTTCACCACACACTGAAGAACACGGGCCATTCAAATATTATTCACATCAGAGGGAACAATATTAACCATATAATAAAAACGACACAATAGAAAACGGTAGTAAAGCTACTGCAGATGTAAAAAAACAAAAGAAGTTAACTTGCCAAAGCTGCTGTTCACTATTTAAAGACAAAGTCCATCCTCCTTTCTTTGTTTACAAAGAGTTTAATCTCATGGTTGTTCAGTACATCCGTGCATTTTAGTTCCAGTAAGAAGTCCTTCTCGATTCATGGACGCCAGTGAAGACAGTCGAGCCTCCCCAGTTGTATTTCTTGAATACGTTTTAATGCGTTTGAGGGCTGAAAATGTCCGCTCCAGAGGCAGCAGATATTAGGATTGTCACCGCCCAACATGCCAAAACGCTAAAAATGTAATGTCACGTAAAAACTTCTTACATATATTTAACCTTTAACTCTTACTACTACAAAGTTCTGCTAGCTACTTTCCCAACAGTCACGCTAGCCCACTGACCAATCAAGCTCCAAGTTAATGCTGACGTAGTTGTAGGCCAGCTAGAAGCTCTGACACGTCAAAGAATACGCCCAACATGTCAAACTAATAATCTGATTGGTTGTAGACTATAACAATCAACAATATCGTCCCCATTTACTTAAACTGCAAAGGGATTCACTTTTTTTACTTAGAGACAGCACAGAGGTGAAATCTGATTGGATAAAAGCTCTACTTAAAACAAGCTGCGCTGGAAGCAAAGCAACTGAGGAAGACAGTAGCTGTGCAATGAGATAATAGGATAATGGGAAAGATATTTAGAATACATGTAGTGTACGACGTCGAGTGTACGATGTACGACGTCTGGTGCTGCGTGCACTTTGAAATCATGGCAGGAAAAAGAAAGTGATTTTCTCTCAATGAAAACGAGTCGAAGCTCTTGAAAACTGCCAAAAAGAAGCCAACAGCATGCAGCAGAGAAAGTGGGTGTTCCTCAGGCGACCTTCTGTCGTCTACTCTCACAAAAAGAAACAGTCACGGCTGCTGGTGATGGAGGCAGGAAACGAATGCGCACAGGGAACACATCTTTGGGTGAAGCCGAACACGTGCTGTATTTTGTCAATATAAATTCTGTAAATAGCTATCCGTTTCATTTTTTATATTCATAATAAATAACAAATAATAATCTGTATGAGAAATACAGAAAAAATGGTGATGAATTTGACGTGATCACTGTATCCACACTGGTCATAAAAGAGTCCACGCTTCTTACTGATCACGTTTATTATTGTCCTCTCATGGAAACTAGAAGACACAAAATAGCTTCATGTACAAACAACAAAGAAACAAATACTCTGTCTCTCATCACCTACAACAAGTATAACAGTACTTTAATCAGTTAACTTAATAAGCTTTACCGTGTTTGCCTGGTAGACCAGCAGGAGAACAACATGACGGGAAAGAAAAGGTTCGCTGGTTTCACCCGCCATTTGTCGTCTTTCTGAGCTCCGCTTAACTTCCGGGTTAATGGTCATGTTACAACAACAAAAGCTTGTCTATCATCATCAGTGAAACAAGGGCAAAACGATAAGGAGTTTAACACAAGGTACCCAAAATTACAGTAAACATAACATGTATTATAATTGCAGAAATAAACTAATAATAATACAAATCGCGGAAGTCAACTTCCGGTGTTGTCATGGCAACGTTTATACGCCGATCAGCGTCAGCTACAATCACTATACAAGGTTCCTACTGTATTTCTATATGAAATGTTTTTTTTAAAGAGAAATGACTACTCCACACTGCACACATTCTTTACTTTGCCCTTTATAGAGCTCAAGAGTCAGAACAATCGTCGAGCTCCTCCCCCAGCTTCCTGCAACAGTCCCTGGCTTGTTAGTGTTATCTTTGAGAATGAGTCTTGTCTGCCGCTGAAAGCAGCATGGCATGATTGGCCTTGATCATGCCACTGAGTCATTATTTCTTTCACTTGTTTCCAACATCAAAGAGAACAATGCACAGAGCACACGCTGACATTAAATACATAGATTGCCAGAGAGAGGTGTCTGTCTCTGGTTTGATCAAATAAATAAAAGGATTGTCTGTAGAAGGTTCAGTTTCACCAGCCTCTGGCACACCACAACAGCAAATTAAAATCATATTTGAATCTCTTTGACATCACATGCTTTGCACTCTCAGGGAGTGACCATTACCGTTACACAACTTTTAACATACACTGCGGCATAATTTGAGTCCAATATATAGGTTTTTATAATTCCCATTAGGCATTTGGAAAACACTACACAATGGTGAGGACACTATATGGGGAACTCAGAACTACTCTGGTCACAGTCAAAGGCCAATGCCACGCTCACGTCATTTAGATGGATGGTAAAGACTTTAGACAGCTGCTTGGTCGCAGTTGGTTGGGTCAGGGTTAAAAATACTGTAAGTTAGCTATTGTACATTATATGAATTTAATTTAGATTATTATATTATATCAGAGCTTTCAGGAAAATCCAACTTTCCCAGACTTAGGCCCTGTCTACACGTGAAAGGATCTTTTTTTAAACGGATATTTTCCTCTACGTTTTGGCCTCTCGTCCACACGCACACAGACTTTAAGGTCACTAAATAAAGATTTTTTTAAAACGCTGGTTACTTTGTGTCTGGGAAAAGATGAGGTCTTAACATAACAGATGGTTTCACTCCAACGACAGCCAGCGAAGGTCAGTCGGACCTGAAGTAAACCCTGTCAATCCTTCACCACCGCTCACAGAGCTCAAAGAACAGCAGCACACTCTGTCCACTGCACCGTCCCTTGTCAGATGGTCTTGAGCTTGGTCGATACTATTGCCATGTTTGTCACGTCTTTTGCAGGAACTTCGGGCCCCACCTTCTCAGAGTCTTCCTTGGCAGGATACTGTTCCTGAAAGACCACTGAGATGTCTGAATAATTCCTATAACAAGACTCCCAAACAACGATTTCTTTGGCTTTAATCTCCTTATATTAACAAGTGAAGCTTAGCAGCAACTCCACCTCATCGTCCGTCCACGAGTCAAATTTAGTTTTTCGCCCTAGCACCAAATATCACACTTTATAAATAAAGAAATAATTAGCTACTGCTTCTCTACTGCTCACTATTTGTTAACATCGCCAAAGTAAATTAAGCTCACTGAGCATGCTCAGAATCATCTTGTTTGGTATTTGACGTATCGTTGACATAGTCTTTATCGCCACCTACCAGCCTGGAGGGCGTTTGGAGTCATTTTTTTTGCGTTCGTGTTAACGGAGATGTTTTGTAAAATGAAGGTAGTGTAGACAGAATTTTACTTTAAGGAACATATCCGTTTAAAAAATATATGTATACGTGTAGACAGGTCTTTAATTCTGACTTGGTTGTTAACATGAACAAGTCGGAAACTAGTAATCATCGCAACTACATGGCATAGTTATTACTTTAAAAAAAAGGCTGGAAATTTCCATTTCTAATTGAAATAGTTCTCAATTTCTTCTGTTTTGTCTATTTGCTTGTGTTTCAGTGCATCGAGCTTCTCGGCTACAGCAGAAGTCAATGTCTCTACACATGAGTAGACAGAGAGAAGCCGACCGCCGAAAGGTTCGAAACCAACAACATTTTTGGTGACGTTGGTTGGGAACACACAGACGATGTAACAATGTCACTGTGGGATGACGTGTGGTCACGATGCCTACTCTGGGCCGGGTGGGGTGTGTGTGATTCACCTTAGGTGTCACAGCTGAGGGCTTCAAATGTACTAGGCCACATTTGGCCTGCAGTGAGTGAATATTTAACCCATCACAGCTGTGTTGGGGAATGTGTAGCTCAGGGCACAAACAGGACTCCCGCTACATTTTTGCCGTGGATGAAGGTGGAGGCCAGATGTCTGTGGATTAAGGATGCCCCGCCCGTTCTAAATTAGTAAAACTAAAGTTATTGATAAGGTCCGGAGTTAACGGTTCTGCTCTGACTTTTACAGAGTAAAAGTGTGAGACACACATCATGGCAGAGAGAAGAAAAAGATCCAAAGTGTGGCTACATTGTACTCCAGGAGATCTGTGAACTGTCGTCTCAAATGCAATAAAACCCTCAAAAGTAAAGGACGTAACAGCAGCAATTTATCACAACATTTAGCGAACGCATAGAACATCAATCTGCAGAAATGCTCAGTCTTCTACTGTTGGAGCAGCAGTCCATCCTCATCCACTGCAGGTAACGTTAGCGTTGTCATACGGAGTTTTATCATAAGAACAGGATAATCAATGAAAAATGATCTCTAAGATAATTGTTTAGCTGAGAATGTGTTTGAAAGATTTTGGAACTTCTTATATTGCTGCTCAAAAAAGACTATTTGTTTACATACAAGAATAATCAAGCAATTTTTATTCTTTTTTAATTCATCTTTTTTTCTCACAAAATAATCAAAAAGAACCAATAAGAGTATCGATTAGGAACCAAAATGGTAGCATAATGATTAAGAGTACTAGCATCTATAAGATCCTAACGAGAGCCATCCCTACTGTGGATTGTGTTCTCTTTGTAAACACACAGCGAACTCTCCGCTCAAGTAACCCTCAATAACGTGGGTGCTCACCTGTGTCCTGGAATTGTGTTGGACCTGCTCGCAGTAATCAGCAGATTGTTGTCCAGAAGTCTGCCGTCATTATCAAGACAGCACATCTGGGTTATTGTCCTTAATTAGAGGCTTTAGTAAATGGACTCTTTCTCCACCTCGTTTCATTTATTTACTCCTCTTGTGAGAAACCTGGCATGCTTTGCACTTGGAAAGCTCAAGTGACTAGAATATTCCTTGGCCTTCTCTTTTGTCAGTGAAATGCAATTATATCTCTGACAACAATGGAGGATTTCACCAAACACACACTAGCTGTGCGTGTTTCTCTTCTTTGTCTCTAATCTGTGGATCTCAGCCACTATTTTTATCCCACATCATGTTTAGGCAAATGCCCTTGTTTCTTTTGATAATTGCATTTAATTCTGCATCTGCCGCGTAGTGATGCTTTTTTTCTCTGGTCTCTACTGTGTGATGTGTTTGTTGTCAGCGATGCCTCAGGTACAGAAATGAGACGAAGTTCTGCCCGGTGCTGTCTGTTTTTGTCTTTACGACTGCTGCTGCCTGCTGTGTAAGAATAGTTCCCTGTGAAACCGTTATAGTTCTTCACAGCTACTTAGATGTTTTGTGAAATGTGTTCCATTTCCCCAAACACCTTCTCTCCAGTGTACGGTGACTACTGAAAACCCATCACATCGTGTTCAGAAAGCCGTCTTTAAAAGTCATTGAGCCATTGAATCTGCTGCTCAGCATGCTGATGGATCACCTTGACGGCGTTTGCAAGTAAAGTCCGTATTTTTTGTAGTCTTTTTTTGAATCCACCAACCAATAAAATCGTTAAGATCAGAAACTTTGCACATTGAGTCCGATGCATTTTATTGTTCTGTGTGAGACAAAACTGAATTAATTACGTGGGTCCCAAACGGGGCTAATGAACGAATGGCATTAGCAAGAAGCTATGGTTTAGTTGCCTAGAGCACAATCCCTCCTCTCTGATCTTTCCTACGTCCTTTGTTTTGGAACCATGCATTATTCCAAGCTATTCTGCGATCACGTCAATTTAAATTCTGCATCTCTGTATTCTTTATTTTGTTTGTCCTTAAGTGCTTTGTGCTGGGAGATGAATGAACAAAGTGATTCAGCTCATCACATGATGTTTTGGATGATGTTTTCATTTACGGTGGCACCGAGCCGTCAAACAACACTGACTGATGCAAAAAATTTAGAAAATTCAAACCCGTTAAGAAAACTTTACCGAGGAATAAAGTTTCGGAGTCGGCGTGTAAACATGATTGACACAATATGAGGTTGTTTACTTTTAAAATGTGCCACAATTACTGCCGAAAAATATGGAGTTGGTGTGCAAATGTTAGGGCAGCAGAACAGGTGAACCCAAGTGCAGACACAGACGAGGAGGCAGGAATGAAGACGAAGTGTTTTATTGCAGAGTGAGATAATGGGAGATAGAGCAGGGAAGAGGGGATGACTGAAAGCGTGGACAATCGGGCCGGTGGCTGGTTGTATTGGGCGAAGGCTTAGCTGTGGTTGAGTCCAGCAGGGAGTCCAGAGCAGAGGAGCTGTGGCTGACGAGACGAAAAGCTGGAGAACAAGGGCCAAAGGAGAGCAGACGAACTGCAGGGACAGAAGAAACAGGGTTTCAGGCGAGGGGAAACAGGAAATGAGCAAATCTCTACCAAGAACTGGCTGGAACTACAATCTGTCAAGGTGAATGTGGCAGAACTGAGTCTTTGTACAAGTCTTGATTTTGGGATGGGATACAGCTGGTGAAGCTCTGCTCCACCTCCAGCACACCTGTCTCCACTGAAACACACACTCAAGAGAGGGAGAGAGAATCAGGGAGGGGCATTAGGTCAGGGAAGCACTTAAGAGGGTATATACAACTTTACATTAAAAAAACAAAACCTGAACTGAAAAAATGGAAACATTGAGGTAAAACAAAATAAATAGAATTTGTACAGAAATAAAGTTCCACTGGGAAATCAAACACATTCAAAATGATTCAAAAGAAGGTCAGTGAGAAAAAAGATTATGAACATAAAATAAATTTAATAACTACTGTCACTTCATGAAGCTTGCCATGAAGAAGAAATCAGACGATTTTCTTTGAAAATGTTTTTGCCCTTGAAACAGAATGTTCCTTGAATTATTTTTGCCACTGTGATGGGGAGGATTATCTTTTTGAAAGTACACATTATCTCGCAGAAGGCACCTTTTGACCACGGATGGATGGACCTGTCGTGCTACAGAGTTACCCTGCACTGTGGCATCAGAGTGGCGTTGTACGTGTGTGAGGGCTTTTTTTCAACATCAACATCTTTGTTTAGTTGGATTGTTTAGTTTGTTTAGTTGGGCTGGATGGAACCCTGCATTGTCGACCCCCTCGGTGCGGTTCCATCAGGCTGGTAAGAACACAGCGATCGTGTGTCTCGCGCACCTAAACAACCACACGAAGACCGTGCTGAAGAGGTGGTCCCGGTCCGGTTACAAATGGTCTCTGATTCGGTTCATTTGCGTTGGGACCATGATCTAACCTCGATTGTGTCCGTCTTGGGTTGAACCTACTCTCGTAGCCTGTGTACTTTGTGTGTATTTTCGAGCTGCAGCCTAGTTTTCAAACTTTATCGTTTGCCTAAATATAAATGCAAACAATGTAATAAATTATGACCAAGAAGACCAATAAATAAAACTGTGTTGTTGTCCCTTCATTGTGAAATTGGAAAGTAGCGCGTTCATCTATTTCCGGAACAGAACGGAGTCTGCTCTTCTTCTACCCTCTGTTTACCTTGAATGTAAACTCTGACTCAGTAGAGAGCATTTTCCTTGAGCATCACAAGGTTTAGTCTGCTTTAAATGCTGCTGTGTGAACACAAGCAAACAAACTACAAGAAAACACCCTCAGGCATTTAAAAGATTGCTTTGCCCAAATTACAAAAAACACCTTTGCCTCTACCTCAATACAATAGAGTTCATTTTGAAATTACATTTAAAGATTTTCAACAGCGACATTTCTTTCTCAAAGCATTTCCCCTCATATACCCGGCCTTCATGATGGCTTTCCACCGTTTTACACGTCTATTGCCCAGTTTCAGTCTGGACAGCTGTGTACACACATGTAACTGCAACCTGAAGTGTATTTTTTACCCTTTGAGTGTATTTCTTTTCCCGACTTACCCCTCATGTCCATCTGATGGAGCTGGGCTGTGTTTTGGTTGCTCCACATCTCCGTCACGCTTTCAATGTCCTCTGAAGTTTCAAGGATTTAAGGTGTCTTCCAGCATTCGTTTGTCAGTTAACTCCCAACTGTTCCCCAAAGTTCCTGGCAGAGTCACTGCCCATCTTGCACCTCGGGCTGAAAACCACCTTTCTGCATTTAGGACACTTTGAAAAGTGAACATTTAGTCCATTTTACGTTATAATCATAGACTGTATATAAGAAGTGGACATAGTCATCGTGACGTCACCCATTGATTTGTGGACTGCCGTTATGAAGCTTGGAGTTAAACGATTTTGCCGTCGCCATCTTGGCTATTTTGCAACCGATGGACAGAAGATACCGAATAAATATCATGATGTATTGTGAAGAACACTTGAAACTAGACATTGAGACCCTAAACTCATGTTTAAATTAAGAGAGTAGAGTCATCTTCTCATAGACTTCTACACTTCCGCATCGGCTTCACTCGGCAGAACCGGAGGTTGCCGCCTCGTTTTAATCAAAATCTGGTGCGGCTTGTTTGGGGCAGTTGTGAACACAGTAATCATACTCTGATACAGACCGAGATAACAGATCTGAGACCGCTTACGAGTTGCGGTCTCTGACCATTTCTGCTTCCACTGCAGTCAGAACATAATCCGTCCCAATGGCAGGAAGTGAACCAAAATGCAGGCTGTCTGCTGTGGAAGGAAAATGTATGTGTGTCTTGAAATATGTCTCAGAAACAGAGAGACAGGAACCTTGGGGGGGGGGGGGTCTATGGGTTACCAGGCCTGGGGCAGAGTGAGGGTATAAAAGGATGTACATTTCCATTGTGAAGTTAGTTGAACCTGGGACAACTCGATTTGCTTGTACTCTGTGATGCAAAGAAAACTACGTGGAGTGAAGACAATCCAATCTCTATTGTGTTCTGTGGGTGTCCATTACTGAGTTCCTGATAGTGAGACCCTGTGGTGTCTCACCATTAGTCAGATAGCTAAAAGTTATTAAGTTAGCAGTACGATATTAAGACTTGAGCATAATCAACAAAGCTGCTTATCAAAAATCAACCACTACACTGCGCGGGTGTTTGTTGAGATGTAAACAGGTAAAGGATTTGTTAACATGAGTGGGAGAGGACTGACTGGGATTTCTGCAGAGGTCAGAGATTTGCTTGACATCTGGGCCAAAGAGAACAGAATATGCTAAATAAAGTAAAAAATAATGACATTTTTAAAGTCATTCAAGATAAACTGGAGGAGAAGGGATTCATGCTCACAGTACATCAACTCCCAGTAAAAGTTAAAAAAAACGTTGGCCCCGCCCCTCAGCAAATTATTTCTTCTATTTGGTCCATTTTAATTTGTGCGCTGTGAAACCGAACCAGGCGAAATAGAAAACGATAGGAAGTGAAAGTGTCCTTAAAAATCAGAACAAAAGTTAAGAGTTCTACTGAACAAGTGTTGTTTTGTCAGGAACCTGCGAGTACCTACTTCGGTACTTTTTCTGGTGATTTCTTGACATTGTGACCTGCTGGTTGAACTTGTGTTGCTACGTGTAAAGAATAAAAGCAGATTCAAACTAAATACGAGGTTAGAATGTGAAAGGGTCAGAGCAGACTCTATCTGCTGAGGAAACAGGTCTTTTGGAGTGCAGGGAGCTCTCCTGAGGACCTTCTTTGACTCTGTGGTGGCATCAGCCATCTTCTATGGAGTGGTCTGCTGGGGCAGCAGCATCTCGACAGCTGACAGGAACAGACTCAACAAACTTGTCAAGAAGGCCAGCAGTGTGCTGGGGTGTCCACTGGATACGGTGGAGGTGGTGGGAGACAGGAGGATGATGGCTAAGCTATCATCCCTGATGAACAACACCTCCCACCCCATGAGAGACGCCCTGGCAGCTCTGTGCAGCTCCTTCGGCCACCGGCTGATTCACCCCTGTGAAGGAGAGGTACTGCAGGTCCTTCCTTCATATATATATATATATATATATGTATATGTGGTGTGTGAAGGAGAGGTACCGCAGGTCCTTCCTTCCTGCTGCTGTCAGGCTGCACAACCAGCTGTGCTCCCAGTAGACCACACAACACTAACACTAAACATCTGTGCAATAATTACACTGTGCAATAACAAAATACTCTGTATATATAATATTTCTATTTTTAGTTATATTTAGCTAAAAATGTTGTACTTTTTTACTTAGTTGATACTCTTACTGTTTATATATTATTTATATTACTTGTTGCTCTTGTTTTTTACTCTGTACCTTGTTGCACTGTCCACTTTGCTGCTGTGATCCTGTAAGTTTCCCCACTGCGGGACTAATAAAGGATTATCTTAACTTCTCTTAACAGTGCAGGGGACTTCAGGTCCTATTTGCTTTGCTTACTCCACAGCAGGAAACAGAACTTCACACTTGCAAAGTGTGGCTGTCTTATCCGAGTGCTGACCCAGATTTAGACGTTCTGTTAATCTGTTCTGTGGAAGTCCTGAGCTGAGGGTCTGGTGCTGGCTTTTCACATACAGTTTCTGTGAAGCCCCGTGATGAAAGGGTCGCGCTAATAAACGTGGCCATTTGTTTTGGCTTTTTGGGGGGTCCTGCGGCAACAAGAGGCGATGCTGAGTATTTATACGGAATAATGAAACGTCTTATGTGGCTCCAAAAGAAAAGGAAACCCAAAGATGTGAACCAGGAAGACATCATGTATATTCATCGGGTGGAACGGAGAAAACAAAACAGTGTTTCTTTTGTTTGTTGGCTTTTTGTGCGAAAGCGGAATAAATTACAAGAGAGAAGCAAGAAAGAACAGCATGTCCTCTCCGTCTACAGCGTTCAGCCTCTCTCTGCGTCCTCCTGCTCTGCTTGTTGTTTAAATTCTCAGACTCTTCTCTGCCTTCAAACTGGTCCTATCAATGCCTCCATTTCCTTCTCTGTCTCTTCCCCTCCCACCATCTAGAAAGGTCTGTTTCCTGAAACCTCAGTAGGAGTCCTCCCTGTGTTTCAAACAGGGACACTATGTCTTTCCTCACTGGAGTTCAGTGAAGTGTGTTTTTCTGTCTCCCCTCCATCAGTCTGACGGACAGTGAAGCCGGTTTACCCTACGACAAGGAGTCCATGGCCATCATCCACCTGAACAACACCACGGTCATGTACCTGAAGGAGGTCACCAAGTTCCTCGCTATGGTCTGCTTCGTCCGTAAGGAAAGTTTTGAGAGAAAAGGTAAACTAGCATGAAGTTGCGAATTGGGAGGAGCGGTTTGGGGCGCCCCTGGTGGAGGAAGTAAAGGTCCCGTTCATTTTTTCACATACACAATGTCAGGTGACTCACAGTTGGAGTATTTCTACGGCTTGCATCGGCGTGAAACTTTCCCGATTCAATGAGCAGCACAAAAGATTAAGAGCTCTATTTGAGATCTGGTTCTGTGATAAAAAAGTTGAAAGTATAATCTTGTGTATATAAAAAACTTTTAGGTAGATGCTAACCCTGACTCCATGGGGTATTTCAGCAAGAAACATCCAAATCTTAAAATTCTACAAAGTGCCCAGCTAACACTTTCTCACTCTGAACTCGTCAAATACCAACGCTTGGTCAGTGGTCCTACTCTTCAAACGATCAAACTAGGTTCCCCCATAGCATCAGTTTTGGACGTGTCAGGGACGGCATGTCAGTTTCTATCCGTTACATATGTACTGTCTTTTCAAAATAAACTTACCTGTGTTAACAGGAAACGTACAGTTTCCACTTGTTACAGCATTCAGTGTCTTTTCAGAATAAACTTCCAACTAAAGTTTACTAAAGTTTTAGGTTTATTTGCACACAAAAAAACAACTGTTTAGTAAAAGATTGTGGTTCAAGTTGAAGTAACTTTTGTTACGTGAAATTAGTACACATGTTAAGCAATTGGCGTAAAGTGTGAAAGTTACGTAACAAAACTACAATAAAAAAGTCAACGTTTCACAAAGGACACGAACGGCGGTCTCCTTGGTGAAAGTTGTTTGACCCATCCAACCTCCAATGGTAGCTGTTGTGACATCACTCATGGTTCGTGGACTACGGTTTTGAAGCCTCAAGCTTGGCATTTTGGCCGTCGCCATCTTGTTTTTTTCAACCAGTGAACAGAAGACCATATTTGGACTGAGGAGGAGTCACGTAGAGATGCCATATAAGGCTCTGGTTGAGATCTGTCAATCACAAGGTAGCCCCGCCCTAAAGCATCCCCTGCTTTATGGTCTGTTTGACTCTAAATGGACCATCATTTACTAAATGAACATCATGATGTATTGAAGAAGACTTGAAACTAGAGATTCAGACCATAAACTCATGTTTACAATGTTTACTGAGGTAATAAATCAAGAGAGAAGTAGAGTCATTTTCTCATAGACTTCTATACAACCAGAGGAGTCGCCCCCTGATGGACATTAGAGAGAATGCAAGTGAAATTAAGTCACTTTTGCATTGGCTTCACTTCTCAGAACGGGAGGTTGCCTCCTGATCCAGATACTAAAGGGTGCGTGGATATTAGATGCTGAGAGCCACTGACCAGGCGTCTGTATTTGACGGGTTGGGAGTGAGACTGGTGTGGCGAAGCTAACGGCTGGTGGGAGCTAAAGATAACAGTGTCAAGAAATGCGCAAATGCAATCAACTTGAATCAATTAATTTTTAAGATGTTGAGTTGATTGTTGTTGAGTTTAGCAAATATGCTGATGTGGTTTGCTTTCAACTGTAACAACGAAACAGTTATGAACTGAATCGAATTGCCTGTGATTCGAAAGAAATAAACGTGCCTCATGGCCTAAGTCGACTCACAGCCTGAATAACTTCTGTATAGATTATTTTGTCCCTGTAAAACAGACAAAAGGAAGCACAACTCAGTGGGTTTGTGTGAATTCTCTTCTGTCACTACACTGAGTGCTTCATAATGATGGAGCAGGCAGGTCAGCTGCTGGGAGCTGCCCTGGAGCAGCAGGGGGCTCCCTGCCTCTCTGAAGGGTACTTACCCACTGGCTGGTGATGGAAGAAAAGGGCAGCGTTCACTCCCAACATTGTCACACAGGCTTGGGCATAGGTCAACCTCTGCAGCAGCAGATATCTGCATTGAGCTATCTTTCAGAATATCTAACAGCTTATCTGTCAGTGCTTTGTTTGTAGCTGCTGAATTCCACTTTAAGGACCTAAAGTAGCACCTTTCTAGAGATAAATAGCTGTAAAACATGCCTGTGGTCTTGTGTCTCACTGACTGTCAGTCACATGAAGTGGAGCTGCTCAGCAGGTGTGAAGCAGCATCCTTGTGATGTCCTCAGTGACTTAATGTACCTAATGTCTGCTGTTTACTCTCATTGCTTCGGTAGTTATCTTTATACAGGTACATTTTATTCAGCAGTCTGATACATTTCTCTCAGTTCATATATATTCAGAAGCCTGGAGCAGTCTGTGTCTTACAGTAGGGCATTAGGCTGAATGCCTAATGTATGTATATGCACTTAGATTATAATAAAGCTCTGTTATTTTGGTCAAATTTAGTGTATTATTTTCCTGCTATGTATATATATATAATACTGTATATATATATATTTTCATTATATATGTCATTATACTATATACTCTAGCGAGGGATTTGGACTATTTTAATTTAACATACAATTTAAAAAAGTCATTTTACCTCGCTGATTGTAAGACACACTTCATTCAAGCTAAGAGACAAAATTCAACAATAAGAAAAAATGTCTTTGTTAGTCTTTCCACTGATCCAACAATCATCAAACCTGGTGTGGTCAAAATAGACCTTTAAAGCTAGGGTTGGTAATCTTGAAAAACAAGTAAGATTACGGCAGATTTTAAAATTCATCAAACAGAAAAACCCAGCCTCGTGTTGCCAACTTCTTTTCAGTAAAAGTAGCTAGAGGCTGTTGTGAAGTAGAGCTTCTAATTGACGACCAAGACACGTCTGGTTTTGAACGGAACACTTTACTTCCTGAAACTGCAGTATAACAACTGTTACAGTAAACAGACCGCGCTCATGCACCCGACATTTAGGTTTTTTCTTATCATCATCACACGTTGTCGTGAAGAAGCACGTATCATGCTACTTCCTGTCTCTTCACAGTAAAATCACTTCCGTTTTCATGCTCTTCACAATAAAAGTAAACATGCAATCAAACTATTTACAACAGAGGCACCAGCTCCAAAAGTCGCTAAATCTAGCGAGAAAGTCGCCAAGCCGGCAAACCTGAGAGCCCGTCCCTTCAGGCCTCCCTCCAAAGCCACTCCCCATAAATGAAAGCCTTGGAGATCTAATATGAGTGAATATTCAGCAAAGGGATTGGCGATTTCTCGCCTCAAACTTGTTCATGAAACCGATTTGGGCAAACTGCCGAGGTGAAGTAACTGAAAGCTTCCCCATGTATATAGCCCCTGTTTCCAAATTGCGGGGCAGGAAATGCACTGCGCATAAGACTGTGGGTGTTTTAGGAGCGCAGCGTTTATCACACACGCATCCCTGAACATCCTCTGAACAAAGGAATCAGAACAATGGAGCAGTCGCCCACAGTGTACCCCACCTCATCTGTGTAAGGTGTGTTAGGATAGCATGTCACTATGTGTCCTCTTTACCTTCTCAAATCACCCAGCAACTAAGAATAAGAGGAAGAAGTCTGTCTTCTCTCACGCTGCATTATTTCTGAACAGTTTGCTGTTGAAGCCTTTCTGTGAAGTCATTTTTATTCACATTGTTCTATTTATTGTGTTGCTTCACATTAATGATTTGTCCCCATCAGGTGTAAATAGAGATTGTTAGCGTCTCTTGATCTTAAACGCTCTGAAGCTGACATCTGCCTGTGTTTCAGATTTTATTCATTTCATCATGTAGTCATTATCGGGATTATGAGCATTAACATGTGTGGCATCACAAGGGGCCAGGTCAGGGGTGGGCAAATAGCAGATGAATGGAGTGTTTGTGTGAACTAATATAAATTACAAGTAAAAGCCATGACCTAAAAAGTAACTTGCATTTCATTTCAGTGGGAACAGTGTTGTTGGTCACCCTTTTTAACCAGTGCGTCAACGTTTGGTGTCAGTTTGGTTGTGGCAATTCTCGAACAGATGTGCATCAGTTAGCTGGGATCTTACACGGTATTTTTTTATCGCATTAATGCATATTTTATCATGCACTTACTTATTAAGCAGTCATTTTTGACACAGTGTTTTTAGTGTAAAGGTTAATAACTGTGGTCTTTTTATCAGTTTGATTCTTTGACCAGATCATACAAATATTTGACTGTCACATCTAACATTATCAGAGTTCTGCTCTGTAATGTCTTTCCTTGTCTCTCCCCCCTGTGTCATGGTGTGGGTACATCTCACTGGTGTCAGGAAACGTATCAGAATACCCTTATTTTATTGGCTAAACTGCATCACGTGACGTGATTTACAACGCATTGGTCGGTGTTTTTCCTGCACCGCTGAACAAGTGCCGTAAATGCTGGAAAGGAGCGTGAATAACTCCGCTGCATGAAGCAAAGGCTCGCGACCCACTGAAAACGGGTCCGCGAAGAACCACCAGTTGAGAATCACTGGTCTGCAGGATCTTGACGAGCGGTCAACAGCTGTTTGTGTGGCGTGTCTTCCGTCTCTTCCTGTTTCCTTCACCTACATTCCCCTGGGTCCTAAGCCCCTCCCTGTACAGCTTATTATCACCCTCTTTGCACCAATGTACATTTATAACAAATACCACATATATTACACGGTAATCAGCTTTGCATATGTGTCTGCCTCTATCGGTGCATCTCCGGTCTGTCTTTGTTCATCCTGCATCGCTCTGTTCTGTTCTTTAATGTAACGTAACTGGAGCGACGGAGCCTCTCCCAGCTGTTAGCAGACTGTTGTGCTAGCAAGCAGGCTCGCTCGCGAGCTGTACCCAGCATGCAGTTTGGCGGTGAAATTTTATAAATGTACCATTATTAGTGTTACAAATTGTTTATGTGTCACAGACTGTTGTGTGATGTTGTGTTTTTCTCTGTTAAAGAGCGTTAGTTGTGAGTTGTTAATTGTTGTGTTATAAAGTTATGACCATGACTAGAGGTCTCTCTCAATACATATAAGATAACTAGCGCTGACCGCTATTGGCAAAGAATACATTTAGCTGCCTGTTGAAAGCAGACAGCAGTTGTTTCGGCTATGCACCGGTATAATGGTGTGTGAAGAATTCATATCATATGGGAAATTAAAACCGGTATACTGCCCAGCCCTATTCTTTATTATAGTTTGGACAATTTTGTACCAATATTTAACGGGCCGGATTAAAAAGCCCAACGGGCCGTATCCGGCCCAGCGGGCCGTAGTTTGCCCATGCCTGGGCCAGGTGGTAGATGGGTGCTACATTCCCTTCAATGAACAGCAGCCACATCACAAAATGGCCGCCGAGGCACGAACTACAGCTCCCAGAAGGCCTCGCCACTCACCCAGGTGTGGGTATTTAAGTCACCTGATTAAGACAGGACAGGAGACAGGAGAGCTGCAGGAGGAGAGGGAAGAGAGCACACGGCTGGAAGGAGAGCCAAGAACTAACCTGTACTGGAGAACGGCATAAAGAAAAGTATGGAGCCAGACTGAGGACCCGGTGGCCGGTGAAACCGAAGACACACGAAGTTGACTTTTGTTAATACTGTTCCGTTGAACGAAGCATTATCTCCTCTTGGACGCTTTTTGTTGGTTTTGGACTTTTTGAGTTTGATAAAAATAATTAGCTGAGTTGCCAGTAACCGAAGAATAAAACTTGACATTTTTCTGGGAACCTATGATTTTTGCCTGTTTTTGTGAATTTCCTTGCCCCACCCCACCCTAGCCTGCCGTACTGACCTCATGACATTATACATGGAAGTAAAATACTTATAACAACAACATAGTTTACAATTTACAGGTATGGTGAAGATTATTTCCCACCACTGAGCTCTGCTTTCATTCTCTCATGACATCAGACTCACACTGAGGAGAAATTCACTTTCACTCTTTCCCTCAAAGTAATCTCATGGTAAAGGGGTACTCTTCAGTATTGCTTCTTCATAAAGTTGGACAAGAGACATATTTTTAAAACTCCTGAATGTCTTGGTATCAAGCTGTCAATAGTTTTGTTTTTAGTCAAAGTATTGGACAAAGAAGAATTTGACCTGATGTGAATGGAGATGAAAGGTCAGAGGATCCCCAAAGTCAGTCAGGCTCATCCTCTGGAGACCATGACTGTCTTTACCATCTGTTGTTGAGATATTTCAGTTTGAACCGTGGTTGACCGACGGGCCGACACTTCCAAACCTACAGCCTCACTCTTGGTTATTGTCTTGGTTGCTCTCTGCATGCCAGTGTCTGGACATTTACAGTCTGTCAAAGATGGTTTTGTGGAAGACAGAGCGTCACTCTGTGTTAATTTGATGTTTGGAAAAGCGGGCTGTCTCTTTTAGCTGATCAAAAAGGTGGGCGGTCTTCTTTATTAGTGACAGGTAGCTAGCAGGTAGTTGACAGTTGGAGTCTTGAGAAAGGTGTAAAGGTCATGAAAACAGCTTTTTTTCAATTGAGAAATCTTGCATCTTTTATGAAAATAACAATTAATCTGGCGTTTAATTTGGGGTAATCCAACCTCTACAGCTCTTCATTTTTTTATTTTTGCTATGTATATCATTTTTTTCTTATCTTGTTATCTGGTATTGTTGTGGAAAAATGTACTTGTTATTGGTGTTTTTTTGCTGTGGAACTTCATCGGCTTTTATGTTTCATAAAGACAAAGAGTCTTTCCCACTCCGACCTGTCCAGTAACAGACTTGGTGTCCTCTCTCTGTTCCTCACAGGACTGATCGACTACAACTTCCACTGCTTCAAGAAAGCCATCCAGGAGGTGTTCGATGTTCGGGTGAAGGTTCAACAGAATCGCAAACTTCTCAGTCAGAGGAGGTGGAGCAAACTGACTGTGACCAATGGGGTGCTCAGTAACCCCCGCTGAGGAGCGATGACATCACACCGGACAGCCAGGTGTACCTGAGCTGCACCCCTACACATCCGGGAGACTCCTTCCTCGTTCAGAGGAGCACGTGGTGTTAGTTAGGCGCGGTGACTCTAAACATGTGATACTCTGGAACGAATCTGAGCACGTTAGAGATTTGAATGTATTTTTCTAGAGGAGGTGGGGCGATCTTAACATTACCTTCACTCCTCAGTAATTTTGCTCACGTCCGGTGTCCACATAGGGGTCATTTTTTCTCTCCCACACCAGTAATAATTACAGCCACAGTTACCAGCTGTTTAACTCTCTGGTGTTCCTGTTATTGAAATTGGAGCCACATCCTTGTATTTTAAAGTGGATCTCTAAGTATTGTTTTCCACTATAGATGGAACTGCGTGTCCTTCTACTTTTTATTTTCAACTCAGTGTGAAATGTGACTTGTTTGAACATGGAGGACGTCAAAACGGTTTTCAGCTACTTGTGAACACATTGACCAACCCCTCGGCCCCTTTGATTGTTGTTTCAGTCCCGTCCTCTCTGCTCGGATGTCGATTTTGGGCTCAGTCCAGCTCCGAAGAACTGGTATGTTCTTCGGAGCCCAGTTTAACATTTCTTTCAAATTAAAAGTATGCCTATAAGCAGTTTCTGTTTGTACGTTATGTCCCAATAAATGTACAGACAATTACTGGATTACTTTGATACTGAAGGGAATAATTCATAAACTTGAAGATTTAAAAAAAAAAAAAAAAAAATTAATTTATTACACTATATTGATCCCTTTAAGGGGGAAATTTGTCTCTGCATTTGACCCATCCCTGTATATAGGGAGCAGTGGGCTGCCAATGACGCCCAGGGAACCCTGTCAGTGGGGTTCCGTGTATTGGTCAGGTACACTTCGACATGTGACACATCCCAGTAGAGGATCGAACCGTTGACCTTCCGGTTCTCAGACAACCCTCTTAACCCAGTGAGCCACGGTCGGTCCATTTTATGGACGTTTATGTCTTTGAGAGACTTTACTGTGTCATCTACAAAGACATTGGCACTGTGAAACCGAAGTGGGCCGAAGTGTGTTTTTCTAGGACTTTATGAAGGGCACATCTTCTGACCACATCTAGGTTATTTGAATTATGGCAACTTGGTAATATTTTATAATCATCGTAGTTATTTATAGCTGTGACGACTGCAATCTTGCTACTTACCCTACTTTGAAAGATCCTTTTACGGTCGACGTCATTCAAACTTATGCGTGCGCATGTTGGCAACTGAAGCGGCGTTTGGCCCAGCCTTTGAGACGAGTTAGCAAGCTCTTTAAAAAAACATCAAATTGTTACCAGCATCAAAGTGTCTGGTTGTTACATGTTCGGTTGTCACAATCGATATTCTAGCATCAGACTCAAGTTCTGCAGAATTCAGACAGGATCTTGCACATTTCAGAGGAACAGGTGTTTCAGTTTAACAGGTGACTATGTTAAGTGGTGACTTTCTGCCCAATGCATCTGTGGTTGCACGTAGTAACGTATGTTAAGGGTTGGCAGGGATAATAAACCCAGATGAGTATGTATTTAACATGGATTGAAGGCTTTTACGAGGATACCTACATTTCATGGGGTATGACGCTCTGTCCACTGATAACGTAGCTTGAAGCATCTAGGGACTTGTAGTTCGTAATGTCTCACTGCTGTAACACTAAATACTTGTAGATATGTGGCCACTTGCTAATGTATTCTACCTACTCGCTAACATCTAGTTTGTTTAGGTTACATTCGTCATCTTTGGTGGTCAATGCCGCTGAGCACTGAGGGTAGCAGGCCTTTCTGTGAAGCGGGCTTGTATTAGAGACAGGCCTTTATTTACAATTCACTCTGTTTGATACGTTTATTTAGTCTTATTTTAGTATTCAATTTATTTTGTATAGCCCAAAATCCCAATTTACAAATTCTCCTCAGAGGGATTTACAATCTGTACACATGTGACATCCTCTGTCCCGGGACCCTCACATCGGAACAGGAAGAACTCCCCCAAAAGCCCTTTAATGGGGAGAAAAGAGGGAGAAACCTGAGGGAGAGCAACAGAGGAGGGATCCCTCTATCAGGATGGACAGAAGTGTGATAGATGTCATGTGTACAGAATGAACAACATAACAGAGTTACAACACATTCAATGCATATGACAGAAGCACGGCAGGAGGCAAGACCAGGGTTCATGTATAACCAGGATCCACGGAAACCTGCGAGGTGGGAAAGCACAAAGACTCCGAAGAAGAAGCAAAGTTAGTAATGAGCAATAATGGGACATGAATTCATACAGAAGGAGAGAGAAGACTAACTATAAACCTGAGCCAGCCCTAACTATAAACCTGAGCCAGCCCCAACTATAAACCTGATCCAGCCCCAACTATAAACCTGATCCAGCCCTAACTATAAACCTGAACCAGCCCTAACTATAAACCTGAGCCAGCCCTAACTATAAACCTGAACCAGCCCTAACTATAAACCTGAGCCAGCCCTAACTATAAACCTGAGCCAGCCCTAACTATAAACCTGAACCAGCCCTAACTATAAGCACTATCAAAAAGGAAAGTCTTAAGCCTACTCTTAAATGTGGTGAGTGTGCCTGCTTCCATCCTACTTTTTAAGACTCTAGGAACCACAAGCAGCTCTCTCGTAGGATAATATGGTTCTATAAGCTCTTTAAGATATGATGGTGTCTGAACAATTAGGGCTGTCAACGGAATCCACACAGAAGGATTTTAAATTCTATTCTTAATTTTACAGGGAGCCAGTTTAGAGAAGCTAATACAGGAGTAATATGATCTCTTTTCTTAGTTCTTGTTAGTACACGAGCTGCAGCATTCTGAATCAACTGGAGAGATTTCAGAGACTTGTTAGAGCAGCCTGATAATGAAGAATTGCAGTAATCTAGTCTAGAAGTAACAAATGCATGAACTCATTTCTCTGCATCGCTTTGAGACAGGATGTGCCTGGTTTTGTAAATATTACGTAGATGAAAAAAGGCAGTCCTAGAAATTTGTTTTATTTGGGAGTTAAAAGACAAATCCTGATCAAAGATAACTGAGATTCTTTATGGTGCTGCTGGATGCCAGCGCAATGCCATCTAGAGAAACTATATCATCAGATAACTGATGTCGGAGGTGTTCTGGGCCTCAGTGGTGGGCCGTCAGGGCCTGCAAGGCCTTCTCTGCTGGCCTAAATAGAATCACAAAGTTAAAGCTATTTTATAATTTAATAATTTTTCTTAAATACACATGTATTATAATTTATAAAAATATTTTTCCCATTATCTTATTTTCTCATTGCACAGCTACTGTCTTCCTCAGTTGCTCTGCTTCCAGTGCAGCTTGTTTTAAGTAAAGCTTTTATCCAATCAGATCTCACCTCTGTGTCTCTAGGTAAGAAGAGAGGCCCGAGGCCTGCAGACTCACAAGTGAATCCCTTTACAGTTTAAGTGAATGGGGACGATATTGTTGATTGTCATAGTGTTCAACCAATCAGATCATTAGTTTGACATGTTGGGCGTATTCTTTGACGTGTCAGAGCCTGCTAGCCGGCCTATAGCTATGTCAGCATTACGTACAGCTCAGTGTCCATGTGCAGCTCTGCCGCGAGGTGCAGACTGTGTTGTGATTGGTCAGTGGGCGAGCACGTGACTTTCGTGAAACGAAACTTAACAGCAGAGGCTTAGTCGGCGTTGTAAGCCTCGTACCGAACGGGAATACGTACATAGTTACAGCCTTATGCCGTGTTCACACCAATTCACATCGCTGGTCTCGCCGGGGACTATTTGTGTTCATTCGCGCGAATCGTGCTGGACCCGCCGGACAGGGGGCGTGGCTTATCGCCCTGAAAGCCGTTCAACTGTCCGCCATTAACCATGGAAAAAATAACCACTATTTCTGCTTAGTATGTGTTGTGGAAGTCACAGATATCCCGGGAAACTAAACGCCGTCATGTCTGGGTTCATAACATTGTCCAGAGGAGCTCCGTGGATTTTATCGAGGTGTATTCACTGTGTCTAGCAAGCCACACGTCACTGTTTACTACAGCTGTATGAACACAAAATAAACTGATTTGGCTGTGATTTAACGGCAATAAACCGACAAAAAGGGACTCCGAAATAACTACGTAATGATGCCAATTTGTGGATGGATCGGTGCTAGGCTAAGCTAACATTGTAGCAGCTCCACCAACACTCAGAATAACGTCATCTAGACGTAAATACGGCAGCGTCTATTCATTGTTTGTACCATATGGTTTACACACATACATTCATACATAGTTTGGTCCAGTCTCTATTGATATGAGGTATCGTAGAGCTCTGGGTGAACACAGACGGCTACAGTATTTATTTCCTGATTGAACAACGGCAGTCAGTGATGACAGGAGAAACATCTCAACGCTGATAGGCTATCGCGCTGGGGCGTAACGCGAATATTTCATCGAAGTTGAAAAATTTCAACTCACGCTTTTGGGGCGATTTGGCCGCGAATTCGCGTCAATCGCGCCATCGCAAATTTGCGTCACTCCAGTCTCATCGCGTCTGTGCATAGACTTTGTATGTAATCTACTCTGTCACAGCTCTGTCACTTCCATCCACCTTTCACTCACCTAATTAGTTCATTCAGTGCACCTGCCAGTCACACTCACCTCATCAGCTCATCACTCTCACCTGCTCACTCTGCCTCTTCACTATTTAAACACCTGCCTCAGACACACTCACTGCCAGATCGTTCTTTGCATTCATGCTCAACTTTCCCACACTCACCCTTGGACTGATTCCCTGTTGCCGACCCTGCCTGTCCCGGACTACCTCGCCTTGCCTCTGCCCTGGTAACTTACTCAGCCCTTCTGTCCTTGACCACGAGAAATCTGTCGGATTCTTCCAGAGAATCTTCTGCCTGTCGTGTGTTGCAAATAAAGAACTCTAATCATACCAGTCCTGGTGTTGTCGTACTGCTCCTGGGTCCTAACTACACCCGTTACATACTCGGACGAATAATTCGCGCCACGTTTGGTGTGAACGCACCATTAGAATCAAATAATAGCTGTGGCGCCATCATGTGGTTATAAGGTGGTATTTCAGCTGCAGGACAGCAGTGAAGGCCTAGGTATAAAATGCACGGCCCGCCACTGCTGGGCCTAGTAGAATAACTTCAGTTTTGTCTGAGTTTAACATCAGGAAGTTGCAGGTCATCCAGATTTGTATGTCCTTAATTAAGACAGTGGTTCACAAACTGGGGGGGGGGACGCAGTGGAACTACAGGGGGGGGGCGCGGCTTCATCACCGACCCACACAGACATACACACCAGTAAAACAATACAAATAACAAATACAATTGCAAACAAGTTGTAAAGATAGAGCACATTTGGTTGCACCTAAGAAATAAAAACGTGACATGCACTGTTTCAACCACACCCCCCAGAGCGGCTCATGTTACAGACCGACTAGCGGCAAAACCAGAGAGAGAGCGAGAGAGAGAGAGCCAGGCAAGGCAAGTTTATTTGTATAGCACATTTCAACAACAAGGGAATTCAAAATGCTTCACATAAAACCATTAAAAGCATCAAAACATAAGGCAAAAGAAAAGGAGATTTAAAAACAGTCATTGAAACAATAAAAAGTCATTAAAACACTAAAAAACAGTGTATGAAATAAAATACAGTAGTAAAATGCAGAAATTGATTAATATCCTTGAATGTGGTTGAATTAAAAGCAGCAGCAAACAGAAAAGTCTTCAATCTGGATTTAAAGGAGCTGAGGGTCTGTGGAGAATTTCAGTATTAAACGCATTATTAGTAAGATTTAATAACACCCCTAGTGGTGAGTAGAAGTGTCACAATAATAAATATGTTAGTCACAATATGTTTCCATATGGAATGTATTATAGGTTTACAATATTCTTTCTTATAGAGGATATTATATGTTACAGTATATTAACTCATTGAATGTATTAAATCATAGAAGTATAGTCACTGTAGGTATTAAAACACTAAGAATAGTCTTGAGGGTCAGATAGAGATTCTGAGTGAGGTGTCAGACATGCAGCAGCAAATGGAGGCGACCTCATCGATGGAGGATGGGGCCAGTGGGACGGTCAAATGCCAAGCTGACCAGCAGGACAGAGAGGAGGAGTTCAAGATGTTTTGCGAGGAGCCAAGATGTTTTGCTAAGGGATCGATAATGGGAGGGGGCAGAATTCAAATGAAGCCAATCACTAATCGCCATGGAGGGTCATTCACACATTTTATGACAGTGTCGGACACTTTCCGACTCTCAGGGGATACAAAAGAGAATGTTTTAGGGAGTTTACCTCAGATTACTGCAGCTCTCATTTTCAGCTAACTGGCCGCGCCGGACTGTGAGGAGATGCGTGTATGTGGTCTCTGCTCTCGAGAACATTACTATTGATAGTTAATTCAGTTTGTAAGTGAACTTTGTGTAGTACATTAAATATTGTTTTAATTTTGGACCGGGTCCAGCTCATTCTTCTGATGCACGTGCGCAGTAAGAAGCTCGCAGCAGAAGAGTACCTGCGGCCTGCAAGCTCCTTCATCCTTTGTTCTTAAAAACCTAACAGGTCTCAGCAGACCTGCAGCTTTCTGGGACTTTGTTCCAGATATGTGGAGCAGAACAACTGAATGCTGCTTCTCCATGTTTAGTTCTGACTCTGGGAACAGAAAGTAGACCGGTCCCAGACGACCTAAGGGGTCGGATGGTTCATAAAGTAGCAGCAGATCAGAGATGTATTTTGGCCCTAAAGCATTCAGTGCTTTATAAACCAACAGCAGGATTTTAAAGTCAAGTCTTTGTTTGACAGGAAGCCAGTGTAAGGACCTCAGAACTGGAGTGATGTGATCCACTTTCTTGATCTTAGTGAGGACTCGAGCTGCAGCGTTCTGAATCAGCTGCAGCTTTCTGACTGACTTTTTACAGAGACCTGTAAACACACCGTTACAGTAGTCCAGTCTGCTGAAGATAAATGCATGGACAAGTTTTTCCAAATCCTGTTAAGACATAAGTCCTCTTATCCTTGATATATTCTTCAGGTGATAGTAGGCTGATTTTGTAATTGTCTTGATGAGGATGTTCAGGTTGAGGTCTGAATCCATAACTACACCGAGATTTCTGGCTTGGTTTGTGGGTTTTAACATCAGTGATTGAAGCTGAGCGCTGAGTTTCAATCGTTCGACCTTGGTACCAAAAACAATTACTTCTGTTTTATCTTTGTTTAATTGAAGAACATTCTGGCACATCCAGTTGTTGATTTGTTCAATGCAGTTACCCAGCCCGTGTATGGGATTATAGTCCCCTGGTGACATAGTTATGTAGATTTGTGTGTCTGCATAATTATGATAACACACTTTGTTGTTTTCCATAATCTAAGCTAGTGGAAGCATGTAGATGTTGAACAGAAGAGGCCCCAGTATTGAACCTTGGGGAACACCATATGTCATTTTAGTCAGCTCTGATGTGTAATTAGCTACAGACACAAAGTATTCTTGGTCCTTCAAGTAGGATTCAAACCAGTTAAGTGCTGTGCCAGAGAGTCCCACCCAGATTTTTTGTCTTTCTAGTAGTATGTCATGGTCGACCGTGTTGAATGCAGCACTGAGATCCAGTAATACTAAGACTGAAATTCTGCCATTGTCTGTGTTTAAGTGGATGTCGTTGAAAACCTTAACAAGAGCACTTTCAGTACTGCGGTGCTGTCGAAAGCCTGACTGGAAGACATCAAAACAGTTATTTACGGCCAAGAAGTTGTTCAGCTGTTGAAAAACCGCCTTTTCAATAATTTTACTTAAAATGGGAGGTTTGATATTGGCCAATCATTTTTCATTGTTGCGGAGTCTAAATTAGCCTTCTTTAGGAGCGGTTTAATAACTACAGTTTTTAGGGCTTGTTTAAAGACACCTGAGAGAAGGGATGTGTTTACAATTTGTAAAAGATCAGTGGTCATGCAGTTTGAAATATTTTTGAAAAAGTGTGTTGGTAGAATATCCAAGCAGCAGGAGGATGACTTCAGATGTTGTATAATGTCTTCTAGGCTTCTAAGGTCGATTGAATGAAATTGTGTCATGATATTTGAATAGATGTTATTCAGAGAAGGGGACAACACATATCCTGTGGTTGGTGTGGAGGCACTGACTGCTTCTCTAATTTTCTGAATTTTGTCAGTAAAAAAGGAGATAAATTGATTGCATGCCCAGGTGGATTGGACCTCAGCAGCTACCGACACTGGAGGGTTTGTTAGCCTGTCGACGGTAGCAAATAAGCTGCGTGTATTGTTATTGGTTTTTGGTTATGATGTCAGAGAAGAAGGACTGCCTTGCATTTCTAAGTTCCAAGTTATAATTGTGAAGTCTCTCTTTATAGATGTCACAGTGAACCTGGAGATTTGTTTTTCGCCACCTGCGTTCAGCTTTCCGACACTCGTTTCTCTATTCTGACCAGCGTAGCATTTCTCCAAGGAGACCTTTCCTTACCCGAGACAACCTTCACTTTAGTGGGTGCAATGGCATCAATAATATTTTTTACTTTAAAATTGAAGCCATCTACAAGCTCATTGACTGAGATGCAAGAGAGGGCTGATGTGGAGGAGAACTTCTGAATAAATAGTTCACTGGTGTTTTCAGAGATGTAACGCTTTGTCACAACCTCGGTTTGGACATTTGTGTGCAAGGAGATTGCACTCTCAAAGAAAACACAGAAATGATCAGAGAGGAAATGTTTAGACCTTTGGTGATGATTAGGGCCAGAGTGTGCCCCTGTTGTGGGTGGGTCCTAGGGCTGCCCGGTATACCGGTTGAACCGGTATACCGGTTTTAATTTCCCGTATGATATGAATTTTTCATATACCGTCATACACAGCCGAACAACTTCTGTCGCTCTTCAACAGGCAGCAAAATATATTGTTCGCCGCTGTGAGCGCTACTTCTTCTTCTTCTTCTTCTCGTTTTACGGCGGTTGGCAACCATCTTATTGGTGCAATACCGCCACCTTCTGCTCCAGAGGGAGGATCAGAAAATAGAAAATAGAAAATGAGAAGCTGTACTCGGAGGGGCTTAGGACCCAGGGGAATGTAGGTAAGGAAACAGGAAGTGACGGAACGGAAGACACGCCACACAAACAGCTGTTCACCGCTCGCTGGCCGGTTGACCGGCCGCTTCTCTTCGGCGTTAATTAATTAATGCTTTAACGCGAAAAAAGAAATACCGTGAAACCACCAGTATCTTACAAAATACCGTGATATGCATTTTTGGTCATACCGCCCAGCCCTAGTGGGTCCTGTCACATGCTGAGTCAGATCACAGTTATCAAGGAGCGACAGAGAAAAAGACAAGAGATAGGAAGGAAGCGATGTGCCAAGATGGACAGATGTGTGACTGGTATGAAGTGCAAATCAGATGGCAAGTCTGTTACAGCTGTAACAGGCGACGCGACCACCACAACAACGGCACAAAAAAAAGGTAAAAGCAAGAAAATATAACGAGGCGTATCTGTCCCTGGGCTTTACAAGCACTATGGCTGGCCAAGAAGAGAGACCCCAGTGTGTTGTGTGTCTTAACATACTGGTGGCAGACAGTATGAAGCCCACTAAATAAAGACCAAATACAGATCAAAGTTGAACATTGAAAATTAACTGAGAGGCTATCTCTAACCAGCAACCCCGCTGTAGGAGCCAGGTACAGCCTGTGCCATTTTTGTACACCCTTTTTCGTCACTTCCGTTTATTGGGTCGCGTGGTGTTGGGGATAGCCACAGTGGGGATATCAGTTGTTCAGTAACGTTAGTCTAGTTGAAGGAATGGAAGGAGAGGGGTGATAGAGGGAGCCTTATTTTTTGTTGAGCGCCATTTACAGTACACGTTATTCACATTATTATTGTCATTTGTTGACGTTGCTGATCGCCTGTGTACACCAAAGGAGAAAGCCAAGAAATGTCACCAAAGTTTGTTTGTCGTCCACAAATAAACACTCAAAACTCAGCCACTGGATTCCGGAAATCATTTACAGCCAGGGCGTCCGCAGGTTAGTCTCCCCTACTTAGCCTCCCGGTGACTAATTGAAAGTTGCTGATAGTCACCTACACCCACTTTGACAAAATTTGTAAAACAAAGCAAGCCCACACCAGTCACTGATTGATATGTAGGAATAGGAATGTACCTATGAATAGGAATATGATTTAAAAAAAAAAGAATATCATCCATGCAGAACAAGCTTGAGTAGCGTGCGCATTTTGTTTATAATTCAGTTTTAAAGAACCTAAGAGTTGGGTAAACTACATTGTGGCACTCTTGTATGTCAAAAAAAGCTGTTATTGAAAGCAATCAGAACAAAGTAAATCCACATCAATCATTGCTGGATGTGTTATTTTCTTGTTTGAGAGAAGCTTCTGTTAAATGTGGGGAAATATACGTTGTTTGCACTTAAAAGTTTGTGAACCACTGCCTTAAGACATGCTTGATGTTTAGTGAGCTGGTTGGTTTCATCTGGCTTGATGCTATGAAGTTTCTTTTTTTGATCTGCTCTCGTTTCTCTGTTTAATGTTTTAGAACTGCATTATGATGTTAATACAATCAAACACGTGCACATTGGATGACAGGCACTAGAAGTGTATCAACTCTTGTTGTTTTTTTCCCTGGCCTGTATTTTGGGACGGCCTTTATGTGTTTTTGGCGAACACGCCCCCGGCCTTTATTTGAGAACATACTGTGGTTTATGTATTTGTTAATGTTTGTGATTAAATCTATTTTAACACGATGCTGTCTGTGTTTTTGAGCAGTATGATTACAACTTGAATAAAACAAATTACTTTTCCTCTCAGCTTTTTAAGCCAACATGGTCACAAAGTCCTCAAAGAACTCTCAAATATATAACTTATAGTGAAGGAACTTATAACCGTTGCCATGGTGAATTGAAGTAGCTTAGCTCAATTTATGATGCTATTTTATTCATTCACCACACACACACTTAACTCAGAGAAAACATACTCAGAGTTGATTAAGTCAGGTTTTTTTAACCTGTTTCCTGGAACAGGCTTCTGGTTTTTATTAACATTTTCATACATAAACTATATTTCCACCACTTATATCTGACGTAAGGGGATCAATGCATATGTCTCTGCTATCAGACTCCTTGGTGTAATTACTGCCCACTGGTTTAGTTGAAAGATGTCAAGAGGTTGTATGAATTCCATTTAAATCATAGGATTCTGTAAAATTAGTTTTTGGTAAATTATAAGCAGCAAGCTGAAATTCAACCAGGCAAAGCAAGCAACCAGAATTAAATTTGAATAAGTTTAATATTTCAGGTGGAGTTCAGAAGCTGCCCACTAGCTAGATAACATGGTCCCAGGTCTGTGACTCTCAGCTCCAAGCCCATTGGTTAAAAGATACAAACATTTAACCATTCACAAATATATAGTTTCACTTTGAAGAAAAAAGTTAAGTAAATTCCTAAAACAGCTGGTCACTGTAGTTTTTACCAAACGTTACTCAAAGAGGAGGAAACAGTGTATTTGTTGGGGACTATATTCAGCGGTGGATGAATCCACATTTGTTTCTCCAGAGCAGGGGTGGGCAATTATTTTTCCCAAGGGGCCACATGAGAAACAGGGACTATTGTGGAGGGCCGGACCAATAGACTGAACTCAATCCTGCTCAATATTATTCCACCTCTTTATAAAAAGCAGTAAATTGTATAGTTTTGATAAGGTGTGAGTGGTACGAGTAAATATTATGATCAAGGGGAAAAAGAGGTGCTTGGGATACTGGTAAGATTTTGAAATTTGGCACACAAGGTAGTCGTGGCGAAAATTGCAGTCTGATTGGGGTGTCCAGATGTATGACAGATTGGTTCGATAGCGCCCCCTATTGAGTAGCCCCAACATTGGGCTTGACTAGCTGTATGAAATTTAGTAGGTATACAGTATGTAACATGATGGGACGTACAAAAAAAAACTCAAAGAGGTATGCCCTAAACGCAACAGGAAGTCGGTCATTTGGAATTTTATGACGCTTTTGGACCATTTCAAGCCTTCGTACTTTAACGAACTCCTCCTAGAGATTTCACCCGATAGACTTCAGATTCGGTCAGTATGCTCTTGAGACCTTGGCAGTGAAAAGTTACTCAAAGATCAAAGAGTTATCGAACTATGTATCCGTGGCGTGCCGGCAAAAAAACACCATTCGCCACGAAACAGGAAGTTGTTGTAACTCGGCCGTACATTGTCTAATCTACTCCAAATTTCTCAGATCTCATTTTACATGGTTCGCCAACATCCATCGAGCTGTTGTAACTCGACTGTACTTTGTCAAAACTGTCCCAAACTTGACATGCTTGTTGACTGTCATGACTTTAGGACTTCTGCATGCCAATATTAACTCATTGTCATAGCGCCACCTACTGATAAGCACGGACGTATTGGATGAAAAAGGTTTCCAAATGTATGTGGAGTTTTCATTAATAGTAAATTGAATTGTTTTTGTTCGTTTTGGAGACAGGCCGTAATGTAAAGTAATTTCATGCAACGTGAAGTTTGGTTAATAAAATCAAACTGCACCCAGACTAATTTGTATGTTAGATTATTCTACA
>NW_027466483.1:2760000-2840000 GCF_050575085.1 Anarhichas minor | reverse complement strand
TTTGTATAGTTTCTTATTATTTATTTATTTTTATTTTATTTGTTGTGGCTCAAGGTGGGGCGGCGCCCTAGCGCCCTCTATTGACCAGCCGCCACTGGAGTGTAGATATTAGATAATTGAGTTTTTCTCAGTAAAAATTCTATGGCATATCTGCGATCAGAAATGCAACTGTGGATATCTAAAATTAAAAACCCAATCCACATGAATGGCAAAAGCAACATCATTAAACCTAGGAAGAATAACAGATGATAAAAAATGATGGACATCTGAAATGTTAATTGTGACGTTGAAGAATTAAATTGTGGATATCTGCAATATGTATCCAATTTTGTCCAGAGGCTTGCAGGAGGAGCTATGAGCCCATCCTTTCAGGAGGTGTTTAGATGTATAAAAGACACGTGACACAGCTGGAATAACCTCAAACTATGGCGGGACTCTACAAAGTGAATTCTTCCTTTTGTGTTCATAAGTTGTAGTTATTTTGATGGAGCTTTCAGCCCTTCACCATTTGTGTAGCGTCTCGTAAAGCTCTGTTGTCATTGCATTCCTTACTGACATTTCACGTTGATGTTCCTCATGTGTTTACGCTGGATGTGGGCTACATCCCATTCAGCTGCTTTCATCGTGACGTGATGTTTACCAGTGCAAACAGCTGCTGTCATCAATTTATTATAGCAATAAGAACATCCTCTTGCAGTAAGCACAAATTTTCTCTTTTTTGTGTTGTCATAAAGATAGCCACTGCGTTCACTCAATCACATGTCACTCTTTATAGTATAGTTTTTCATAATTATAAATATATACAGCGGGTAAAATAAGTATTGAACACCATTTTGAACACCATTTTTCTCAGTAAATATATATCTCAAGGTGCTATTGACATGAAACTTTCACCAGATGTTGGTAACAACCCAATTAATCAATACATACAAAGAAATCCAAACAAATAAGTTCAGAAATTAAGTTATGTGTAATAAAATGGAATGACACAGGGAAAAAGTATTGAACACATGAAGAAAGGGAGGTGCAAAAAGGCATGGAAAGCCAAGACACCAGCTGAAATCTATCAGTCATTAGAAAGCACTCCTGCCCCTTGTCAGTGCAAATTAATATCAGCTGGTTCAGTCCCAACTGATGGCCTATAAAAAGGTGTCTCATTACCGAGGTGTGACACAAGAAACATCTCATGATGGGTAAAAGCAAAGAGCTGTCGCAAGACTGTTGCAACCGTATTGTTGCAAAACATACTGATGGCATTGGTTACAGAAGGATTTCTAAACTTCTGAAAGTTCCAGTGAGCACTGTTGGGACCATAATCCGGAAGTGGAAGGAACATCATTTCACCATAAACCGGCCACGACCAGGTGCTCCTCGCAAGATTTCTGACAGAGGAGTGAAAAGAATTATCAGAAGAGTCGTCCAAGAGCCAAGGAGCACTTGTGGAGAGCGTCAGACAGACCTGGAATTAGCAGGTACAATAGTTTCAAAGAAAACAATAAGTAATGCACTCAACCGCCGTAGCCTGTATGCACGCTCACCACGCAAGACTCCATTGCTGAAGAAAAAGCATGTTGGAGCTCGTTTAAAGTTTGCTGCACAACATTTAGACAAGCCTGTGAAGTACTGGGAGAATATAGTCTGGTCAGATGAGACCAAAATTGAACTCTTGGGATGTCATAATACACACCATGTTTGGAGGTCAAATGGCACTGCACATCACCCCAAAAACACCATACCAACAGTGAAGTTTGGAGGTGAGAACATCATGTGTGGGGCTGTTTCTCAGCAGACGGCAAACTTCATATAATTGAAGGATGAATGTACCGAGACATTCTTGATAAAAATCTGCTGCCATCTACCAGGATGATGAAGATGAAACGAGGGTGGACATTTCAGCACGACAATGATCCCAAACACACAGCCAAGGAAACTCTCAACTGGTTTCAGAGAAATAAAATAAAGCTGCTAGAATGGCCCAGATGATCACCTGACTTGAATCCAATAGAAAATCTACGGAAAGAATTAAAAATCAGAGTTCATAGAAGAGGCCCACGGAACCTTGAAGATTTGAAGACTGTTTGTATCGAAGAATGGACCAAAACCACACCTGAGCAATGCATGCGCCTAGTTTTAGGAGGAGTCTTGAAGCTGTCGTTACCAGCAAAGGCTTTTGTACGAAGTATTAAATACATTTCAGTAAGTGTGTTCAATACTTTTTCTGTGTCATTCCATTTTATTACACATAACTTAATTTCTGAACATATTTGTTTGGTTTTCTTTGTATGTATGGATTACTTGGGTTGTTACCGACATCACCTTTAGAAATATATTTACTGAGAAAAATGGTGACGTGTTCAATACCTATTTTACCTGCTTTATATACATAGCCTTTCTGTGTTAAATAGAAATGTATGACATCTGATCGTTCTTGTCTCATTATGCCAGGTTGTGATTTGAATCAATAGTAAACATATAAGCTGTCATAAACACTGTTATGCTCATCTGAGATCATAAAATAAAGCAGTAAAACTAAACAATGGACAGCTGTTGTAGCTGTCACACACCTCATATTTAATTGACGTCTCTTTTAAATCACGCTCCAAGGTGAGGACGTCTCATTTGCCTGTTGCCTCTCCTCTCCTCGCATTTCTCCCGTGGGCGGGACTAAGACGCGAGGAAATAAGAGAACCCCTGTCTCAGGGTACTTCCCAAGTCTCTTAATTGCATCCCCGTTTCCCTCACTTGCGTCCTTTCCTTGCGTATTAGTCCCTCCCACCAGGGATGCATGGAGGAAACCATGCAAGGAGAGAAGAACGAGGAAATAGGCTCGTTCGACATAAGCCAGGCGTGCGCAGAATCTATCACCGGCGATCGGCGCACAATGCATGCTGGGTAGATTTGCGTCCGACTTGCTCTGATGTCATGACAACGTGCGTAACGATGATCTCACGTGAGCGAGGCGGCCGCAGATTTTAGAGCCAGGCGCTGCAGAATTGCTCTCCACTGACTGCGTGACCCCAGGGCATGATGGGAAACTTCTGGCTGTCTTCGGATCAAAGAGCTGATTGGCTCTTATATTTTCTTTAGTGGAAGAAGTGGGTGATCGTGGCTCACTGGGTTAAGAGGGTTGTCTGGTGACCACAAGGTCGGCTGTTCGAGCCTTGGCCTTTGACATGTCATGTGTCACCTGTCAAAGACAGCCCACTGCTCCCCATATATAGGGATGGGTCAAATTTTTTTCATATTTATCCCTTAACAGGATAAATATGTGTAAAAAAAATGTAAATTCTATTTTCTGTCTAATTGTAATACTTAACGCTAGATTGTTGGCTATTAGTCTCATTTTGTGCAATAACAATAACAATATATAAGGTTATTTATTTAGCATCTGTAAATAAAGATATTTATTGAGAAAGCCTACATCCTACTTGATGTCAACATGTTCTCAGTCAGAGCACTGGAATGTGTCCATCGATTAATGATTGTGAAGCATCACAAAACGTATTTAAAGAAAAGCACAATTGTCACTGATGGAAACTTGCAGCGTTGCTTTTCCTCCGTGTGGAGCCTGTTTATGTAGCTGTGATGTTTGGACAGTTGGTTCAGTTTTTAAATTTCTTAAATTTACGGTTGTATGATTTAGAAATGACGCTATCTTCACATATTTATTTATATAAATGTTTAAATAAATATGACATCCAAGAACTAAAATATGCCCAATCTTATATCAATTATAATAATAACATAGTTAAATATATAAAAAGACATCCAAACTTAAAGACCAGCAATTTTGGGGTTAAGTGTCTTGCTCAAGGACACATCGACATGCTCCTAGAGGAGCCGGGGATCAAACCGCCGCTCCTCTGATTGAAGGACGGCCCTGCACTCCACTTAGCCACAGATCAGTTCTAGACTATGGCTGTGTGGCTTATAGGTCGGCGTCTAAAACCTTGTTGGGAAAACTGGATGTAACACAAGCGTCAAGAATATGTAGTGGGGTCTTTAAAACAACATATGTGCCGGTATTGCAGGTAGAAATGGGGGAAATGCCATTGGAATTGAGAAGAATCCAGATCATGATGACATATTGGGTCAGTTTACAAGGACATAACAACCATCCAACAAGAAGTGCAATTGAGCCATGCTGGGAACATGACAAAAAGGCCAACAAAGAGCTTTGGTTGGGTTGTTCAGAAGAAGGCTAGTGAATTAGGTTATAGGAGTTATTCTCCAGCTGTGGTTAGCTGTTCCTCTTTGGTTACTGCCACAGCCTGATATTGATCTTGGCCTCCTTGAACTGATGAGAGATGAACGTGGGGGAAACTGTAAGATCTTCAAGTTACCACAATTAAATACAGATTTATGGATCTAAAGACCCTACAACTGGCAGAACAGCAGCAGCAGCAGCAGTAATCCCAGAATTCCATTATGAGCGTGGGAAGAGACATCTGTGTTTACATGTGAGATGATGGCCATAGAGTTATTGTGTTACAGTGGGTAGAGGAGGTCAGGCCAGAGAGAGAGGTGATTGCATCAGACTCATGTGCAGTGCTAACGAGTTTGACATGTTGCCACTCCAGAAGCAGAGAGGATTTACTGTTTGAAATACTACAATCATTTTTAAGAATCCATCAAATGCGCATAGCGGTTCATTTAGTGTGGGTCCATGTTGGAGTCGATGGCAATGAGACGGATAAAGCAGCAAAAAGGGCTTTGAAGAGTGGGAGAAATAACGTTAATGTAAATATAAGTAAGTCAGAAGCTAAAGTGGTGATTAAGGGACAAATCAAAAAGATATGTCAGAACGAATGTAATAAAGGGAGTAAAGGAAGATATCTGTTTAAAGAGGAACCATTGGTTGGGAGCAGGATCTAGTGGACAAACTAGAAAAGAGGAGATGATTATGACAAGACTAAGGAACGGCCATACTGGTCTGAACAGTTCCCTCTGTTATTAGAAAGCATAATAATAGAAAGTGTACATTTTGTGGAGAAGAAGAAACCGTGGACCATGTTTTATTGTCCTGTCAGAGGTACGAGTCAGCGAGAGAAGTTTTGAAAAAACATCTAAGAGAGATTGGAGAGGAAAATATCATTAATGTACTAAAGAAAAGCTTTAGTGACAAATGTTGGAAACTTTTTCTGGAATATTTAGAGTCAACAACACTAATGAATAGAATTTGAGAAAGAAATGTATTATTATTAATTGTTTCTATTTTATTATTTTATGTTTTCTATATGTATATATATATATTTTTTTTTTTATATCCATATCTTTATTTATTTACACACATATATGTATATGTATTTCTTTTCGTTTGGTTGTTGTATTAGAGTCCTTAGTCCACTCCAGATCAGTGGGAGGCGGTAATGCACCCGAAAGCTGTTTGCCAACCGCCAAAAAAAGCAAAAGAAAGAAGAAGAAGAAGCAGGCGGCTGAAAACGGTCCGACTTGAACGCAGTTTTTTGTCAACGCCCCTTTCTACGTCCGCCTGCTCTCGTCTGCTTTCCAGGCGAGGCGCAGTTCAACTCGAACGAGCCTAGGGGTACTTCTCAAGTCTCTTAATTGCATCCCCGTTTCCCTCACTTGGGTCCTTTCCTTGCGTCTTAGTCCCTCCCACCAGGGATGCATGGAGGAAACCATGCGAGGAGAGAGGAACGAGGAAATATCTTTTAAGAGACATGAGACGTCCTTTCCTCAGTTGCGTCACATGAAGCGACGTCTGATGACGGAGCTGATGATCACAGCTGGATCAGCTGTCAGTCGGCTTTAACAGCTGGAGAGACTTTTGATAAGTTTGTGTGTGTTCACATGATCACTGTACTTAATAACAGTAACTAAGAATACTAATAACTAATAAAGACACAGTAATCACCACTGTAGAGGTGTTTCTCTCTGTTGTCTGTTAACAAACGGTGTCCTGTGTTCTGTTTGTAAGCACAGGATCCATTTCTACCGGCGGAATGCATCGTCTTATTTATGAATTATTTGCGTCTGTACGTTTTGAAATTGTGACTGTGGCGTCATTATTAAACAACCCAGAATATGATTATTGTTTCTCTTAAATGATAAAACTCAAACACTCAGGAATGATGTAAAAAGTGTTTGGTCTCTCCAGCTCTCTCTAACTTTAATTGTATTCATAATAAAAGTTATTGAGGGAAACATCAGATCATGAAAACACAAATCTTTCTAATAAATGAAGAAAGTTGTTTGTGGTCCTACAATGAACATTTATTTAAACCAGATGGTGAATCAGAAACCTAATCAAATATAAAGCTTGAGTTTATTCTGTGATCTGTCTTCACTCTGGTGTTAAACTCCAGTCAGTCAGTCCGATCGGCTGCAGCGTCCAATCACATAACTGATGAACAATGAAGGGGCGTGTCGGCCGTTAAAAGACTTCCTGGAAGTCTGTTCTCGTGGTTCCTCGCTCATGGCTCCTCCGAGGTCCCTCCTCCATCCTCCATCCGAGCTCCTCCGAGCTACATTAGAGCTTTGGGACGGCCGTCAATATGGCGGCGCAGAAACAACTTCCGGTTCAAGCGAGGAAACGACAATTAAGAGACTTGAGAAGTACCCTCAGACCCTTCTCACTTCCACCAGGCCCCTGCTTTGCCATTCTCCATCCATCCACCAGATGCACTCAGACTATGTCTGCAGACTTCCACCTGTTTCCACTTTCCCTCATCAGCCCTGCAGTATACAGTGCATCCGGAAAGTATTCACAGCGCTTCACTTTTTCCACATTTTGTTATGTTACAGCCTTATTCCAAAATGGATTAAATTCATTATTTTCCTCAACATTCTATACACAACAACCCATAATGACAAAGTGAAAACAGTTTTTTGCAAATTTTTGCAAATCTATTAAAAATAAAGAACGAAAACATAACATGTACATAAGTATTCACAGCCTTTGCTCAATACTTTGTAGAAGCACCTTTGGCAGCAATTACAGCCTCAAGTCTTCTTGGGTATGATTCCACAAGCTTGGCACACCTATTTCTGGGCAGTTTCTCCCATTCTTCTTTGCAGAACCTCTCAAGTTCCATCAGGTTGGATGGGGAGCGTCGGTGCACAGCCATTTTCAGATCTCTCCAGAGATGTTCAATCGGGTTCAAGTCAGGGCTCTGGCTGGGCCACTCAAGGACATTCACAGAGTTGTCCCGAAGCCACTCCTTTGTTATCTTGTCTGTGTGCTTCGGGTCGTTGTCCTGTTGGAAGATGAACCGTCGCCCCAGTCTGAGGTCCAGAGCGCTCTGGAGCATGTTTTCATCGAGGATGTCTCTGTACATTGCTGCATTCATCTTTCCCTCAATCCTGACTAGTCTCCCAGTTCCTCCCGCTGAAAAACATCCCCACAGCATGATGCTGCCACCACCATGCTTCACTGTAGGGATGGTATTGGCCAGGTGCTGAGCAGTGCCTGGTTTCCTCCAGACATGACGCTTGGCATTCAGGCCAAAGAGTTCAATCTTTGTTTCATCAGACCAGAGAATTTTGTTTCTCATGGTCTGAGAGTCCTTCAGGTGCCTTTTTGCAAACTCCAGGCGGGCTGTCATGTGCTTTTTACTGAGGAGTGGCTTCCGTCTGGCCACTCTACCAAACAGGCCTGATTTGTGGAGTGCTGCAGAGATGGTTGTCCTTCTGGAAGGTTCTCCTCTCTTCATAGAACAACACTGGAGCTCTGTCAGAGTGACCATCGGGTTCCTGGTCACCTCCCTGACTAAGGCCCTTCTCCCCCGATCGCTCAGTCTGGCTGGGCGGCCAACTCTAGGAAGAGTCCTGGTGGTTCCAAACTTCTTCCATTTCTGGATGATGGAGGCCACTGTGCTCATTGGGACTTTCAATGCTGCAGAAATTTTTCTGTACCCTTCACCAGATCTGTGCCTCAATACAATTCTGTCTCGGAGGTCTACAGATAATTCCTTGGACTTCATGGCTTGGTTTATGCTCTGATATGCACTGTCAACTGTGGTACCTTATATAGACAGGTGTGTGCCTTTCTAAATCATGTCCAATCAACTGAATTTAGCACAAGTGGACTCCAATCAAGTTGTAGAAACATCTCAAGGATGATCAGTGGAAACAGGATGCACCTGAGCTAAATTTTGAGTGTCATGGCAAAGGCTGTGAATACTTATGTACATGTTATGTTTTCGTTCTTTATTTTTAATAGATTTGCAAAAAACAGTTTTCACTTTGTCATTATGGGTTGTTGTGTATAGAATGTTGAGGAAAATAATGAATTTAATCCATTTTGGAATAAGGCTGTAACATAACAAAATGTGGAAAAAGTGAAGCGCTGTGAATACTTTCCGGATGCACTGTATAAGTGTGTCGCCTACTATTGCTGTCAACAGTTTGCAGTGATGGTATAATAAGTTTACCTTTTTTACATTTTGGATTCAGCCATGACACGCTGTGTTAAACATGCGTTTACTCGTCTCTATTGTTACTTGTTGCACAAGTTGTTCGGAATGGAAACCACACCCACCCGACACAAAGCAGCACTCTGGGGCAGAAAACCACCCGAAGCACATCCTCAGTCAGTGAAGAGTGAAACACCTGAGGTGATCAAATCAGATCATACAGGTCCATTCAGAAACATTTCATTTAGTTAATTTAAAAATAATGACAATTTTAGACAGTGTAATTTTTTTATATGAACTTCATATGAAGAAACCAACATATGTATTCAAGCATGCGTTTGTGTTATTGTCAACTTTCAAGACAAGATTGCAACAAGAAAAGCTTAGAAACAAGGCTGGTTAATCCACCTGCTGTCTATGAAAGGAAGATTTGTTCAACGAATATTAAAATCACCAATTCTTTAACAACGAATTCTCCAACCTAAAAACCAAACAGTTTGTTTCCGATCTTGGACCTCTGTGGTTGAGGTTATGGAAGGACAGAGACCGATGTTGACTGCTGCCAGAAGCAGAAACTAAAAGCTTTGGCGGTGCCATGACAACACAAAGCCATAACACCTTCACCTGCATCATCCCCGTGTTTTAAATGTTTGACCTTCAACGCTGCTGTTTGCCATCTCTATCATTAAACTGCAGCCAATTAGAGGCAGAAATTGAGATAAGGCACTGACTTTGAGGTGATGACAGGACGAGCTGCTCACACGGCACGATAGGCATTGGGAATGCATGAGCCACCTTTTACAGATGGAGACAGATTTCACACATCCCTGTAACGGCAATCCTACTCTCCTTATTTAGCCCATGGAACTGGAACGCCTCATTAGAGAGTCCTCCGATGAGGTGAAACTACAGCTTCATCTGCAACATGATGACGAGTAGTTCAGGGACCGGCTGTGAACACGATGCCTACTGTCAGTCACATGTTGAATTCATATGTATTTGTGGCACGAATCACATACCATTTTGACTAAGAATATACTGCTGTTATCACATATTAAAACATTTTTCTATCTCCTGAATGCCAACTGTTGTGGAGCTTTATGTTTTAATCCTCATGATTCCCACATTAAACCCCATTTTGATAGTATTCAGTCTATTCACTTTTGTAGTATTTCATTGTTGAGTCTGCCTCTCCTTTGTGGGATTGAAAGTGCGTCTCCACACAGAAGGGACTGATGCATACTGGAGGTGCTGTAGAGTTTTGGGTTTGGGCTGTTTTGTTTCATCAAGATGTGTATGGGGTCAGATCAGTCTCAATATAATTGAATCCACACAAAGGGATTCTAAAATGTATTTTGTGATTTATGTATAAATAACTCTCCACAAGTTTTTTTTCAATGCGCACAAAATTAGTTTTCATGATATATAAATGTAAATGGCATCCACATAACAAAAATCTGATTTTACATTTTTAATCAAAAACATAATAGATGCTGTTACATTTACATACAGACTGTTGAACCTGAATTTACAAACTACATGTCACGTGTGAACTTGTTTTTTGAGATAATCCCTGACGTTGCTTGATTAACAAAAGCTTATTTTTTTCACAAGGGAGTTATCCGTAGCCAATGAGATGTCTCCTCCATTTTCAACCAATCACATGAGCACACCCCCACGAGGGGTATATACCCTTATATACCCTACCAACCTGGGAACGGGGTGGAAAGAAAACGTTTCTGGAAGCATCACAGACAGATATATTTGGCAAAATGGTTAAAACATCCCACTTGTTCACCTCAGACAAGAGTTGAAATAACCAAATGTGGGCAGGTAAGTCTGTAAGGACCCCAAAACAACCCAAAGAAAGCAATAGAGCAACTTACTTATTTTCAAACGTCATTTATTCAGAAATGACTCGTTCTGTCTGACTGGCGTATGAATGTGGTGCTCTGGCCTGGTGAGTGAGCTGAAATCATTACATTACAATTAACTTTCTTAAACTGAAAACACAGTGTGGAAGCGTTAAACACCCGGACAACGCCGTGGTAGAGACCTGCCAATCAGCAGGTAGCCCCGCAAAGCATCCCCTGCTTTATGGTCTGTTTGACTCTAAATGGACCATAATTTACTAAATGAACATCATGCTGTATTGAAGAAGACTTGAAACTAGAGATTGACACTATAAACTCAAGTAATGTTCTCAGCTGAAAACATTAAACCAGAGGTGGAGTTGCAGTTATTTTACATAACGAGCAGCAACATAATCTTTTAGATTATGTCATCATAACTATAACATCTTTTTTTTCATATCCTGCTTGTCTGTGTTTATTTACATGTACAGTGGGTACGGAAAGTATTCAGACCCCTTTCAATTTTTCACTCTGTTTCATTGCAGCCATTTGCTAAAATCAAAAAAGTTCATTTTATTTCTCATTAATGTACACTCAGCACCCCATCTTGACAGAAAAAAACAGAAATGTAGAAATTTTTGCAAATTTATTCAAAAAGAAAAACTGAAATATCACATGGTCATAAGTATTCAGACCCTTTGCTCAGTATTGAGTAGAAGCACCCTTTTGAGCTAGTACAGCCATGAGTCTTCTTGGGAATGATGCAACACGTTTTTCACACCTGGATTTGGGGATCCTCTGCCATTCTTCCTTGCAGATCCTCTCCAGTTCCGTCAGGTTGGATGGTGAACGTTGGTGGACAGCCATTTTCAGGTCTCTGCAGAGATGCTCAATTGGGTTTAGGTCAGGGCTCTGGCTGGGCCAGTCAAGAATGGTCACAGAGTTGTTCCGAAGCCACTCCTTTGTTATTTTAGCTGTGTGCTTAGGGTCATTGTCTTGTTGGAAGGTGAACCTTCGGCCCAGTCTGAGGTCCAGAGCACTCTGGAAGAGGTTTTCTTCCAGGATATCTCTGTACTTGGCCGCATTCATCTTTCCTTCAATTGCAACCAGTCGTCCTGTCCCTGCAGCTGAAAAACACCCCCATAGCATGATGCTGCCACCACCATGTTTCACTGTTGGGATTGTATTGGGCAGGTGATGAGCAGTGCCTGGTTTTCTCCACACATACCGCTTAGAATTAACGCCAAAAAGTTCAATCTTGGTCTCATCAGACCAGAGAATCTTATTTATCATAGTCTGGGAGTCCTTCATGTGTTTTTTGGCAAACTCTATGCGGGCTTTCATATGTCTTGCACTGAGGAGAGGCTTCCGTCGGGCCACTCTGCCATAAAGCCCCGACTGGTGGAGGGCTGCAGTGATAGTTGACTTTGTGGAACTTTCTCCCATCTCCCTACTGCATCTCTGGAGCTCAGCCACAGTGATCTTTGGGTTCTTCTTTACCTCTCTCACCAAGGCTCTTCTTCCACGATTGCTCAGTTTGGCTGGACGGCCAGGTCTAGGAAGAGTTCTGGTCGTCCCAAACTTCTTCCATTTAAGGATTATGGAGACCACTGTGCTCTTAGGAACCTTCACTGTAAAATGTAATAGTTGTCCAGACTTACATTTAATTAGTTAACTTTACTTTGTCATCCAAAATATGACTTCTTACTAGATTTTACTAAGTCAGCGTTAATTGCGGGTGGAAAAAAACTATTTACTTTATTGTTTGGAGGTAAGTTAACTTCAAACACTCAAGTAACAAAAAACAGCTGAGGTCTGAGCATGCGCAGAAGCCCACATTCAGTCCATGTGTGCGCTCAAGATGGTGGATCGGCGGACTCGGTAGCTGAGGCAAGAAAGACAAACCACTTGGCTTTTGAAGAATATTAAGGTAAGTCATCAAGCAAACAGTAACTGTGTGTAAAATGTTTATGTTTCTGACTGCTGCCAATGTTAGCTAGCGTGAGCTAACGCTTGCTAATCGTTAACTAGCCGACGCTAGCTGACTTAGCTAACACTCACTGCACATTTCGTCTATTAGCTAGACTTATTCAGGCATGTCTTGGCGGTAGCCTAAAGACTAGCTTTTCCCACCACTGCCCCAGGTTCGCCTGCAAACATATTTTAATTGTTAACTAGCCAACGCTAGCTGACTTAGCTAACAGTCACTGCACATTAGCTTAGCTAAACTTGTTCAGGCATGTTTTAGCGGTAGCCTAAAGACTAACGTTAGCTGTTCCCACCACTGCTCCAGGTTCGCCTGAAAACATATTTTAATTTTTCCATAACGAAAGTGGAAAGTCCGATGTACATTTTAATTGTTCGGTTTTCTTCGAGTTGACACAGCCAACGTATTTTGGTCGCAGGTCGCACGACATTACAACTTGGAAATTCCGAGTTACAAGTGAATGCAGCATGAACCGTGCTTTGAGAGCGACGTTAAACACGGTGTTGTTGAAACGTGCGGTTTGCAGCCGCGTTAGGTGGACAACTAGAAGACTATTTAACAGTACTGTTTGTTTCGTTAACGGTGGAGTTATATTATTTTACGTCACGTGATGGGTGTATGACGTTAGCGGACATGCTTTTATATATCATGCAAACCGTGGTTGAAGGAAACGATAATATCATGGGAGTGAACGCAACAGTTAGGGTAGGCTATGCTACGTCTGTGTATTTAATGACTAGTGCCGTTGTAACAGAGTCTTTCCAACACACCCATAGTTTTTCACATGGACGCGAGTAGCCACCGGCTTCATTCAACGTTAATTCGATTCCAGTGAAAGTGCTTAAAAGCTGCAGCTGCGCGCGCACACCGCTCTTTAGCCTCACTGAATGCGCAAATTAACGACCTTTCCTTCTCCCTCTCGAGCTGTCAGCTACATTAAGCTGTCTGACTGATAATGAAGGAGAAATCATCTCAATCTCCATTTTATGGTAACTTAAAACAAAAAAATCCCACAATTATATCGAGGAGGCTTGTATACGTTATGACCCAGTCATTTATTTTGTCTGTCAGGGATATTGGTGGTCTTAGCTAGCTTCTTTGACCTGTGTCAAAAAGATTAGTTTAACAAAATCAAATGTTTATTCCTGTGATGCCGGTAAAGCATGCATTTATCAAGGGATTTGTCTCTAAATAACAACATAAGTACAACTTCCTTTTAACTTAAATATTCTTTGTCCTTTTCAGAAGAAGTGCTCACGGTAACTGCCTGAGGGCTCTTAAAGAGCTGCTTCGTCAACACTGGATGCCGGTTCACTAAAGGTGAGATGCCAGTAGCCTATAATTTGGAGGATATTTAGGCTTAAGGAGTTATAATCAGCGGTAGAGCAGTTTTTGACAAAGCGTTAATGCTACAATTTTATTAGAATTAATAGACTAGCTCGCTGTAGCAAAAGTTAAATCAAAATCAATTTCCAATCAATACTTTGTCCTGTCACTCAGCCTGGTGACTAAATAGCAGTATGCTATTGATTTAAATTTGCAAAATGCAGTGATGTCAACAGTTGTGACGGTGTTTTTGTTTACAGAATGGTTTTCAAAAATGTCCACATTGGTCCAAGCCGATTTAGTCACTCTGTTTTTTTTCTGTGTGTTCTAGGTGTTTGCAGAGTTTAACTGGAGCCACCACAAACCTGCAGAATGACTTTGTTGATGCTGTGGACCACTACACAACACCGCACTTTGTCACAATCTTCAAGTCCAAGAACGGAAGTGTTAGAGAGACATCTGCTGAGTTTGTGCAGCAAATTGATTCACGGGTGAGTCCGTACTGTCAAACAAACAAACATATTTGTATGGTCAGATTTGAATGTTACATAATCTTGAACTTTTTTTGTTAATTATCCACTTCTAGAAACCTGCCTCCCTGTTCTACTTGGTGATGACCCCAGTCACTTCTGCCACACCTGCTTTGTAAGTTCTCATAGTTACATCTTATCCAGACATTTGTGTGAAATAGTCATAATTGGCAAATGAATTATTGAGTTATGGCCAGAAACGTGTTTTGTGAGGTCACGGTGACCTGTGATCTTTGACCACCAAATTTCGACCTTGAGTCCAAGTGGACCTTTGTTCCAAATTTGAAGAAATTCCCTCAAGGTGATCCTGAGATAAACATAATGCCTCAAGACGTATCACAGCAAGGCTGAGTCCCAACCACAGCGGCCGGAAGTTGATTTGGATGGAGGCCTTCGCTGCATGTCATCGCCTCTCTCATCCCTGCCTTTTCTGTCTCTCTACTGTTAGTCGAATAATGCAGAAATGCCCCCCAAAATTTGTTACAATTTTTTTTAATGCATATGGATAAAGGTGTATTTTCCTGGCTTCACATGAGCTAGGCTGGTAGCATCACCCATAAGGTGAAGCAGCCATATATTGAACTAACTCCGTTCGCAGTCCATGTCACCGGGTTGCACTGCTCAGCTCAACGGTGCTAAGCCTGCTTGCCATCTCCGGTTGTGTATAATGCACAAGCGGTAGATCATATCTCTCCCTGGAATACATTAGCTAATACAATCTAACGAGGATGGCAAAGAATATTTAGTGCGAGGAAGACTTCAATACTTAATTTCTTTCATCTTCTTTACTGGACATCTGTAAACTGGTCAAAACTGTTTTAGGCCCACTAATGTGGATACAACTACTAAATGCAGGTGTGTGTGAAAGGAAAACGTTATGGGCAAGGCTGGAAGGCAGCGTAGACGGGACATATGACACAGTGACAATTTATATTTCCTTGTTGTAATGTTGTTTCTGTTTGGTCTTACACAGGATTCTGACAGGGATGATGCCTGGGCACAAGTATCTGTTGGGGTGCTGACGAACATCAGTGAAGATGTCCCTCTCTCCAAATCAACTCCACCTTGACCCAGTGTCTACTTTCATCATTGTTGAGGAAGGTATTGTAATGGATGATCTCCTGAACCTACCTCAAGCACTTTGCCTCTTGTTTGGGTTTACACTTGGACTGAATACCCTAAAGCCATGAAAAACACTTTCAACTTCATTCAAAGAGTGACGCTTGGCACAAGACAAACTCCCACCAAAACTGCAAACTCTTAAAAATAGTTAGAATGTAAATTACTGTATAAAGGTGTTGACGTTTGGCATTAGATTCAGTTGCTTTTTGTTACGTTAACTATATTAAGGCACTTGTTTCAAATAGTTAGCCCATGGATTCATCAGCAAGTCATGTCCAGAGGCTGCCAGTGTGCCAGTGTATGTTAAAAAAGTGTGTGTGATCCAATGCCAGAGTCCTTTCTCTTTCATACTGTTCTGCTAACTGAATGAAGCCACTTTGTAGTTGTCAGCCCGTTGGTTCTTTACCAAGTTTGGTCTATCAACGACGTTTTATAGCTATTACAGTATTAACGGCGTTGTTTCAGGACTGTATGTTAGGTTAAAGATCAGGGTTGGATTTTTCTTTTTCAGTATTATAATTGCATTTAATTTTATAAAGCCCAATTTATACTACAGCTGGCAAGTATTGATGGCAGATAACTGTACCATCACTGATTTTGATGCTGGCATATGTAGGCTGATGGGGAAAAAAAGACAGTCCAGCAGACTCAATTGTTCACAATACTCCTATAGCAGTGAGTTGGCAAAGCAGTGTAACATAGCTGAGCATTTGGTGTTTTAAATTGCTATTGTGAAAAAGTTGTTCCTCTGTGAAATATAGAACCTCCAGTACATGTCTATTTGATGATCAAATTGTACATTTTACTAAATGTTTTTATCCGAACCAAATCCTAATGTTAAAATAAAAAAATCATATACTAGAACTTTGAACTGTGTCACTACCTTGATTTATTATGTGTAAATGTGATTGTTTGAAGACAATGGAACCTGTTATTCATTATTGTTTAAAGGATGTTTGACATACTTAAGTTAGACGAGTAACATGAACTTGGTTGTTTCAAGGCAATCGGTTTGCATGGTTTTACCAAGTAAATGATTTTAGTGTTCAAGTAAATACAACTGAGAAATATTAAGTTGCAGTAAATGTCACATAAGTTAGCCTGACTAAAATAAATGTGTTGCTTGGAATACACACAAAGTATATTTCACTTGAAATTATTTAGTTGTTTGAAATAGTAATTCTGAGTAGGCTTTACTAAGTCAAGAGTACATCTTAAGTAAAGTTTCAAGTACTCTTCACTTGTTTTTTTTAGTTTCTGAAACTCGAGTGTAAGTATACTTATACTTGAATGAAATGAGTACCTTACTTTACTTGCTTTTTTCAAGGCAATCGGTTTGCATGTTTTTTTTAAGTAAGGTTAACTAATTTGATTTTACAGTGTTGAGTGCTGCAGAAATTCTTTTGTAACCTTGGCCAGATCTGTGCCTTGCCACAATTCTGTCTCTGAGCTCCTTGGGCAGTTCCTTCGACCTCATGATTCTCATTTGCTCTGACATGCACTGTGAGCTGTAAGGTCTTATATAGACAGGTGTGTGCCTTTCCTAATCAAGCCCAATCAGTTTAATTAAACACAGCTGGACTCCAATGAAGGAGTAGAACCATCTCAAGGAGGATCAGAAGAAATGGACAGCATGCGAGTTAAATATGAGTGTCACAGCAAAGGGTCTGAATACTTATGACCATGTGATATTTCAGTTTTTCTTTTTTAATAAATTTGCAAAACTTTCTACATTTCTGTTTTTTTCTGTCAAGATGGGGTGCTGAGTGTACATTAATGAGAAATAAAATGAACTTTTTTGATTTTAGCAAATGGCTGCAATGAAACAAAGTGAAAAATTTAAAGGGGTCTGAATACTTTCCGTACCCACTGTATGTGCATACATATTTGCTTGTGTGTGTGCACATGTGCAGGCATGTCTCTTCCTTGCCAGCTCAGTGGATTGCGTAACAGCTGCTGGTGGCTGTCGTCTGCACTACAATGTGTTACATAAAACAATTTTGATTTTCAGAGTTATAATCCGGCCTGTGCTGCCTGAGTGCTCCCCATCTGGGATTTCCAGCCTGTCCTCATCCTGAGCTCTGGGCCTCCCCTCCCCTGTGCTGTGCTGACACAGACACTACTCCACGTGTGAAGACAGGCCAACAGCCCCTTTGACCCCTTTGACCCCTTTGAAGTCATGCTGGCTGGATTGGTCTGACTTTTAATAATCAGAGACAACGCTGTCTGCTACAGAATTATTTTCCACTACAACTAAATGGCAAAAATTACATTTTAGAGGAAACATATTTTCTCCCGACAGTTTTCAACATGTGGTTGACGTTGTTAATTGAAACAAAGCCAAAAACACACAAAATTACTTTATGTTCAGGAACCCAAACTTGGTTATGTATATTTTTTGGGGCTAAAAATAAGTATGGTTGTTATGTCATTTAAGTTAAGGACGTAATTTAAAACTAAAGCTGCGAGCAGCGATGAATGGGCCCTCGCAATCTGCAGCGCGTCGGGGGTGCCGGCGGGACTCCGGCCTGCGCGTCCGAGAACGTCCGCGACCGTCGGACAGCGCGTCCGCGAGCGAGACGTTTTTAATCCCGCGTGGACCGCCTGATGCTGGAAATGATGCTTTGCAAATAGTCCGATGCTCCCTGTATCCGCTGCCTGGCGCTACAGAACGCGTGCCAACATGCATCATGTAGCTCTATATCAAGTGTAAACCACATTATGTAAAAGTCATGTAAATCGGATGGTGTTTGACAAAAAACACAGATTTCCTTTCGCCAGCAGGTGGCGCTGTGAGTATTAGGGAAAATTTGCTTGTAGACATCATCAGGCCAAGTTTGGGACCGTTTGGAACAAGTCCAGCTGAGTTACATCAGCTTTTTTCATGGGGAATCACATAAAGTAGCCGCCCGCTACGGCTAAACGATTACGTCAAACGTGAAGCTTTTGATAACGTTTAATCACAACTGTCTTGAGATTGTACTGACCAAATTTGAGGAGGATCAGACATATTCCCTAGGAGGAGTTCGTTGAAGTATAGCGACTAGAAATAGACCAAAATCTATCAAAAAATGACACAAATATCAAAATGGTCGACTTCCGGTAGGGTTTAGAGCATGGTACCAAGAGACTTATTTTTAAGTCTCCATAGGATACATGTTCCTACTAAATCTCATACATGTAGCTGAAACATAGCGCTGGGGCTGCTCTTTTGAAATATTGTAGGGGGCGCTATAGAGGCAATTTAAAACGGCCAAGCCAAAAATCCATATACACTATGTCTTCCTATGACCTATGACACATGTCCAAAGTTCCATGAGTTTTTGAGCATCTTAACCCACTAAACCATCAGCTTCCTTTTTCATGGCGAACGATGCATCGCCACGGCAACAGCATTCAATGAAAACGCACAATATTCATGATGATGCATCATCAATGTCTTAAGGCTATCCTTATTAAATTTGAGAGTCATCAGGTCAGGTCACCTGGCTAGGAGGAATAAATAAAAGTATAAAATATGACATTTCCTTTAGCCAGTAGGCGGCGCTATGAGGTATTGAATTTCTTTCAATTGAAGTATGTTCAGGCTTGAAATAGCATCATGCATAAGACGTTTTTTGCGGATTGAATAATGTACCTTGGAGTTATAACAACGTATAACAACTTATTTTTTCAGAAACAAGAGGCAAAATGGCCGCCACGCCACGTCAAGGTTCTTCGATGAAAGCGCACGATTTTGATAACTTTTAATCACAAAGGTCTTAAGAGCATCCTCAGCAAAGGAGAAGTTGATCGCATAAATTCTCTAGGATAAGTTCGTTAAAATACGAAGGCTGAAATCTGCAAAAAGTGACAAAAAGCACAACTTCGCGGGTTTGCTGTAGCGTCCCCTAGTGGTTGAATGCAAAACAAATCTCAGGGTATGTTACAGGATGCGATGTGCACATATGCTGCAAATATTGTAATTTTAGAACAAACCGTTGAGAAGTTATGTGTATTGATAATAAGCCACGCCCCTAAGACGTTTTTTGGTCCATATCTTGTAAACGCTAAGAGCTATCAGAAAGCTTTTGATAACTTTTGATGAGGTAGATCCAATAATGATCCACAGCAAATTTGGTAGCAATCGGACCCAGCATGTAGGAGGAGAGTGCAGAAATGTGTTTTTCACTAAGTAGGCGGAGCTTAGGAGTCTGAGAGGCTTTTTTTTAGATCTAGCGGATTTGGACATGTGTGTAGAATTTCAAGTAAATCGGACATACTGGCCGAGGGGCGTCGCCGGTCCGACTTGTAGGGGGCGCTAGAGAGCCATTCTTTTACACAGAAAGATGCATTCTTTTTCAGATGGCTACTTTTACCAGGCCTGACAAGTCCCCAAAATTTGGTGAGTTTTCATGCATGGCAAGTCCTCCAACCAGGCGTACGTTTACCCAAACAGGTACAATTTCAATAGGGCCTTCGCTGGCCCGACGTTGTCGGTTGCTCGGGCCCTAATAAGTCAAATTTGACTTTTAATTTCATATGGGACACCACCAGCGGTCTTCTGGATGTTTGACCCATCCGTTCACCCCGACTTCCTCCCTACACAGACTTCCACGACCTATGATTGGCAACCTATTTGTTATACTTCAAAAGCAATAGTTAATCCGAAAGAAAATACGTTTCCCTCGAAACGTAATTGGCGGACTGTCTCAGGAGTATTTACCTGTTTTGATTTTAATGACCATTGCTCTATCTAGCAGTACCCTCGGGGGTGTAATGAACATAGGAGCTGCCAGTAGGGCTTTAGGATTTTACTTTTTTAAACTGTGTATCTGCTGAGGTGTGACCCTCTGTTAGTTGCATGTGTCCTCAAATGCTGCCGTCTGCATCTATTAATCAATACTTGTGACCACGCTGGTAGCTCTGTGAATGGTTGTGTCGGACCGTTGGTTTGCTGTTGACTTTGGTCCAGGCGGAACTCTCGTCACAACTACATTGATTGCCAGGAAATGTTGTGCAGACACTCATGTCCCTTTGACTTTTGTCAAATATGATAATATGATGATTTGTGCAGATATGAATGATATCCACATTATGCGTCTTAGCGACATTGGCGATCCTCTCGCTTCGCATCTAGCACCATCATCGGGCCAAGATTGTTTCCAATACTTTGGTTTGTCTCATGGGAATGTCATTCGAAAAACTAAAGACATCATATCAAATGTTAGCAGACTAACACACGAGCTAAACATTGGCATGTTAGCATTTAGTTCATAGCAAAGCTGTGCCTACAGCCAAAATCTCTCCAAATGTCACGTTTTAACAGAAACAATAATATTTTTTTATGACTTAAATCAAGTAATTTTATTGCCTAATCACAATTAGGCAATTCACAACATAAGCCATGTGGCAGAAACTTCCACATTCAACGTATCCGTGGTTTGCAGACACTTACAATGCAATTTTTTTTTCTTCTGCCAACTGGGTTGTGCTTGTACTGACGAACCCGCTGAAAATAATCACCAGCTCTTCTGTTCCCCTCGGCTCTACAGAGTGTTTTAGCCTCGCTTTAATTAAACCTAATGGCCTGCATAGAAAGGTACCAACAACCTGTACCAGCCAACCGCATCTGTGTCTGTGTGTCCTCCACATTTGCCTTGCAGCTTGGCATTTCCATTTGAAGATGAACATGATCCTCCATCAGCCCTGACTCCTCCTGACAATCATGTGTGAGAACACAGTGCAGCGTTGGAGTGACACATTCCAAAAAGTCCCAACAGGTAAAACCAAGCCAAGTAAAAAATAAACCCCAAATATGAGCTGCAGGTGTCTCCTGGGAGGGTGTGTGTGATCCGAAGAGATGAAGAGGATATCAGAGTGAATATCCACCGTCAGCGTCTGAAGATCACTTCTGACAGCACCAACTAACCAGCCTGCTGCCGCACACCGTGGGAGGTGGTGTGTGTGTGTGTGTGTGCATCACCTGCAACCATGTGAACTCACCAGGGTGTTTAGGTTATTGACAGAAAAGGATGAAGGTGTTCTGAAGCCGAGCTCTCACATATATATTCGCACACACATTCACAGCTGTGCATGCTGAGTGGGACCTTTATCCAGGCCACAGGCTACAGAAGCATTTGACACAAACAAAGTCCCTGGATGTGTGTTTGTGTCAAAGGGCTCGTTTGAAATTCAGAAATCAATTCTTACTTTTATGCGAGAACATATGTATATCTATCTCCTTCAGTGATGGATACATTTTTTTAAGTGTCCATTTTAAAAGGCTATTCCAGTGATTTATTATGGCACTTCCATAAAAGTAATGTATTGACAAAACTCAATCCCACATACTCAGTAGTGCACCGAATGTTTCCTCCTCTTTGACCAACAGTAGAAGCCGTTGTTTTATGAAATTATTGAGCCTTTTTGAAAAAATAAAACTATATATTTGTGAGCTATTTTGAAAGTGTTATGTCTTCAGCAGGTACCAATAGGATTGGGGCTGAGTTGGAAAGTATTGAGAGTCAGACTCAACACATCGCTGGTTCGGGTCTTTTCATGGCTACAAAGTAAAAAAATAACACCAGCCAAAGTTAGCAAGTAAGTTCATGTGATAAGACCTAATATAGACCTGCAAACTAATTATTACATCACCCATTAATCCATTCATATTTTTTAAGATTGTATTCAAATAGCTGGCATTATACAGTATGAATACTTAGACCTGCTAAATTGATTATGCATTTTTGTCCACTTGCAGGCAGCAGTAACAAGTATTGAACTTATCATTGATATCAACTTTTACGTTGAAATGGTAAAGTTATTAACAAACAGTTGCTTATTTGCACATCCAGTAGTTACAGAGGAACATTATCATTCATTTGGAGTTGTGTTTGTGTCCACTAGATGAATGGAAGTCCTATATTCTCTCTCTTATAGCTCTATTTTTGGTCTCCACCACCTCCTGAGGGAATTATCTGTCTCTTTAGCTGCTAAATGCTCCACCGTGTTCACCAGCTAGTCTCAAAATCTGTCTGCTGGTTACTGATTAGTAGTTAGTGTGCAGTAGGTCTTTTTCCCCCTAGCTTTTTCACGGAAAACAGCAATGAGACAGGAGAAAGTGATTCAAAAATCTAAACTTATGGACCGGACAGCTAAACAATGAGCTGAAAGTCGCTATAACGTAGAGCTAAGCTGACAGTAGTGTTGCCAACTTGACGACTTTCTGCTAAATTTTACGACTTTTCAGACCCTTTTCGCGACTTTATTTAAAAAAGCAGACAAGCAACAAATGAAGCTACTTCTTCAGACCATCAGGGGAAACATTTATGATATTGCATACTGCCCAGAGTAATAACAGTCCAGTCTTCTGTCGACAGCCCGAAATGATGCAAATGATGCGCGATGACGTTACCAATATGCAAATGACTCATCTGGTTACTTTTTAGCAGCGGAGCTAATGCTAGCTGCTTTCATTAGAAAAGAATTAGCAACACTGGCTGACAGATTCAGCTGTAGGTTTATCACTACAGGTTACCCCTTTCACATTGTCACAATGTTTTCACATTGTTATTTGAGAAAAAAATATATTATGATTATTAAAGCCTCTCTAAAACAAGAAAGGAATAGGGAAAAAAAACTGTATAGTTCATGGCAATAAAAAGACAATATTTGAATATGTTGACAGGGACAAACAACATCTTGAAGAGACACAAGTGCAGAGGATTTACATCTGGATTTGGTTTGAGTCCAGAGAGATCTCACCAACTGGAGGTCAGAGTTTGCTCGTTATATTACACTACTAAGTACAACATCAACTGAAGCGTTGATCATCTCTTCTAGATTTTCTACAGAGACGGACTCATACTATTCTTCCATTCAGATTACAAAGCTCCTTAGTTTGCCATTTTTAGCGCCGTCCAGCCTCCCGCTGTGATGGCCTGGTGCCCAGAATGCCCATCGTCTTACCAGGGATTAAAAAGCCTCTGATATGTGGAAGTCATCAACAGCTCCAATCGACAGATGTTAGAAAATATGAAACACAGGCCAAAGGTCAAGGCCAGCACATGTTGTGTGTGGTCAGTCATGTCTGACGTGCATAAACACATGTCAGACTGCATGTGTTGTTTAGGGCAGATGTCTTCAACGTTTTTCAGGCCAAAGACCCCCAAACTGATAGAGAGATGGAGCAGGGACCCCCGACTATATATATTGTATACAATTGTGTTTTATATTAAACTAGGCCTAGTACCATGAATACCTCTTTGTTGCGCATTCAATACTAAGCTATTCAAATAATACACAGGTTCATATATTCATGTTTTTATTTTAAACATGTGCAAGGTACAGTGAGTAGGGTGGCCGTGCCACTGCCATTTATAAACATACCTTGTCAGCTGATACCAATGCCAATATCAACATTGTCTGTCAATTGCATGATAATCAATGCATACAAGCTATTCAAATTTACGTTTTTACTTTAACCTCTTGAACACTAGCCTTATTTTTAGGCCTCTGCTCGAAAATTGCATACCCATACTAAAGAGACTTCAATTCTGTAACTACAAGGTCTATTTTAATAATTTTGATGGTATAATACAGCTAACACTTGTGAGATGTGCTGATATGTGTAAATGTTGTGTATATGTTACTGGTTAATAACATATACACATATGGCACAGCTCAAATTGAAAAAGTTTCAGGTTCACCTGAAAAAAAAGCACTTCTAAAATATTACTTGAAATAATCCCTAAAAATGTCAATGGCATAGCCACAGTCATAGCACAACATGTTTTACAGTCTCTAAAACAGATTTGACTTCGATTGAGTGAAGCAGGCCAGCATAAACCAAGCAAAGTCAAGCTAAATTCTCATTTTTGGAACCAGCAGTTGCGCTGCTGTATTCTAATTTTATATACTATATAACTAAATATTAACTATATATTCACTTGTCTTATCACTAAATATTCAATAATCCTAATAAAGCAGTTTGGCATCATTTGGATTACCAATGCCAATATCAACATTGTCAATTGCATGATAATCATGCATACAACAAATTGACGTTTTTATTTTAAACATAAATGTGGAAACGAAAATGAGTGATGGCCTATTAGTGCCACTGCCATGCATAAACATGCCTGTTATCTTGCATACAATACTGAACTATTAAAATAATGGACACATTCATGTTTAGAGAAAAAAAGAAAAAAAATGTAATTGTCTAATCCAGCGGTTCCCAAACTTTTTAGGCCATGCACCCCCTTCTACATCCCGACCGGGTTCACGCACCCCCAATCCCCCACACCTTAAAAAAAAGCAACAGAGCCTATTTATAGCCGCATAAAAATCCGACCAATGAGAGAACAGTTTGCTCGCGCGTGGCGTTTGTTTACAAGATAAAAAACAAAAAAGACAAAAAAACTTCCTGCACCAGTGCCTTCGAAAAGGTAACGGACGTACACCAGAAGATTGGACAGATTGGCCACATCTGTAGGCTCGTCTACTTGCAGAGAGTAAAACTCACTCTTCTTCACGCGACCGACTAATGTAGCCAGGATGTCTTCGGACAAAGCATCGATGCGGCGCGACAGTGTTGTTGGACACCGGGATCATGTCCAACTTGTTTGCTTCTCTCTCTCCAATCATACATTCCACCATCTCTTTGGCAGCTGGCAAGCACACGTCTTCAGCGATTGTGTGAGGTAGCCCCTTTCTTGCTATTCTGTAACTGACCCGATATGAAGCCCGTAGTATTATCGGGTCCTGATCGTGACCTGGTGCGGTCTGAACAACTTGGAGCTCAATGCTCGAAAGACAGTGGAGATGGTTGTGAGAAATAAATATCTTGGTTTGAGAAAGAACTCTGCTGTCCTGTGTCTGCATTTGGGTCCATGAACACACCACATCATAACACCACTGCGTTGACGGGGGAGTCACACAGGGTGATAGGGGCTGGTGGGGCGGCAATCTTCCGGAAATCCACAACCATCTCCACTCTCTTTCGAGCGTTGCGCTCCAAGTTGTTCAGACCGCACCAGGTCACCAGATGGTCAGTCTCCCACCTGTAGGCGGACTCATCCCCACCAGAGATGAGTCCAATGAGGGTGATGTCATCCGCGAACTTCAGGAGCTTGACGGACTGGTGACTGGAGGTGCAGCTGTTCGTGTACATATAAACATAGAAACATATAGCCTGCTTAGACGCTTTATGTAACATAGTCACTTGAGCCTTATATAGTGCTCCGATCGGATCCTAGCCGGAAAGTGGCTAATCCGCGTCCGCGGCTGGCAGGCAGGCTGGATCAACTGTGTGAAACCCGGGGCTCGACACAGGACGGCAGGTAAATTGAAAACAAAAATGGATTGTTAGTAGTGGAAATTCACAGAGTGAAAAAACGGACAACTCACGGGTCGGAATACCAGGTTGGTAAACGGACGGACTGACAACTGGGATGAGAGTGACAGGAGTATTTATGTCAGCTGGAGATGATCACAGGAGATGAGGCACAGCTGTGCCTACGGAGAGAGGCACGGCTGTGGGCGGGACTCGTAGGAGAACACTACTGAGGGAAATACAGCAGAGTTAGACATAAATCCTCACAGTACCCCTCCTCAATGGGAGCCTCCCGGCGAACCGCCAGGCTTATCGGGGTGCAGGCGATGGTATGTGTGGAGTAGCTCTGGATCCATAATCCGGGAGCGAGGAACCCAGCATCGTTCCTCCACACAATACCCCACCCATTCAACGAGGTATTGGTAACCCCTACCTCGTCGGCGGTCATCCAGGAGACGGTCGACTGTGTAAACCGGACCGCCTTCGATGAGTCGGGGGGTTCAGCCAGAGGGTTCAGAGGACTGGAGTGCACGGGCTTGAGAAGAGACACATGGAAAACAGGGTGGATTCTCATGGATTGCGGGAGCTTGAGCTTGACAGTGACCGGGTTGATAATGGAGATGATGGGGAACGGGCCAATGTATCTGGGGGAGAGTTTCTTGGGTTATGTGCGTAGGGGTATGTCCTTGGTGGAAAGCCAGACCTGTTGGCCGGGAAGATAGGTGGGGGCGGGTGTGCGGCGGCGATCAGCCAGATGCTTGTTTCGTTCGGAAGAACGAAGTAGGGCGGCACGAGTCTCTCTCCAGACTCTTCTGCATCGGCAATGGTTACTTTGGACAGACGGGACGGAAATCTCGACCTCTTGGCTGGGTAGAAGGGGAAGTTGGTAGCCAATGGAGGCCTCGAAGGGGGAGAGACCTGTTGCCGTGGAGGTATGGCTATTGTGTGCGTACTCTATCCAGGCCAAGTGACGACTCCAGGAAGATGGATTTGCCACCGCTACACATCGGAGCATGGCTTCTAGCTCCTGGTTAAGCCTCTCGGTCTGCCCATTGGTCTGGGGGTGAAAGCCGGAGGAGAGGCTAGCAGTGGCGCCGAGGCTGCGGCAGAACGCCTTCCAAACTTGGGAGGAGAACTGAGGACCCCGATCGGAGACAATGTCCACAGGGATGCCGTGGAGTCTAAAGACATGTTGAACCAACAAGTCTGCGGTCTCACGGGCCGACGGAAGCTTGGGAAGGGGAATAAAGTGAGCCGCCTTGGAAAACCGGTCCACGATGGTCAGGATGACCGTGTTGCTCTCGGAGGGGGGAAATCCGGTGACGAAGTCCAATGCCATATGCGACCAAGGCCTGTGGGGAACAGGCAGAGGTCGTAATAGTCCGACAGGGGGTCTGTGTGAGGCCTTGTTGCGCGCACAGGTGGTACAGGCTAGGACGTAAGCTTGGGTGTCATTCTCCAAAGATGGCCACCAGAAGGAGTGCCGGAGCCAGTTGATTGTACGTCTTATCCCAGGGTGGCCAGAGAGTCGGGAGTCATGGGCCCATTGTAGGACCCGGGAACGGACGGAAAGGGGAACGAACAGGTGCCCAGGAGGACCACCTCCTGGGTCTGCTGAGCCTCCCGCACTGCAGACTCTATCGCCCAGGTGAGAACCCCTAGGACACAGGCGGGTGGAACAACTGTGTCTAGAGCTGGGTCTACCTCGTCTGGGGAAAACTGACGAGACAGGGTGTCGGCCTTGATGTTCTTACTTCCTGGGCGGTAGGTGATGGTGAAGTTGAAACGGGCAAAGAACAGAGCCCAATGGGCTTGGCGGGAGTTCAGTCACCAGGCAGAATGGATGTATTCGAGATTTCGGTGGTCGGTCCACACAATGAACGGGTGGACTGACCCCTCCAACCAATGTCTCCATTCCTCCAGAGCCAGCTTGACGGCCAGTAACTCCCGGTTGCCCACATCATAGTTCCGCTCGGCCGGGGAAAGGCGGCAAGAGAAAAAAGAGAAAGAGAAAAAGTTTTCAAATGCTATGGTGTCCTCAGGTTAGCGTAGCGTAGATCCAAACACCAACAGCTCAGTTAAAATGAAACACATTCCCAGCCATACAATGTGCAACGCTTCTCCGACGCTGTCAGCAAGAAATACCGTTCATACAAATCCTTTTCCTGACTGAGTCAGGCTGCCATCTGTGGGGTTAACTGACCATTTCTTATGATGTCCAGCTTTTCCTGAAATGTCCTTCTTTCTTGAGAAAGGCGTTGTCAGTAACTCTGCCACTAAATCCGTTTCTCCTCCTTATTCAGCCATTGAGTGTTAAAAAAACAAAGCTAGGTAAAAAAAGAAATAATCTACACCAAGCAAAACCCTAAAAAATGTATAATTTCTTCCATATCTTTCAATTTGAACTCTTACTCCTCCAACTAAGCTCTGCTGGCAAGTTAAGTTACCTCACTGCAGAGCTGCACATGGAGACTGAGCGGCATGTAATGCTGACGTCATTATAGGCCAGCTAGCAGGTGCTGACATGTCAAAGAATACGCCCAACATGTCAAACTAAAGATCTGATTGGTTGAACACTATGACAATCAACAATATCGTCCCCATTCACTTAAACTGCACTGGATGCAGGCCTCCGTCTGCAGGCCTCGAGCCTCTGTTCTTACCTAGAGACACAGAGGTGAAATCTGATTGGATAAAAGCTCTACTTAAAACAAGCTGCACTGGAAGCAGAGCAAATGAGGAAGACAGTAGCTCTGCAATGAGAAAATAAGATAATGTGAAAAATTATTTTTTAAATTACAATACATGTAGTGTATTTAAGAAAAAATATTAAATTATAAAATAGATATAACTTTGTGATTCTGTTTAAGCCTGCAGAGAAGGCCTTGCAGGCCCTGACGGCCCACCACTGATTATTAATATATTTTTTGTAATGCCAATATTCAAAACAGTCTGAGTAGACCAAGATTTATTTTGAAAATCTTTTACACTTTTTAATTAAACAGTTGTGGACTCTCCGCTTTTATCAGTGGTCCGACTCCGACACTCGGCCGTGGATCACAGCGGTTCAGCAGAGTCCTCAGCCTCCACACTTGGCTCCAGTCTGCCTGCACGCCCCACAACGTGAGCTTCATTGACAATTTGAATCTGTTTTGGGACCGCTAATTTGCAGCACGCTGTACAATCCTGTCTGCACGACTGACTATTTACTTTCTACACACACGCCTCTTCCTCTTCTTCTACGCTGCCACCTCAGAGCACAGTTTCCTGTGACTGCTCCCCCTCCTGGCCCTCCCTGTCACTAACAACTTCAGCTGCAGCTCTCCCCATCCAGACTAATGTGACAGAGAGGCTGCCCTATCTACACTGCAATAACAATTTCCTGGCCCATGATGATGACTGGATAATACGCCGATTTAGGTTCTCTAGAGCCGTGCTCTTGGATCTATGCGCTGAACTAGCATGAGACAGGCCAACCGGACGGAACCGCACCATCCCAGTACAAATACAAGTACTGACCACTCCAGGGTTTCTGGCAACTGGCTGTTACCAGCAGGAATTAGCCGACAGGTATGTGTTTGATTTGATTAATATGATATTTACCTTTCAAGCCCCTTTTGTGAATATTATAATTCTGTTAAATTATATCTTTAGGTCTAGGACAGGGGTCTTCAATGTTTTTCAGGCCAAGGACCCCCAAACTGATAGAGAGATGGAGCAGGGACCCCCGACTATATATATTGTAAACAATTGTGTTTTATATTAAACTAGGCCTAGTACCATGAATACCTCTTTATTGTGCATTCAATACTAAGCTATTCAAATAATACACAGATTCATATATTCATGTCTTTATTTTAATAAACATGTGCAAAGTACAGTGAGTAGGGAGGCCGTGCCACTGCCATTTATAAACATACCTTGTCAGCTGATACCAATGCCAATATCAACATTGTCTGTCAATTGCATGAAAATCATGCATACGAGCTATTCAAATTTACGTTTTTATTTTAAACATAAATGTGGAAACGAAAATGAGTGATGGCCTATTAGTGCCACTGCCATGCATAAACATACCTCTTATCTTGCATACAGTGGGTACGGAAAGTATTCAGACCCCTTTAAATTTTTCACTCTTTGTTTCATTGCAGCCATTTGCTAAAATCAAAAAAGTTCATTTTATTTCTCATTACTCAGCACCCCATCTTGACAGAAAAAAACAGAAATGTAGAAATATTTGCAAATTTATTAAAAAAGAAAAACTGAAATATCACATGGTCATAAGTATTCAGACCCTTTGCTGTGACACTCATATTTAACTCACATGCTGTCCATTTCTTCTGATCCTCCTTCAGATGGTTCTACTCCTTCATTGGAGTCCAGCTGTGTTTAATTAAACTGCTTGGACTTGATTAGGAAAGGCACACACCTGTCTATATAAGACCTTACAGCTCACAGTGCATGTCAGAGCAAATGAGAATCATGAGGTCAAAGGAACTGCCCAAGGAGCTCAGAGACAGAATTGTGGCAAGGCACAGATCTGGCCAAGGTTACAAAAGAATTTCTGCAGCACTCAAGGTTCCTAAGAGCACAGTGGCCTCCATAATCCTTAAATGGAAAAAGTTTGGGACGACCAGAACTCTTCCTAGACCTGGCCGTCCAGCCAAACTGAGCAATCGTGGAAGAAGAGCCTTGGTGAGAGAGGTAAAGAAGAACCCAAAGATCATTGTGGCTGAGCTCCAGAGATGCAGTAGGGAGATGGGAGAAAGTTCCACAAAGTCAACTATCACTGCAGCCCTCCACCAGTCGGGGCTTTATGGCAGAGTGGCCCGACGGAAGCCTCTCCTCAGTGCAAGACATATGAAAGCCCGCATAGAGTTTGCCAAAAAACACATGAAGGACTCCCAGACTATGAGAAATAAGATTCTCTGGTCTGATGAGACCAAGATTGAACTTTTTGGTGTAACTTCTAAGCGGTATGTGTGGAGAAAACCAGGCACTGCTCATCACCTGCCCAATACAATCCCAACAGTGAAACATGGTGGTGGCAGCATCATGCTATGGGGGTGTTTTTCAGCTGCAGGGACAGGACGACTGGTTGCAATTGAAGGAAAGATGAATGCGGCCAAGTACAGAGATATCCTGGAAGAAAACCTCTTCCAGAGTGCTCTGGACCTCAGACTGGGCCGAAGGTTCACCTTCCAACAAGACAATGACCCTAAGCACACAGCTAAAATAACAAAGGAGTGGCTTCGGAACAACTCTGTGACCATTCTTGACTGGCCCAGCCAGAGCCCTGACCTAAACCCAATTGAGCATCTCTGGAGAGACCTGAAAATGGCTGTCCACCAACGTTCACCATCCAACCTGACGGAACTGGAGAGGATCTGCAAGGAAGAATGGCAGAGGATCCCCAAATCCAGGTGTGAAAAACTTGTTGCATCATTCCCAAGAAGACTCATGGCTGTACTAGCTCAAAAGGGTGCTTCTACTCAATACTGAGCAAAGGGTCTGAATACTTATGACCATGTGATATTTCAGTTTTTCTTTTTTAATAAATTTGCAAAAATTTCTACATTTCTGTTTTTTTCTGTCAAGATGGGGTGCTTCTTGTTGGTGGACAGCCATCTCATTAATGAGAAATAAAATGAACTTTTTTGATTTTAGCAAATGGCTGCAATGAAACAAAGAGTGAAAAATTGAAAGGGGTCTGAATACTTTCCGTACCCACTGTACATTACTGAACTATTAAAATAATGGACAGATTCATGTTTAGAAAAAACATGAATCTGCCCATTATTCGCGGACCCCCTGTTGAAGACCTCTGGTCTAGGATATCAAAGCTGTCCCTTAGTTTCAGAATGCCTGCTGTCTTGGATGGCATTATTAATATGACTAGTCGATACATCCTTAGAAAAGGGTTCCAAATGACTCACAAGCCTGTACTACTAACAGCAGGTCAGAAAACCCAATTTAACCAAAAAATCTGTGTGGAGAAACTCCCTTTAACAAAGTTACATTTAACAATTTTCCAGTACTAACCTTTCCGAATCCCGGACGAGCCTCCATTTGTTACCACCTGGCTCAAGGCTGGCAACAAAAAGGGAGGCCACACACCTATCTAACCCAAAGCAGTTTATTTGAGCTCCACAACTTCAGCATAGTTGAAACAAGGATGAGGCTGGTGCAGCAGGCCCTGCTGAGAGAGAGAGAGAGAGAGAAACTCTCCCAGAAATGCTGTATTTTAGGCCATCTTGGAGGCTCCAATCAGATGGGCTGGTGTTACGTGCCGTGTGTTGTTGTTGTGCTCTCTCTGATTACACGCAGTGTCCTCCTGGGTGCCGCTCGTTACTAGAGGCCAGCTGCGCCCAATCAAAGATCGGAAGCGTGGTTAAAAGGAGAGGAGCTCTGGAAGGACAGCCTTCTTCCGGGGCCGAAGCCGTAACCAAGCCGAGAGAGTGGTGCCGTGGATCTCTCCGGTACAGCCGTGTGGGCTGGTGTCGCCATCGTGTTGGTGCGATTATCACTTTGAGTCGCCCTCTGACTATCAGAGGGTAGTTTTGTTTTGCCGCGGGCTTATCTCCAATAAACGATCTTTTGTTAAAACCCTTCGCAGTGCTCTCTCTCTCTTCCCCCGGGTAAAATAACACCGTTACTCCCCGCATCCCTTAGATGCCTAAAAGGGGAACGTAACAGCTGGTATGAGCAAATGAATGTCCCAGCTCCTCCCACCAGGAAACCATCACAGAGCAGGAACACAGCCAGCAGAGTGGGAGGGTCGTCACACCCCCTCCCTTAAGATTGGGGTCCTCACTGCAGGCAATCTCAATCATGACCATCCAGAATCCTCTCCTCTGCAACTTTAGTACCTGAGAAGCAATTTAAGAGAGGAGAAAACCAGAGCAGACAGAAAGAGACAGGGGCAGTCAACACCACTTCCTGCATTAATACAGCCCCAGCTCCCACCTTACTAACAGCGAAAACGGCTGGTCCATCTGGGGGGCTGCTAAGACAGGGGCAGAACACATCAACAACTTGACAGTCTCAAAGGCTTTCTGACAAGTAAGAGACCACTCAAACTTAACCTTTGGGCTGAGAAGAGAAGTAAGTGGGGAAACTACAGTGGAAAAATTTCTACAAAACCCACGATGGTACACAACCATGCCCAAGAAACGAGAAAGTTATTTCTTTGGAGTTGGAACAGGAAACTGATCAACTGCCAACACCTTTGCTCTTACTGGGCGTACTTGCCCTTGTCCAACAACTTTTCCCAGGTAGGTTACTGTTACCTTAGCAAACTTGCATTTAGCCAGATTAATAGTCAGACAAGCCCAGGCAAGATGGCCAAACAGTGCTCGGATGCGCTGAAAATGATTCTCCCAAGTGTCACTGTAAATCACCACATCATCCAAATACACAGCACACCCGACCAACCCAGACACCACCTTGTTCATTAGGCGCTGGAACGTCGCTGGAGCATTATGTAACCCAAATGGCATAACTGTGTAGGAATACAAACCACTGGATGTATTAAAGCTGGCAATCTCCCTAGCTCTGGAAGTTAAAGAAAATTGCCAGTAACCTTTAAGTAGGTCAAACTTACTGACAAACTTAGCAGAGCCAACCTGGTCCACACAGTCCTCCATACGTGGGACTGGAAAATAGTCAGGCTCAGTCACCTGATTAACCTTTCGGAGATCAGTACATGGTCTAAATGTTCCATCTGGCTTCTTAACAAGTAAACATGGGGAAGACCAACTAGATGAACATGGCTGAGCAATGTTATTTTCCAGCATATATCTGACCTTTGCTTCTAAATGTTCACGTTTATCTGAAGACATACGATAAAAGTTGTCTAATTGGCTGGGCATCTCCCACGTAAATATCATGTTCCATAAGATGAGTATGATAAGGGGTGTCAGCAAACAGGCAGGGATAACCTTTAATAAGATTCACCAACTCTGTTCGCTTTGGTGATGTAAATCACCAAAGTTGACATAATAAGTTTACATATTGAAACATATTGAAACATGTAAATGTTTCAATATTACATCCAGATTGGCAAGTGACTCAAAGTTTTTAAGACGTCCTTTCAAAATTACATCATCTGGTGTACAATCCTCTTCCTCATATTCCTCTGTCGGATCAAGAGGTGGAGGTGAATGACCAACTGGAACCACTGCAGCAACAGAGGCAAACCCCAACCCAGGACCTGGCACAAGGGAGCGGGCAAAGTAGGGTTTTAACAAATTAATGTGACAGAGCTGCACAGACTTTTTTCAGTCAGGGGTCACGATTAAATCATTTAGGTCAGACACTTTTCGGGTCACTGCATAAGGACTAGAGAACTTAGCCTGGAAAGAAGAGCCAACTAAAGTCAAAAGTGCCAGAACTTTATCTCCAGCACTAAATTCATGGCGTTCTGCACGTCGATCATACAGACTCTTCATTTTATTTTGAACTGCCTGTAGGTTTTCTTTCGTCATTTTATTTGCCTGGTAAAGCTGCTGCTTAAAACCATTTACATGATCTATTAAGTTTATTGAGGCCTCCCCAGCTTGCCAGTCCCTGTTCAGGTGGTAACATTTTTCCTTATACTGTGGGAGAACTGGCCAACATTAAAAGGCAATTTGCAGCAATGTCTGGTTTCCCAATTGGCGCAATTGACCGTACTCATGTTGCTATATGGGTACCAAATGAAAACCAATATGCCTATGTTAATCGAAAGCGCGTGCATTTGATTAATATCCGAGTCGTATGTGACTCCAACATGCTCCTGAGTAATGGGGTGGCACGATGATGAACCCAGCAACCGAGCTGCAGGCTGCTTACAGACGCTAAGTCGACAACTGCAAGAAACACTTCATCCCCGCAAAGACAAAAGAGGCCTTCAGATAGAAGCGAGCCCAAATGATAGACAAGTGAATTAGGGAACTGTATGCACTGCAGACAACCATATATTCATGTAATCCTTAATTTAACAGTAAGTCTCATTGAGATCTAGATACCTGTAAATAACAAGTAAGCCTTAATTAATGACTGTGTATTAGGCTGTAGCCTACATTATATTTTAAACAATATTTGTCCAGCTTTAATCTGAGAGGGACACAATACAGGCGGCAACTATAGATGAAAAATAAAGAAATATATAGCAAAAGAAAATATTATAAACTTAGCTCATCCATTAGTAATGTGTTTGGTCATTTAATGCTAAATAAAATACAGTGGATTTTAAATGTTAGACATCCATTTGAATTTGGCTCAAAAACTTGAAAAACTTTAAAAGCTTTATTTCAGCTACTTCAACAAAAGTAGTCAAGTTAAACACCAGAAGTCACTGGGCACCTATTTAAGAATACTCCCTTTCAATTCTGCAGCTGCACTTTGATCCTGCTCACTCTGAGATATTTACTTCATAATCTACAATATTATAGCAATTATGTTCCATCAGTGTTTGTCAAACAGTGTGCACAGAGTCGCAGCGTTCTATATTTATAGACAACAGAACTCAGCAGGTTAGCTTCACAGAGTCAGTTACCACGGTAACACGTTTATATTACTTCTCTTTCTGGAACTGAAAACTCAAAAGTTGCTCTCACCTGAGTGTTATCTAACTCAATAGTTTTAACTAAAAGTCTTCCTGGAGCAGGGCCCTGGACAGACAGGTAGGACCCAAAAAGACAGACTTGTGCAGTTCAAAGGTTTATTGCATAGATAGGCATCCAGACAGGTAGTGGTAGGCAGGCAAATTCAGGTCCAGGTAACAAAGCAGAGTCAGAGTTGGGTACCAGTAGTTAGAGAAGTACATTGTAATGACAAATGAACTGGCAAAGGAACAAAGGAAGTCGGCTGGTATTTGAAGAGCTGGATCTAATCAGACGGAATGGGAAGTAGGTGGGTGATGTTGATGCAGGTGGGCCGGAAAGGCCAGGATCAGCCGACGAGGGAAGTATAAGCAGGTGTGTAGGTGGGTGTGGCGGTCAGGTGATGGGTAAAGGAGGGAAAGTCGGAGGACATCTGGTGGATAGAAAGAAAATATAGCGGGGAATGGAGAACCGGACTGAAGATTGAGGTCAGAGAAACAAACTGACAGAGGCTAAAAAGCTCTGAGGAGCTGAGGGGAACTACATATTGGTGATGATTCTCAGCTGGTTTGTCACTATGAGTTACTCCTGATCAGCCTGATCTCAAAGAAATACATGAAATGCAGGACTCCCACCCAGTAGACCGCTGTTGGTGTTCAAACGGTACATCACGCATATAAAACAATGTAATGCAAAATATAAATTATTGTCTCCATGCTGGAAACCGTTGGTTCCATACAAAAGGTTGAGTAATCACATGATTGGTTTGTCTTAAGCCATGTTTTAAGAGTTGTTTTAGGAATACTGAAGCTTGCACATGCACTTATATGGGTGGGAATTGAGTTCCATTTATTTGCTTCTCTGACTGAATTAGTGCGAGTCCAAAAGCAGTTTTCCTGAATTAGCATCTGGCTGATGCCCAGGTCTCCATAACTTTGTCCCTGCAGAATGACACATATTGTGTAGGTGGTGGTGGCACAAGACCATGAATTAACTTACACATCAGGCACATAGCTATGAAACAGAGAAAACTGTTAACGGTCATCATTTGAATAGTGGTACAATGATGGTAGCTTCTTGATTTTTGTTAAATAATTAATATTCACAGGTTGTTTCTACAGAGGGTATAATAGTTTTAGCGTAGTAACACCTGCCTGGGACCAGCTTGTAGCACAATTAGATAAGATAAAGCATTAAGTGCGTAAAGAGCTTAGCAGCAGCTAGAGGCAGTTGGTGTGTGTTGCTGCCTTCAAATGGAACTTGCTATGTCGTTCGGACCCCGCTGCTAGGCAACAGCAACATGGACGCTAGTGTCAGCGTCTAGAAGGCGTAATTATGAATCCCACTGCTCTTTTTAACAAGACCCGCCCTGTGAAGCTTGTTGAGGCAGATGATTGGTTAAGGTTAGGCATTGACCTGGAGTGGTTAGGGTCAGGATAGCCTAGGACCTGAACAAATCACATTAACAGTACCTCGTCAAGCATGGATACCTGGCCAATGGTAGCGCTTGAATGCTGCACAGGGCGGGTCTTTCCAAGAAGAGCAGTGGGACTTATAAAAATGCATCTAGAAGCCATCGAGGCTAACAATTTAGCAAGCTAGCAAGCGGGAAATGTAATGCAGGAAATGCAAAGGCATGATGGAATAGGACAAATATGAGGCCGTTCAACATTTCATATCCACATTTTCCTCAAATAAAATTACAAAGAAAAACACTATAAGACTAAAATGTCAGCAGCTCTGGTAAGTTAAATGCGTTTCTTTTTACATCTGCAGTAGCTTTAATATGCTTCTTTATATATTATTATTTGTACAACTTGTTTTTATGAAGATTTCTGTTTGGTTTTATATGTGATAGGAACCATTGTTATGTCCAATGTTGCTCTGGGGACATATTTAGCCGTTGCCAACTTGGCGACTCTCTCGCTAAATCTGGCGACTTTCCAAACCCTCATGGCGACCTTTTTTGTCAAAAGCTACTAGTGACAAATCTAGCGACTTGTTCTGGTGTTGTTGGAGACTTTTGTGGTGTTTTGACTCGTGAAAGCACGTATGTTCTGCACTGTCGTGAACGAGCAGCGGGAGCTGCCGTGAGCCCCTCCGCCGCGAGCTGCCGTGAGCACCTCCGCCGCCCTAAAGCACACACAGGCGCAGCAGTCCCAGCTGCAGTCAGAGCAGAGAGGAGACGCACTTAGGTGTTAGCTTCATTTTGACACGAAACAAATAATAACCGTAGCTGTGTTTCAGCTGCAGGACAGCAGTGAAGGCCCAGGTATAAAATGCATGGCCCGCAACTGCTATCCAGCCTATATTAAAGAAACCCAACTTAGATCCGGCATTGCCTATGAACTACAGGCCCATATCAAAACTGCCTTTCCTTTCAAAAATCTTAGAGAAAGTGGTGGCAAACCAACTTACTGCTGCACTGGAGAGGCACAACATGTACGACAAATTCCAGTCTGGGTTCCGTAAAAAACACTCTACTGAAACCGCTCTCCTGAGGGTTTCAAATGACATTCTCATGTCTTCTGATGCAGGTGACTGCTCTGCGTTAGTACTTCTGGACTAGTTCTGCATTCGACACTGTAGACCATAACATCTTGATTAAGAGGCTACATGATTGGGTTGGCATATCTGGCATGGCGTTAGACTGGTTTACATCTTACCTCGCTGACAGAAGTTTTAATGTCTCTGTGGGTGATTTTGTGTCTGTCACCTCTCCACTGTCCTGTGGCGTGCCGCAGGGCTCGGTTCTGGGGCCTTATTTTCCCTATATTTGTTACCTTTGGGACCGATTTATAAAAAGTTATAATGTTGCCTATCATTTATATGCAGATGATATCCAACTCCATCTGTCATACAAACCCAGTGAGGCTTTCGCAATAAATAGGCTCCTGCACTGTGTCAATGCTATTGGACAATGGATGGCAGAAAACTACTTACAACTTAATGACACCAAGATGGAGATTCTAGTTATTGCTTCAGATGAGTTTGTCCCTACGATCAAGCAGAGTATTGGTCCACTCTCCTCTGCTGCCCAGTGCAAGCTGCGCAATCTAGGGGTTATTTTTGATCGATCCATGTCGTTTGACCCCCATGTTAAGCAGCTGTCCAGATCATGTTTCTTCCACCTAAGAAATATCAGTAAACTGAGATCCGTAGTATCAACAGCTGAACTAGAGATGATCATACACGACTTTATCTCTTCACGCATCGACTACTGTAACACACTTTTCTCGTCACTCAGTGTATCTGCTCTTAACAGTTTGCAGGTCATCCAAAATGCTGCCGCCAGGTTACTCACTAGGACAAATTGACGGTCTCACATCACCCCCATACTCCGATCTCTCCACTGGCTCCCTGTATCATTTAGGAGCCACTTTACATTACATTACAGTCATTTAGCAGACGCTTTTATCCAAAGCGACTTACAATAAGTGTATTCAACATAGGTATTCAAGAGAACTACTAGTCACCAGAAGTCATAAGTGCATCTCATTTTTTAAACAAGCATCTAAGAGCATAAACCAGAGCAAAAGTACAGAAACAAACTAATACGAAAACAATAAGTGCAGCAGACTAATATGAATACAACAAGTGCAACAAACTAATACGAATACAATAAGTGCAACAAACTAATACGAATACAATTTTAAAATTCTCACTCTCACTTACAGAGCACTACACGGTCAGGCTCCCACATATGTGGCTGAATTACTTCACCCGTATTCACCCGCCCGCACTCTCAGGTCAAACATGTTAAATTATCTGTCTGTCCCACGCACTCGCCTTAAGACCCGTGTTGACCGAGCTTTTGAGGCAGTAGCACCAAGGTTGTGGAATGCTCTGCCTGCACCCCTATGCTTTACAGATTATGTGAACTCATTCAAAAATCTGCTCAAGACACACCTTTTTAGACTGGCATTTGACTAAAAACTCATGTCCTAGGCCTGCCTTTAAACTATGTTTTAATTTTGTACTTTCTGTGTGTATGTAAATGATTGGCCCTTATATGGTCACATTGTGTTTTTTATGTTTGTAATTCTGCCCCTGTTAAGCACTTTGTGACTTATGTCTGTAAAAAGCGCTTTATAAATAACTTACATACTTACTTACTTACTTACATAAAGAATAGAAAGTGTGTTGTGTTTCTGAGAAGTCATATTATTGTGTGAAGTTTGCTTGCTGAAAGGTATAACATATACCTTTTATAGCATCCCTAACCCTCAGCATTAACGTGCGCCGTGATTGGTCAGTGGGCTAGCATGACTGTTGTGAAGCTGAAGCTAGCTAGCAGAACTTAGTATTAGTAGTAAGAGTTCAAGTTGAAAGATATGTAAGAAGTTATGACATTGACATGACATTTTTAGCGTTTTGCTTGGTGTAGCTTTGTTTTTTTTAACACTCAATGGCTGAAGGAGGAGGAGAAATAGATTTGGGAGTTACTGACAAAGCCTTTCTGGAGAAGAACATTTCCAGAAAACTGGACATCGTAAGAAAGGGTCGGTCAACCCCACAGCTAGCAGCCCTGACCCATCCAGGAAAAGGATTTGTACGAACGGTATTCCTGGCTAACAGCATCGGAGAAGCGTTGCACATTTTATGGCTAAGAATGCGTTTCATTTGCAACTGAGCATCTTGGTGTTTGGAGCCGTTTGGAGCTACGCTAACCTGAGTTGGCTAACCAAGGCAGCAACACGACACCATAGCACGACAGGACACTTACAAGCTACGGTGCTTTTGAAAACTTTTGCTGAGACCCAAGTGGATCTACAACTCAACAAACACGATCGCAGGAGGACCTCTGGCTGGAACTGAACTGAACTGATGTTCTGTACGACCGCATCATTGAACTCTTTGTTAACAAAGAAAGGAGGATGGACTTTGTCTTTAAATGAACAGCAGCTTTGGTAAGTGGACTTTGGTAGCGTTACTACTGTGTTCATTTGTCTATCGTGATGTTTTTATGATATGGTTAATACTGTTCCCTCTGATGTGAATAATATTTGAATGGCTCGTGCTCTTCAGTGTGCGGTGGAATACGTGTTTTAGCGCCGCAGTGTTGCTGGTTTTATTTATTGCTTTGTTGTCATATAAATATATGTGACTGGTTCTTGTGAGTTTGTTCTTGTCATTGTGTTAATTACATTGATTTTGACAATATGCATTATCCGTTAATGACAAAGCATCCCGTCATTCATGTATCTGTTTTCTTTTACAAAGCAAGAATTATGGTCTGGAGAAATGGGGATTGTGTGGCGATTGCTTTAGCCCTGTTTGAATCAGTACACAGTAAATTCCCCAGTGTCAAATATGCATTGTCAAAGTATATGGACTCTTTCAGAGTTATTACAACAACGGCAAGAGTAATTACTACCAATTTATCGCAGTGTTGGTGAAAATAATCAGAGTTAAACTTTTCAGTGTAAAATATACAGTGTCAAAGTGCATTGACTATTTCAGAGTTATTACAACAACAGCAAGAGTAAAACGTCCCCCAGTGTTGTGTTGATGTCATTGTTCACTGCGACAAGTGTTCTCTGGAAAGAACTCTGTACTCTGGTAAGCTCCGCCCCCCTCCTTCTCCTTTCAAACGGATCAGGAGTTTCACCGTGCCGCCATTATGCACTTCTCGACAGCCTGTGGTAAGTTTCTCTAAATCACTTATGAAACCAAATTTTGGCATTTCAGAAGAAAAGAATAATTCCAATAACTTAATATTGTTGTTCAACATACACTTGTAGGAAATTTGGGTTTAGAAGTGTGTTTTAAGAAATTATAATAGAAGTGTTTAATGATTCATAATTAAGAAATCATAATTAGAAGTGTTTTGGAATACATAATTAGAAGATTCATAATTGTAAAAGTGTTTTAGAATTTGTAGTTAGAAGTGATTTGTAGTTAGAAGTGTATCTTAGTAGAATTTGTAGCACCTTTATATTTGCTTGTGAAACTTGTGAAGGTTTTTGCCAAAAGTTGCAAATCCTTATCTAGAATGTTTATCATAGAAGTGTTAAGCCATAAAATACAGTCATTGAATGTATTAAACTGTGAAGAATAGCCAAGGGAAAGTCAGACTTCTAGACAGACATTTGCAGGTTGTACCCGCGCGAGGGTTTTCGGAAGCCTGACACCAGGAGGAGGCAACCGAAATTAGCCAATAGGAATTAAGATGGACAAAAGGGAGGGGATTTCAAACTGTAAGAGGAAGTGCTGGAAAGGAATTCACTCTCTTTCTTCTCAGCTCTGAGCGCTGAGTCGCGAGTGAATAGCTTTTCCGCGCGGATCATATATTATATATTCTGTTAGTAGTGTTCTGTAATTGTATTAGCTTCAGTAGGATTAAATACTTTTTAATTGTAAACCAGTTTATGGTAGATTTATTAAGTAGCGACTCTACTGTAGAACAACAGTGGAGCGTGCTCTCCGGCCTTCTCTCTGTGGGGAAGATTTCAGCCTCCACAAATTCCAGTTGTTTTTGTGTCTTGAAATACCGAATAGCAGAGGGCTAACCTGACCGAGTTGAAAGCTAACGTTAGCTAAAATGTGCTCGTACATTAAGTTAGCTAGGCTAACTAGCTAACATCAAACTCCACAATGTGGGCAAGAGAGGTCAATGTGGAGGACTGACAGTGTTGTATTGTTTTCAATGTCCATAGATGACAGTAAAATAGCAAATACTGCGTGTGTGGGGAGTTGTGATATTATCTGGGACAAACCTTCCCTTTGAGTGCATGGGCCCTCCTACAAGGATTCACTTTAAAGCCAATTAGTTTAATTTATTTTCTGTCTGTTAAACTGAATAAGCACTTTTCAAAGTAACGTGAGCGTTATATTGCTGTCTACATTTACATTCAGTCATTTTTAATGTGTTTGACTAAAGCTAGTTAGTGTTAAATTTAACTTCAGTGTTGTCTCAGAATGAATTGTGTTGTAGGTCATAATGTGATTTCACTTTTGCTGTTTTTACAGATACCATCATGTGATTAAAACAAAAATCATCGTTTCACAGTTGGAAAAATCTGCGTTGGCCAAGAAACCTGGTGGAGACCATAATGTCAAGGAACACAACCGGACGAAAGGTGACTGAAGCTCTGAGGTAATTTAGATGTCTCTTCTTCAAGCACATCTGTTCTTCTACGCTTGTGGGAAAGATATATATATTTATTTTAGGCCTGTACTTAACTCGGAACTTTGTCTCTCAAATCAGATTTGGCTGTTCAATATGAAGAATTGTTTGTTTGTACAAATTTTGCCATGCAAGACTTGAGTCATTTGTATTTTCCTAAGGATGATTTTTCTGCATTTACTGTGGTTAAAATAGAGTTATTGTTATTCAACTTATAGACAACTTTCTATCATCTGCCAAGATACTAATGAATTCCAACCAAGACCTTCACAATAGAGCCATGAGGGCTGTCACTTTAAAATATTGTATCCGTAACTATATGTTTTGCAGTTAGATTTACACACACACATAGCAGATCAATTGAAATAAAGGTAGAAATCTGTGAATCTCTCCTTTAAAAATGTAATTCAAACACCTGCTGGTATAGAAGACTATCTGTGGCAAATCAAAAATCCAATATTAAATCTAACTGCAGTCAAATGTGATATAACATATAGTTACAGAATTAGTATTTCAAATAAAAAATTACAACCCTATGATTTTAGTTTTTCCCAGTTTTCCCAGCAGCAGTACAATGTCTGGAGGCAGCAGATAATCAGAATATTTAAAGCCAAAATAACATCCCAACTCTTTCAGTGGCCAATTCGATTTTTGTTTGAATTGCTTGGTAGATTGCAGATGATAGCGCAGTTTGTTCTAAGGTGAAAAGGACTTGAATTGTACTCGGTGTATCCTCTAAATGCACTGTAAACACACATATTTCAGTGTTTACAGACATTGTTAAGATTGTACTATTCTAAATATACCATGTCTTTTAAGAACAATGATTTTTTTCCATCTTTGAAACTGAAAGTGAGGTTTAATTGTTACAGTGTAGCACAAATGGGAGTTACACTTGCATCTCTAAACCGATAATGAAAAATTGTATGCAAACTAAATGTTTTTATTTTTAATAAATTGTTATTAAGATATGGATATAATGGTGTTTGTTGTTTTTTCCCCTGCAAACATTTTTAGTTTTATTGTTTGAAGTGTTAGCTGACATGGTAAAGTAGAAAATACAAAACTCTTAAAAGTGTTCTGTTGAAGAGTTAAAAAGGAGTAAATTGAAAATATGGTGTTAGGTAAGAATTACACAAAGGGAGTAAATATGTTTTAACACTGGCAGGAGTCAGTTAAACATCAACACTGTATTTGGAGTATTTCTTAATCAACACTTAGTGTCAAATAGGTCCAACACTCATGAAGAGTAACTTAATTAGAGTTCATTTTGATTAACACTCAAAAAGACCTAGTGTCAAATTGAAATAACACTACGAGTGTTATTTACATCATAGTGTCAAATTTGAGTAACACTTCTCAGTGTAGTGTAGTGTAAAATATGAACTCTAACCAGAGTTAAATTGACTCTAAAAATGTAACACTATGTCCAGTGTGACTTTAACACTCTGTAGATAGGCACCATATGTTCACTGAATTAGTGTTAAAATTGACTCTAAGTGTTGCATTGACACTGTCGATTTTACTGTGTCGGGAACAGCTAAACGCTGCGGGGAGAGGGTAGCGAGTGTGCTGCTGCTGTTTTCCTGCTAAGCTAATTTAGCATAGTGTGTGTCCCAGAACACACGTGCATCACCAGAGTACAATGTTTTTCTTCAGTGGTGGGCGTGTCAGACACCACGTTGTCTGTGACGTTGGATGGGTTGCCAGTTTGAGCACAGTGGCTCCACTGAAAGAACATTATATTTCCCACAATTTAAGCTTCTGCATTTTCCAAATGCACTAGTATTATTTAAACGTATTGTTCAGTTCGTAAGCCTCATACCGAACGGTTTAATACGAATATGTGTATTGTTACACCCCTAGAAACAAATAATAACCATAGCTGTGGCATAATGAGGTTATTATTTTTATTAGGAGGTGGTTCAACTGTAGTAGCACTACAGCACTGAAGGCCCAGGTATAAAATACACGGCCCGCCACTGGTGAAATGTCATTATGGAATCAGAACAGCGCGAGGTGCTACACAAACGGTCAAGAGCATACAAATATATCACCCAAAAACTAATACAATTTGCTATTTCATCACTTACATTTATAGAGACCTGCCATGGTTTGAGGTGTTTCTAGCTGTGTGTCACCTGTCTTTTATACATCACAGGTGCCGGACACACTTCCTTAACGCATACAAGGGTTTGTCCTTGCGCATAAATATCAGGAAATGAGAAAAACTCAATCACACAGGCGAGTAAACACAAAAGGCAGGAAGTGAAGTTGCCTGCAAAAGAGGTGAGTATCAAAATATAACAGGGAACACTAAACATGAATACATACCTGGATACAAAATCCTCTACATAACTGATCTACGCAACATTCTGAGGGCACTGACCCAGAGTGCAACTACAATAAAGCTTATTTGAGTATAAATTAGAATTACCTCCCCACAGTTGTACACTGTAAAAAACGGCTGTGAAATCCACAGTAATTTACTGTGTATGTGAGCAGTAACTTACTGTATACTATTTCCCAGTAAAATACTGTGAATTCAACCAAATATTACTGTAGTCAAAGTTTTACTGTGAAAATCACAGTAATAACTCGTTTACTGTATAAAAACACAGTAACCAAAAAGGTACTGTAGAAAATCACAGTACCCGACAAAGTACTGTAAAAAAATCACAGTAACGAACAATCTACTGTAAAAAATCACAGTAACGAACAATCTACTGTAAAAAAACAGTAACGAACAGAGTACTGTAGAACTCACAGTAACTAACAATCTACTGTCGAAAATCACAGTAATGAACATAGTACTGTAAAAAATCACAGTAATGAACAGAGTACTGTAGAACTCACAGTAACTAACAATCTACTGTAGAAAATCACAGTAATGAACATAGTACTGTAAAAAATCACAGTAACGAACAATCTACTGTAAAAAATCACAGTAACGAACAATCTACTGTAAAAAAACACAGTAACGAACAAAGTACTGTAGAACTCACAGTAACTAACAATCTACTGTAGAAAATCACAGTAATGAACAGAGTACTGTAGAACTCACAGTAACTAACAATCTACTGTAGAAAATCACAGTAATGAACATAGTACTGTAAAAAATCACAGTAACGAACAGAGTACTGTAGAACTCACAGTAACTAACAATCTACTGTAGAACTTCACAGTAACGAACAGAGTACTGTAAAAAATCACAGTAACAAACAGAGTACTGTAGAACTCACAGTAACAAACAATCTACTGTAGAAAATCACAGTAACGAACATAGTACTGTAAAAAACCACAGTAACGAACAGAGTACTGTAGAACTCACAGTAACTAACAATCTACTGTAAAAAAAACACAGTAACAAACATAGTAGTGTAAAAAATTCATTTTGCACTGTGGAGCTGATGGACTGAATAGTGATGGACTCACTAAGAGGCAAGGAGCCACAGACTACTTTGCTCAGTGAAGTCACCTGAGTTCGTCCGTGGAACAGGGTGAGCTCTCTTTGTATGTAAAGGGGAAACAGTATTATTAAGATGTTACTATCATTGTTTTAAATGGAACTGTCACTGATGCATATGATTGGTTCAATTTCTATAAAATATACCAATTGTTAAGTATGAACTGCACTGTATACTAATGTGTATAGTACACTGTTTTTGCAGTTAGCATTAAGGTTTTCATGGAGATGTAATACTTTTTTGTGTGATATTTGTGTATTATATCTACCCAGAAGTAAATGCACAAAAGCTCTCAAAAAGAGATTTAATACTTAAAAGTTGAGAGACAGCTACAGTTACTTTTTAAGCTGTCTACCTCAAATTCCTCCTGTAGAGTACATGTTAACTGTCACAGCACTTGGTTTATTGGCCCCTTCTTACTGTGGCAATTCCTCTACACTCTTAATGTTTAGTAAGATCGGTGGATTTCAGGGGAATGAATTAGTTTGGCACCATTTTTGCATTTGGTTTTGTGTATTCAAAGTTTTTTTAAATGTGTTTTATGCAAGAATGTGTGTAATATATTTACCAAATGGTGCCTTTTCAATAACAGAACATATCTAAAATTGGCAGGAGAAAAGGCCTCATATTTTTGTGTTTTTGTTATCGCCACGGTTTCAAATGTTGCAATATTCATGTTTTTGGATATTAATATCCATCGTTTTGTGATTGTAAATGTTTAGAGATTACAGCTCTTGTCAGTTATGCACATTTCAGAAGAAGATAATTGTCATTGGGTTATCAAAAGAAAACAAAATTCCTAGTGCATTGTTTGTTGAAGCCATGGTATACTCGCAAGCACAGGAATAATATTATCCTTGCTACTGTTCAACAATTAAGAATAAATTGTTAAAAATGTATTGTTTGCTGTCTCCCCACAGTTATTGTTGAAGCTTAAAAATGGGTGTATTTTAAGATAGTGATATTTTATTTTAACAGCAGAATACTGGTAATATGTAAATTACGCCATTAAGATACTGTAACTTACAAATACAACATTCTATTTTATATTTTACAGCTTAAACAGTATTACCGTAAAAAAAAACGGTACTTTGATATTACTGTGTTTTATTTTACAGTTTAAACACTATAACCGTCAAATTACAATACTTGGAGATTACTGTTCTTTATATTACGGTTATAACACTACTACTGTAATTAAAAATACAGTAAATACTTTATTACTTTGTTTGATTTCACAATATAAAACTGCTACTGTATTAAAAAATACAATACATGGTAACAATTACTGTGATTATTTTCACAGTAAGTTACTGGTCAATTGCTGCCAGTTAGTTACTGTGATTCATTTTTACAGTAAGTTACTTGTCAATTGCTGCCAGTTAGTTACTGTGATTATTTTTCACAGTTAGTTACTGTGATTATTTTCACAGTAAGTTACTTGTCAATTGCTGCCAGTTAGTTACTGTGATTCATTTTCACAGTAAGTTACTGTGATTATTTTTACAGTAAGTTACTTGTCAATTGCTGCCAGTTAGTTACTGTGATTATTTTTTACAGTAAGTTACTTGTCAATTGCTGCCAGTTAGTTACTGTGTTTTTTTTTACAGTAAGTAACTTGTCAATTGCTGCCAGTTAATAACTGTGAATTTCACAGTACGTTTCTTACAGTGTATACCTCCGCCAACCAGTCAGGTTGCAGTTTACAACCATGTCTGTCCAAAATGGCCTCATTTTTATTTATTAGACAATTGTGTAAAATTGTCATAGTTGGCCTTTGACCACCAAATTCTTATCAGTTCATCCTTGAGTCTTGGACTTCTGTGCCAAATTAGAAGACATTCCCTCAGGTCCTTCCTTAGATATTGGGTTCAGAAAGAAAATGGACCAGCCATGTCTGTCGCCGATGCAGAGGCATAAAAACAAAATAAACATTGTGTCGCACCACCAAATCAGTCTCCCATTCATCATCTGTCGAGCAGCTCCACACTTTGATGACATCACAAGTTTGAGACTTCCTGCTCTGGTTTCAGGCTTAGAGAGAGAGTCGGTCATATTGACTGAACTTTCCAAGTCCGTTACAATTACATATTGGAATTCTTCATTTAGGTGGTGTTCCCCTCTAACATCCTTTACACACCAGAGGTTTGATGAATAAATAAAGAGAAAATACAAAATATTCATCTGGGTATATTATATGTTTAGGGCTTTAATTGTGAAAGGTAGGAAGCAAAGCCGTGGATCAGATATGTGCTGCCAATGTCAAGGTTGAAAGGAGCAATACATTTTTCTAATTTGGTCTTGTAATGTGTGGCTTCTGTGTCGTCGTTTCTGACATGTAGGTGAAACTCAACCGCCTTTATTCACGGTGTGATGGCTCAGAACAATCAACCTTTTTCCCCAAAAAATGCCTCAGGTGTGTGAAAAAAAGAATTGTACAGACATTAATGGCAGTGGTGGTTTGAGTCCATTTAAATCCTTGGAGTCACATTGGTGCCAGCGGTTCTTTTTAAGGGGCCCAATTAAAATCTGAAATTCTAAGCACTGACTTCAGTAGTTTAGCTGTTGAAGCCAAGTCAAACAGATCATCTAAAGACATACAGTAAGGTACGAAGCAGGAGAATGTGTCATTTTATCAATCAGGTAATTAATTTGAACTTGCAGTACTAATCTAATGTGATGTAATGCAACAGAACACAGTATACTCAATACGTACACTCTCAGACAACAGATCTTTTTTTTTTTTTTAATCAAGAACAATATTACCACACAACAGCCTCAGGGCCATGTGGACCTTTCTTGTACACAAATGAAATTTACATTCAGTGTTACTCACCAAATCTCATTGTGTCTTTCGTTGAGCTTGCAAATTGGTTGAATGCATATCCTTCACTGGTTTAAGTATTTTAAATCTGGCATTGTTTACATCCGTATTTACTTGCTAACCGTCTTCTTCTCTACTTTTTTTGGTGCACTACAGTGTTTCCTCACCTTACCACCACCTGTTGATCAGAGGAATGATGTGAAGTCACTGCAACAGCGTAACATGGTGTTACAGTGCACATGTGCAAAAAACAAACATAATTGTTAAAAAAAATGGCTCCATGGTACTTTTATTTCTCACAACTTACTTATGGACGTCATATTTATTTTAATATGCAATGAACGGCAGAATCGGATCTGGGGCTGAAAATGCACCTTTCCTGTGACCCAACTTCAAATTTTCTGATATCTTATTATCACATTCTGTCCAATGACTTAGTCGGTAACACCCCCCCCCCCCCCCCCCCCCCCCTCCCCCTCTCAAAAAGTTCTTGTCTTCATAAGTCAGACATGAAAAAAAAGTGTCCAGGTTGAAAAATGCAGACGTTACTCTTAAGGCTGCAGTATGTTCAGACAAATCTTTTCTGGTTCTGTCGCCCTTCTGTCAAGGTTCATTCTTACCAATTCAGCAACATTAAAAAGGTATTCAAAAGGAATTTAGCTGTCTGACATCTGAAGGTACAAGGACAGGGGTGTCAAGCATGTTGCTCTTTTTCTTGTCCCACGAGAAGAAGAAAAAACGTTTTACCGTCACAAATCCTGTTGCAGCATCAAATCTTCCCTTCACTTAGGAGGGGATCTGGGAATGTCTGGCCTCCATCAGTGTTATATCAGATAGATAGATGGATAGACAGACAGACAGACAGACAGACAACTTTATTAATCCCAATGGTACATTTTTGAAGACAAGAAGAGATAACAGAGAGAAAGGAGAAGGCGGTGTTATGTTATGTTATGTTTATTATATTTGATATGGACATCACAGTAGCATTAGAATTGTAACATACATTTATGCACAAAGCCCAGATGCACTGTGTTAAGTGTTTGTAGCGAAATGCTAATTTACAGCACCTGTCCACAGGAGGCTTTTTTTTTTAAATAAGTTAAAATAGAAAATAAAGAAGTTAAAATAGAAAGAAAAAAATAAAGAAAATATATCCACAGATACATACACAAATACATACATAAAGTACAAGTGTGTTTACAGGGGTGTTAGGTGTGAGAACAATGTTGTTTCTCTTTTAGCCATGATTTAATACCTCTATTAAAAACATTAAAATTTTGTTGCATTTTCAACTCAGTTGGTAGACAGTTCCATAGTTTTGCTCCTTTAACAGAGAAGACTGATTGTCCAAATGAGGTTTTGCGTAATGCAATGCGACAGTTCCCGTTTACTGAGGCCCGTGTGTTCACTCTGCTGGTGTGCTGGCGTCTTGTAACAAATTCATTAAGCAGGGAAGGAGCATGACCATGTAGGTATTTAAAAATAAGCTTTAGGTTGGAATAACTTATGAAGCTTTCAAAGCTGAACATATTGTGTTTTTCTAAGATCTGACAATGGTGCCACCTCATTGTTTTTTTGCCCATAATTTTTAATGTCTGGTTATACAGTGATATGATGGGTTGTATAGTTGATTGTGAGGCTTGTGACAGGTAGTGATGCAGTATGATAGGTGTGAGAATATCATGGCGTGCATGTAGAGCTGGGTTGTACTGAATGGCAGATATTTTTTGATGAATCTGAAGCAGTTGAGATTTGATTTAACTTTTTTGCTGATATTACGCACTTGTTTATCAAATCTTAGATGAGAGTCTAAGATGATTCCTAAGTACTTCACATTGTCAACCTCACTGATGACCTCATTCTTTATTTCTACCATAAATCTTGCATTTTCGTGTCGTTGAAATTTGTGAAGTTTGGATATCAACACACTGTGGTTAACAGTATCAAAAGCCTTTTTTAAGTCTAAGAAAACTGCTCCCACAGCATGACCTTTATCCAAAAGTCCTTTTATTTTTTCAATTAGATGGCAGTTTGCAGTCTCAGTAGAATGTTTGGGTCTGAATCCAAATTGTTGTTGATACAGTAACTGATTTGTCTCTAGATGTATGATGAGTTGCTCTGCTACAATTTTTTCCAGTATCTTGGAGACAACTGGGAGGATGGCGATGGGTCTGTAATTGCATGTCAAGTCTTGCTCACCAGATTTAAAGATTGGACTGATAACGGCTGTTTTCCAGGTCTCTGGGAAGGTTCTTGTTTTAATTGACAGGTTCACAAGGTGTGTTATTGGCTCAAGTAGTTGGGTTCTGTAGTTCTTTATCATTGTTCTCCCTCAAAGAGACAGAGCAGCCTCCTCTCATTGGAAGAATAGACACATTTCGATAAAAGTAAGGACAATCTCAAATAAATGAAAGCATTGTATTTGTATTCTGTGAACAGACATGTCTTCATATATTCCCCTGGAATTAAACTTGATTGATGCCTTCAAAACGGTCTCATTAACACAGTGAAGGGAAGAGGAAGACAATGATTAAGTTCAGGTCAGTTTATTGTCAGACTCAAAGGCTATTAAAAAAACAATACAATGCATACATTAAATAAAAGACGAGCATTCAGGCATTTGATCTGTGTGCCAGTTACAAACTTGTGGCACTTGTCCTGAAAATTGAGGTCCGTATCCCCTTATTTTTTGCATGTATCATGACAACACTGTTTTTAGCATTATGTAACACATTTCATTTGACCCCGTACTCTGAGAATATATTCAGCAGCTGATAAAACCCAACACTGCTAGCAGAGAGAATATCCAGATCGTCGGCATACAGGCGGTTTATCAGGGTGTTGCCAATCATGCAGACACTTTTATGGCCTCTTTGTTGGCCTTAATCATTCAGACTTTATTTCCTCCTTTTGACCTGCATACTCTGGTTGGCATACCAACATGCCAGAATTCCAGGATATAATGCCGCCAAGCACGCCCCATTGACCTAATTTCAGAAACAACTTTTGGTTATTTACTTGAGAAAGTATCTTTCTCGGCTACTTCTATCATGGCAAAGATACACCAATAAGTTCCATGCTGAGCCTTGAAGACAAACTGGTTGCCTGTGGTACAAAAAAATGTACATAACCGATTTAATAGAATCTTCTCCAAGACATAAAATACCACACTGGCTATTGCAATTGGTCTATAATTATCCAGCTCTGTCCTTGGTGACAGGCACAAGAGTAACGGACAACGCAACGCCCTGGTTACACTGGTCTGGAAAGGACACACTCACTGTCAAATCTGTACGCTCCGAGATCAGATCTTGCTCGCATTGGGATAAGATTAGACCAGTGGCGGGCCGTGCATTTTATACCTGGGCCTTCACTGCTGTCTTACCACCTAATAACCTCATGATGGCGCCACAGCTACGGTTATTTGTTTCTAGGGGTGTAACGTCACGTATTCGTATTAAACCGTTCGGTACGAGGCTTACAAACCGAACAATAATACTGGTGCATTTGGAAAATGCAGAAGCTTAAATTGTGGTAAATATAATGTTTTCGGTGGAGACACCAGTCTGTCTGTCTGTTTAGTTTCCGGGTCAGCGTCTGACCCCGGAAGCTAAACAAAAATACAGCTGAGGCACTATGTTCTACAAGGCTATGCTAAACTAGCTTAGTAAGGAAAACAACACGCACAAACTCACGCTCACCGCAGCGTTTAGGCAGCTGTTCCCTACTGATTCAAACAGGGCTAAGCAATCGCCACACAATCCCCATTTCTCCAGACCATAAGTCTTGTTTGTAAAAGAAAACAGCCCAAACAGATTAAATTATCCGGACCCTAAACCCACGCAGGACGGTATGCTTCGTAATTAACGGACAATGCATATGGTCAAAATCTATGTAATTAACACAATGACAAGAGCGAACTCACAAGAACCAGTCGCATATATTCACAACAAAGCATGACAAAACAATCCAGCAACACTCACACTAAAGAGCAAGGGCCATTCAAATAGTATTTACATCAGGGAACAATATCCATAAATGACACGATAGGCAAAATTAACACAATGCAGATGTAAAGAAAACAAAAGCAGTTTCACTTACCAAATGCTGTTCTATTTAAATACAAAGTCCATCCTCCTGTCTTTGTTTACAAAGAGTCCAATAATGCGGCTGTGCAGTACATCCGTGCGTTTTAGTTCCAGCAAGAGGTCCTTTTCAGTATTTCCCTATCCTTCTTAACTTTTTCATTGTGGAGCTCTGTTTCCCTGCGAACTTGTTCGTTGATCTGGAGATCCACTCGGGTCCCTCCAAACGTTTTCAAGAGCACCGTAGCTTGTACGTGTCCCGCCGTACTTTGGTGTCGTGTAGCGGCATACACCAAGACGTTCAATCGCAAATAACAGGCATTCCCAGCAATACAATTTGCAGCTCTTCTCCGACCCTGTCAGCCAGGACCGTTCATAGTTTGCGGACTGAAAGTGGCGCACAAATCGTCTTCCTGGCTGGGTCAGGGCTGCTAGCTGTGGGGTTGGCCGGCCATTTCTTACTATGTCCAGTTTGTCTGGAAATGTCCTTCTTGAGAAAGGCGTTCCCAGTAACTTCGCCACTAAATCAGTTTCTCCTCCTTCCGCCATTTGATGTTAAAAAAACAAAGCTAGGTAAAGAAAAAACTAAAAATGCCATAATTTCTTCCATATCTTTCCACTTGAACTCTGACTGCTACAACCTAAATTCTGCTAGCAAGCATAAGTTTCACTTTAGTCACGTGCTCGCCCACTGACCAATCACAGCACACTCTGCACCTCGCAGCAGAGCTGCACCTGGACACTGAGCTGCACGTTAATGCTGACATACTTGTAGGCCAGCTAGCAGGCTCTGACGCGTCAAAGAATACACCCAACATGTCAAACTAAAGATCTGATTGGTTGAACACTATGACAATTAACAATATCGTCCCCGTTCACTTAAACTGTAAAGGGATTCACTTGTGAGTCTGCAGGCCTCGGGCCTCTCTTCTTACCTAGAGACACAGAGGTGAAATCTGATTGGATAAAAGCTCTACTTAAAACAAGCTGCACTGGAAGCAGAGCAACTGAGGAAGACAGTAGCTGTGCAATGAGAAAATAAGATAATGGGAAAAATATTTTTATAAATTATAATACATGTAGTGTATTTAAGAAAAAATATTAAATTATAAAATAGATATAACTTTGTGATTCTGTTTAGGCCAGCAGAGAAGGCTTTCCAGGCCATGACGGCCCACCACTGGATTAGACAGACCACATGCCGAGGTGGCCTGGCTCACATTCAGTTGTGAACAGATTATGGACACAATCAATTTATCAACCGTAGGTCTCCATCATCCCCCCCCTCCAAAAAAAAATTATAATGAGGGACTTTATCCACCATTTTACAGTCACTCCTTGACTATAAAATATTATCCGATCACTACCCGACCAGGCAGCAGCATTGAAGTGTCAAGTGTGGACACACACACGTGGATGCAGCTGAGTTCTGATCTGGCACATTCAATCACAAAAAGTCACATTAAAAAGACAAGCGTAACCACGACCGTAGAGTCTGGAAACAGTCAAAAAAGATGACTCCGCCCACATTGTGCGACATCTCGAATTACACAGTGAGGGGCTTCTCCATTTGATCAAATTAATTCGATCACATGATTTTGTTGCGTGTTATTTATGAGATCTATTGATCGTCTGATAAATGTTTTGTTAACAATTTGGTTGAACTGTGGAAGAACAAATGATGAAGGAAGTTCATCTCTGACCCAATTACATTTGTGTAATTGATTAAGTCAAATGTGAAATACCAACTGCAATGAATGAATCGAAACTCATCTGCAGCTGTGTAAAATATCTAAGAAAATTACCGGGGGGTTCTGGAGATCAGCATTGTACCACACACCCAATCAACACCAGATGGAATATGCTGAATATGCTTCACTAACACAGTATTTATCAGAAACTCCCCACTAATCCACTAAAGCTCCCGAATAAAGAGAACACCAGCATTTTCCTTTAAACCTTGGAGGATGATTTGTTGTGCTGTTATTCATCTATGAAGCCAATTTTCTGCAGATGCACAGCACCTCATGATGTTGGTGTAAACACCACTCAGAGAGAAACCCATTGAACAATTCTCCTCTTCGTAAAAAATGCATTGCAACTTACATCTTGGCAGATATGTTGTGGGTAGTATGTGCATCCCAATGCTTCAGTTTTGTAAAGGAAACCATGACACAAACTTCTTTACCCTCACTTTCTCTCTGCTGAAGAAAAACATCGTTGCTTTCACTACGGAGCACAAAGAACCATTTCTGGGGTGTGTTGAGAGGTATTCTGGGAAGCGCAGGAACTCGTTACAGTGGGTTAAAATGAAAAAATAAATTACAGCACTTCTTCACAACTCTTAGAGTTCATTAAAGCTAGGGTGGCTAATGTATTTTAGAGACATTATTTGTTGAAATTCTCTTTACTTCTCAACATTAGTCAATAAATCAAATGCTGGTATCTGTGGCTGTCGCAGGACCTACCTAGCTACCTGTCTACGTATGTGCACTCCATAAGTTTAGTTTATACTCGCCGTAGTGAAGCCGGCTCGAGGAACGCGTGCTAGAAAATTACGTAATCATGGCCTGCAAGACGTACGCAACGGCTGCACAACTGGAAAGGGAAGGGAGACATCCCTCTCCTACCCCCCATAACTTCAATGTCCAGCTGGAGAATAAATATGACATTCTTGTCCTCCACGACTTCCCTCCTCTGGCTAGGGACTCCCAGCCTCCTCCACCATCCCACCTGCTGCCTCGCCGGACCCACAGCCCCGGGTCGCTCGAGATCACTACGGCAGCCATTCCCGAGCCCTCCTCTCGCACCAGGACTGTCACTGAGTGTTGTCTCCTCGTGGCCTCTTCTCCCCGACGACACTGACAGTCGAGGATTCCATAATCAGGAATATCCGTTTCTTTAACGCAGCCACACACTGTTTCCCCGGAGCGACGGCTCAAGATATTCTGTTAAAACTGCCTCGCCTGATGCACGTGCTCCCGTCTACCATTGGTCGAATTATCGTTCATGTGGGAATCAACGACACAGCTCTCCCCCAGTCTGAGTTGACCAAGATTGATATAAAAAACTTTTACACTTTTAAACAGTTGTGGACTGTCCACTTTTATCAGTGGTCCGACTCCGACACTCGGCCGTGGATCAAAGCGGTTCAGCAGAGTCCTCAGCCTCCACACTTGGCTCCAGTCTGCTTGCAGGCCCCACAACGTGAGCTTCATTGACAATTTTAATCTGTTTTGGGACTGCTCTTCCTCTTTTAAGAATGATGGTATTCAGTGAGTGACTCAGAGTGACTCTCCAACCAAACCAGCCTCACAGGACACACCCTGGCTTACAAGAAATACACACAGCAGTACAAACTGGCTCTCAATACTGCTCGCTCCCCCTACTACTCTGGCATCATCCACTCTGGTTCTGCCAACCCCAAGGTCCTCTTCTCCACGATAAACAAACTCCTCAAACCTATGGAAAATCTCTCGCACTCCTCCACAGCAGAGAAATGTAACTCCTTCCTGTCGTTCTACAAAGCAAAAATGTATACCATCTACAACCAACTGGCCACTTCCAGCCCCACCATGTCCAACCCTGTATCTGTAAATCCTCCACTAACTGACCTGTCACTGTCCCGATTCTCCCTGATCTCCCCCTCAGATCCCAATAAATCACTTTCTGGCATGAAGACTGCAACCTGTGACCTGGACCCTATCCATTCCACTCTAGTCGTGGCTTGTCTCCCGGCCCTCCACCCGCACCTCCTCTCTGTCATCAACTCCTCCCTGTCTACTGGCTCCGTCCCTCCTCCCCTCAAACTCGCCTTAGTCACACCCATCCTCAAAAAGCCTGGCCTGGACCCTGACATCCCCAACAACTACAGACCCATCTCCAATCTCCCTTTTCTGTCTAAAATACTGGAACGCACTGTTGCCCACCAACTCAAAACCCACCTGGACTCGAATCAACTGTATGAACCATTTCAATCTGGATTCAGATCTCATCACAGCACATAAACTGCCCTGATCAAAGTCACCAACGACCTCCTCCGCTCCTCTGATGACCACTCCCTCAACATCCTAATACTACTCGATACTACTCAGTGCAGCCTTCGACACCATCAACCACTTCATCGTCCTCTCCAGTTTCGAGTCCTCCCTCCACATAACTGGCACAGCCTTCTCCTGGTTCAAATGATACCTCTCTGACCATGAACAGTTCATTAGTACCAACAAATTCAAGTCTGCCCCAGTCTCTCAAGGTGTCCCCCAAGGTTCAGTACTCGGTCCCCTCCTCTTCATCCTCTACCTGCTCCCCCTTGGCGACATACGCCACCATGATCTCCATTTCCACTGCTATGCTGACGACACCCAGCTCTACATCTCCACCAAATCCATCACCCCTACCACCCACTCCACCATCACCAACTGACTCACATATATAAAAAACCTGGATGCAGGCCAACTTCCTCAAACTCATCAGCGACAAATCTTTAATCCTCATCATCTGCCCCAAATCACTAAACAAATCCCACCACAACTTCTCTCTCTGCATCGATGGCACCACTGTTCCAGCTTCCACACATGTCCGTAACCTTAGAATCATTTTCGATCAAACCCTCTCCTTTGAATCACATCACAAAAAACGCCTTCTTTCATCTCAAAAACATCGCCGGTCTACGCCCCTCCCTCTCCTCCACAGCCGCTGACACACTCATCCACGCCTTCATCACCTCTCGACTGGACTACTGCAACAGCATCCTGTACGGCTCATCCACCAAAATCATCAACAAACCACAATACATCCAGAACTGAGCTGCCCGTCTGCTCTCCCACTCCACCAGAGATCACATCACCCCAGTCCTTCAGAACCTCCACTGGCTCCCCATACAGCAAATAATCCAGTTCAAGATTCTTCTCATCACATACAAAGCCCTTCATAACCTCGCCCCTTCATACCTTTCTGACCTCCTGCATCAACACGCTCCCAACCGCAACCTCAGATCCGCCGACGCCAACCTCCTTACCCCCCCGACTCTGTCCAAGCATCAGACCTGTGGGGACAGGGCCTTCTCCATCGCTGTCCCCTCCCTCTGGAACTCCCTCCCCCAGTACCTCAGACATTCTCAGTCACTCGCCACTTTCAAAACTGCACTTAAAACTCATCTATTTAAATCTGCTTTTAACCTGTAAAGTCACTTATGTATGTTTTTCTTTTTCATGTTGTTCCTTACTGTTATGTCATCTATTCTGTTCTTATTGTTATTACTTCTATTGTTTCAGTTTTTACCATGTAAAGTGTCTTTGAGTACCTTTTAAAAGCGCTATAAATCAAATCTGTTATTATTATTATTATTATTATTATTATTACCTACCCAAGCTTTATACCTCACAGACATATGCCATCTAACAGAGTTCCTCTTTAAGCTTCCGCACAACTCAGCCCGAATACAGAGAGCAGAGCCAGAAAGGTGACCTCCAGCTGTGATGAATGGAGAGAGTTTTAGTCATAGCGCTCTGCTTTGAAAACATAAATACAGTCACGCGGCCTGGGTTCATGCTCAACAGGGTAGTGTTTGTCTGGCTCATGTTCCTTGCTGCAGGGCTCCGGGCCTGAACAAAGCTCTCAGAACAGCACTCACCCAGACTACTGAGAAGGTTACTGTCACTGTAGGAAACGCTCATATGAAATGTAACACACCCAAGATAAGCTGATACGATTTGAGCACAGGGATACAGTGGTTACACATACATGTGACACCAGCGCTGCCGCTGCATCCAACACCTGGAGGGGTCAGTCTAATCATGATCATCATCCATCATTTTCGTGGTGAGGAATATTTCAATTTAAGATGAAGAAACACAGCTGTCACGGCTCTGGCTGTGAACTCACTGTTTTCCTTGTGTCTCCTCCTCCCCTCTCTGTCACTGTGTGTCTGTGTCTTGTGGGGAGTTCATTAAAAATCATCACCACCTGGTGAACCTGCACACCGATTGTTCCGTCCACCTCTGTGATACTGTGACTCTCTGCCTCTCAAGTATCTCCAGGGAGTTTTTCGTGTTGCTATATTCTTCTAGTGGTTTCTCCTAACGTCTGCTTCCTGTGTCTAGGATCTCCTGTCTGCGCCTGTCTTTGTTATCCTGGCTGGAGGAGAGTTAACCACTGAACTGACTGAAATAAAACCCTGGGGTTGTGATAGCTACTAGCAATTCAATTGGAGAAATAAGAATACCTTGCTTCTTTAACCGTACGCTGATGCTATGCCATCTCCAAGCTTTTTATGATACCAAGAGAGACCTTGAGTTTGTCTTTCTGCTTCTTTCTTCACAACGCTCCTATACTGCTTCTTTAAGTCCTTTGTATGGTCATTGAACCAGATAGGGACATTAAGTTTTGCTTGTTTCATCTCAATGTCATCCAGGATACTCTGACAAGACCTATTTAAAGTACCTAATAAATCATTGCCAGAGAAAGCCTTCTGATTAAGAGCATCAATGGGCATTGAACTTTTTCGCAGAAACTGATAGTTGATTTGGAATTAAAAGGCTGAGAGCGGATACAAATAGTTGGCCTTCTGCCAGGAAACAGGAGGTATGAAAATAGGCCACCTGATGATGGACATATAATAGAAAAACCCAGAGACTCAAAAGATGAAAAACATATTAGAGTCAAACGTACATTTGTAGTTAGTAAAAATGATAGCTGATAAGAGCTGATGATAAAATAGAGTAGTGGGACTTCCTTAGGGGGAAGGGCAGAGGGACATATCCAGGGCTTAACCAGGACTCAGTGATAAATAAGAAAATAATATTGTTAAAATCTAGGCATATAAAGGACTTGTCTAAGGGACCTCACATTAAGTACATACTAAGTACCTGCTTACGGGACAAACACAACGCTGAGCCGGAAGTGAGTCAGTCAATATATAGAAAATATATAACAATGAAAAATTTCAATACAGTCTGAGGAACCTCACACCGACTTTAAGAGAACATGCAGCAACTTTATAGGCCCAATTGAGTTTCCATGCTGTGTGGAACAACCTTTATATGAGATATACATCAAAATATTTGCCTTGGAAATCACCCATGAACCCATCAGCCCATAGTGTCACCAATGTTGACAAATTCTTCCATAGGTCAAAGCAGCATTTCAGCCCCTGCAGTGACTCCAGTCTGCACAGTATATCAGAGTGTGATGGTCCCCTATGGTGATGTGGTCTGAGTCCTGACTGAGTCCTGATCACTGCAACAGAAAGATATCATTCTAGCAGAAACACCTGGGGGATTTCTGTCTAGTTGCAGGGAGGAGGCGTTGTGAGAAACACATTGAACTGTGGGGTAAGATATCATGGTGGGTAACCTGTGACAGATCAGGTGTCTGTCTTCATCACTCGCCAAAATAAAAATGTTCCCGAGTTACACCACACACTGAAATGCACAAGACAGTTATTGGACTGATATATTTAATACCCCAGCATGATATGCCTACTGAAAAAAAATGTGTCTTATTACCACAACTATAAAGTCCCGCAAAGAATATCTAACAAACCGTGGGTGGCCAACAATATGAGGTAAATTTTGGGCTAACTTTATTGACTAGTGCAGGGCGGAACAGTGTTCATTTTGTTAATGAAAGCTATGACAGTAAATGTTTGTTCCACAACCTTTTTTTGTCTTTGATAATAAAACCTATGGCAAAATGTAGGTTTAGTTTTCGTTGACGAAACGGTGCAAAAAATGTGAGTGGTGGGCTAACAGACATTCAAAAACCATATCTTTCCCCAACCGCCGATTGCAGTTATATCCAAAATCGGGTCATAAAAATGACCATTCTGATGAATTCTGATTCCAATGCCGGATGGGTTGCGGGTGGGTGAAAAAATCATTAATCATTAATGAGGAATATATTGATTAAATTCTATAAAATGTGTACAGCAGGGAGCAGAGCTGCTGACGCCGTGAGCATTGTCCAGTAGGAACAGCTTAACTGAAGCTAAAAGTTTAGTTTGGCTATCTCTGACAAGTTTATAACTACGGTTTTTAGTTTTGCTGCTGAAATGTCATGGACACGTTTACATACCCGAATACTTCGAAGCTATGACCAATACCATGTTAATAGTAGCTACAACAGCATGGGATTATTTTAGAGGTAGCAACAGAAATAAAACAGGAATAGATGAAAGTGAGATGAAGTCGGACTATAAGACCCTTCTGGAGATGAGGCCTGGAAGTCACTGACAACTCATAATCTGAACTATACTGTATGTTATAAATGTACCTTTTAGATCAAGTAAACATTTGATGGTGCTATGCTTTACTTCACAATATTTGGCTGTAATTCTTCTATTCAATATAAATTCTAAAACCCATGAGCACACAGGGAACAAAGCAAGTACAGTCTCCAAGGCTTAACGGGTTTGTTTCTGTTTTATAATTAATAATATGATTTATTTTACACAACTGGAAATAAGTAGCTCTATTACTGCAAAGATAAACATAAACTAATTCAATCTCTCAGAAACTCTGTCCAAGTGAAGCTGCGGTCGGCTGCAGATTTAGAACATTTGCATAGTGAATCAGCTTTGTTTTTCAGCTAAGAGACTCTTTTACTGGAAATGGAGCATAATGAAAAGAACATGCCTCTCGGCGGAGACAGCCTTGGGACAGCCATTTCTGGTAAATCACTCCGGTAACTAACTATTGTTTTATCCAGAGCTGTTATTGTTGCATATCTTATTTACTTGATCCCATATGTCTTTTGTCTGCTTATCTTTATTGTCTACGGTACAGGCAGCCTGTATTATTATGACCTCAAACAAAAAAAGAGCATATTATCAGCTGTAATCCACTACACCTCAACTTCCTTTTCTCTTTTATTACAAATCCAATCTGGGAACCCATCGGCTATCAGTATGAAAATCTGGGCCAAGACCTCTTCATTGTTAACAGTCTGATCAGCAACTTGAGACGTGAGAATGGGCTTGGAGTTGAGATACAACGCCTATGCTGAATCTATTTCGATCTCTGCACATAGTGTCAGATAAATAGCTAGTAAATAGCCAAAATTGTCAGACAATTGCAGATGGGTTCTGAGATTGCATTCCTACCACTGCGTTTTGCCTCTTTTGCTCTCCACATGGACTGTTTACCTGCATGCAACCAAAGTCTGCTCAAACGTGATTGGTCAATTCTACTCAGACGACAAACAGACTACAAATGGAAACCAGAATGCTTCTGATAGCAAAATCAACCCTGTCTCCTACATAATTATCTTCCTATGCTGAATTCTCAAACACGTTTTGAGGAAAATATATTTTCAACTGAAATTTTAAACACGTGATTAATGTTGTGATTGAAACAAAACAAAACATAAACACAGCAAAACTGATTGGACATGTTTAGGCAACAAAACTCCTTGGTTAGGTAAGAAGCAGCATGGTTTGGCTCAAAATAAGTTTGTTATGTTATCAAAGTTACAGAGGTTAATTCAAGTCAACATTGACTTTTGGTTTTACACAGGATACAAACAGTGTCCTGTGTTTGTTTCACCCATCTAACAATCCGACGTGCTACTCAGATAAACTCCCGAGATTTTGATTAGAAACATAATTGAGATATGTCAAAAACAAAGCCAATAGAGTAGAAAATGAGTTTCCCTGTGAACGTAATTGACAAGGCAGTTTGTTGAACGGGAACATCATTTTAAAGAGACCAGGTTGCGTGTCTATAATAGAGAATATTACAAATCTGATTGTAGTGTATAGTTTCCAAACCAGTTGGTTCATTTGAAGAGGATATAACTGCAAGAGGACTGCAAACATGAGGCTGAATGAAATGCATATGAATCATCATCTTGATCATGTTTCCAGTTAGCTGAAAGCATTTCACTTTCCTGTGTGATTTAAGTATTGCTGTCTCAATAGCCTTACACACACTCATTTCTGAAAAACTTTCTTTCTTCAAACACCACTGTCAGGAAGAAGGTCTTTTGACGGTCTTTGTATTGAAACGTAGCAATGTTATTGACAGTGTGCAAGCTAACCTCTCACCCCTCTTTTAGCCACCTCTGTTACTCACCTGTCTCACACAGAACCTTTGATGTTATGTTATGAAGGATGATTCTGCAATATCTGTGCATGGCAACATATGGTCCAGGACATTATGACATTATTATGACATTATTATGGTCCAGAACATTATTATGACATTATTATGGTCCAGAACATTATGGTCCAGGTTGGGGGAAGATTGTAGTTATGATTAGTAAACTACAGTTAAATTATTGTTAAGGTTCAGCAACTAAAACATGTGGTTAAGTTCAGGCAAAATATTAAAGTTAAAGTTCAAATTAAAAGCGAGTCCTAACTGTGTGGGGTTCAGGAGGTACAGCTGGTCATCCACTCCTCCTGTCCACATGGCCCAAGTTGTCATATACGGCCCTGCACCCTAGTTTATGATTTTCTTTCTTTCGTGTCATCCATAGTCTTTGTTAAAGAAGCCCAGTCGTGTGGCTGTAAGCTCCTGAGGTGCTCCTCCCTCGGAGTAGCCTGGTTGACGCGCTTGCTGTAGGCTATGCTAAACTATCTGTGAGGTGTGGTGCTTTTGACACATCACAGAGACCTTTGTTTGCTGATCGATAGTGCATTTATTTTCGTCGTGGGACAATATACATGAAAGCCACTCTTTCTCACGATGTAGTAAATGTGTAGAGTATCGCGGTTAAAACCTTTTGCCCTTCCGGGGTCAAACACCTGACAAACACAGCGATTTCAGGACCTATATACCCGAGCCCCGGACAGGAATACAGCGCCACCCAATGTACACACAAAGAAATACAGTCGTATTCATAATACGATTTTTGGCTCTAACAGTCTTCATGTTTAGTATTTCCTGTTTCCTGTTTTGCATTGTTACTCACCTCTTCTCTTGTTTTAGACCACTTCACTTCCTGCCTTTGTGTGTTTGATTGTCTGTTCCTGCCTGATTGGTTTCACCTGTCCTTCATCCTCCCCTTCTCCTGATGGGTGGGTTTTTTCTTCACTCTCTGTCAGTTTGTCTTTCTCTTTAGTAACAAGCGTTCTGCAAATTCGTCTAGGGTACTTCTCAAGTCTCTTAATTGCATCCCTGTTTCCTTCACTTGCGTCCTTTCCTTGCGTCTTAGTCCCTCCCACCAGGGATGCATGGAAAGACACAAGGAAACCATGCGAGGAGAGGAAACAAGGAATTCTTTTTCAAGAGATATGAGACGTCCTTTCCTCAGTTGTGTCACGTGAAGCGATGTCTGTTTCTGATGACGCTGGATCAGCTGATCACAGCTGGATCAGCTGTCAGTCGCCTTTAACAGCTGGAGAGACTTCTGAGAAGTTTGTATCTGTTCACATGATGATTGTACTTAATAATAGTAACTAATAATACTAATAATTAATAAAGACACACAGTTATCATCACTGTAGAGGTGTTTCTCTCTGTAGTCTGTTAACAAACTGTGTCCTGTTTATGAGCGCAGGATCCATTTCTACCGGCGGAATGCGTTTGACTTATTTATGACTTATTTGCGTCTGTACGTTTTGAAATTCTGATTGTGACGTCATTATTAATTAACCCAGAATATGATTATTGTTTCTCTTGAATGCTGGAATTAATTTATTAGGCTCCATGTTTCAGGTTAAACTTAAATGATAAAACTCAAACACTCAGGAATGATCAGCCTCACGTGACTGAATGAAATGATGTAAAAAACTCTCTCTGACTTTAAATGTATTCATAATAAAAGTTATTGAGGGAAATATCAGATCATCAAAACACAAATCTTTCTACTAAATGAAGAAAGTTGTTTGTGCTCCTTTTGTTGTTCAGACTACAATGAACATTTATTTAAACCAGATGGTGAATCAGAAACCTAATCAAATATAAAGCTTGAGTTTAATCTGATCTGTCTTCACTCTGGTATGAAACTCCAGCGATATTTATAAAAATCTTATCAGTCCGATCGGCTGCAGCGTCCAATCACATAACTGATGAACAATGAGGGGGCGTGTCGGCCGTTAAAAGACTTCCTGGAAGTCTGTTCTCGTGGGTCCTCGCTCATGGCTGTGTGTCCTCCTCTCTCCTCTCTCCTCTCTCCTCACTCCTCCGATCTAAATAAGAGCTTTGGGACGGCCGTCAATATGGTGGAGCAGAACAACTTCCGGTTCAAGCGAGGATCGAGGAAATGACAATTAAGAGACATTTTCTTCTCAGCAAAAGTCTTGTGTTGTTCATCACAGTGGCCTGACAGCTCGTGATGAGAGAAAACAGAACTATCATCACACAACCAAAACTGCCAGCACAAGGTGTGGAGGCATGTGTGTCTGTTAATATGCCACAATTTGTCCACATAAACCATGGACACTATAAGACACATTGTTTCACTTTACTGCATGTTACCACCTATTCTATATTAAGTTGTATTGCTGAATATTATGTTAGGTTATATTACTACCTTTCACTTATTCTATATCTCCTATCCCAGGGGTATTCAATTAAAGTTCAACGAGGTCCAGTTCGAGAGAATTTCCTCATGCAAAGGTCCAGAACATCACAATAATGTCTAACTTGCGCTCTGATTTAGTCAAATATACCTGTATATTGAAGTAGCCGAGGAGTTGTATCAACCGATGTATGTAGTCAACAACAGACTGTCAAATCAAATAAAGACGGTTAAATTGAATAATATATCTTATTATCAGTTTTCAAATTGAACTGGATGAATTATAAATCATATTTACTCTAATAATAATGAAAAATATCCGGGCTGCAATAAAAAAATACATAAAAGAAAGCTTTTGAAAAATGTTTAAAATAAAGTACTTAATTATAGAAAAATTAATTTAACTGAATTACCCTGCAGCTTTAAATTCAGGTGTGAATTGATGTCACTCTTAGAAGCCATGATATAATATTCTTCTAAAAAGAGAGAAAATCGTGTACAGGAAGTTTCTCTGTGGTTATTAAACCACTTGTTTCAGCTCTATCCTCTCTGTTAACATCATTGTTGGAGAGTGAATTCATGTGTTAGGAATCTGGTGGATCGATCATATTGGGCCCTTAGATTTATTTTCTGTGTTTTGGATGTGAGATGGAACGTTTGCTCAAAAGAGTTGTGCTTTGACTCGCAGCAGCACTTCACATTGCCGCTTTTAATAATCGCCACGGTCCCTGGGCATATGAGACATACTGGTTTTAAACCCTTGAGAGAAAAGAAGATATAAGAGTCTGTCCATTCTTGGTTCAAGGTTCTGGTCTCGTTGTCCATATTTCTCTTTTTGCAGAACACCATGTGAAATAACTTCTCTTGGCTGAGTAGCATCACCGGAGTCCGCCTATTAGTGACCCCTGTCATATCCCATACTGTATCACAATTCACCATGTTATCTTCATATTTTACATTGATTTTGAAATCATATGTATATACTGTATTTTTTAATTCATACGTATCACTTCTTAAACATATCATCAATCAGGTACACTGTTAACATAGATGTTAATCACACCACTGTCACATTATAATTTTTTTCATAGAATGAAATATCATGCTCTTTTATCGTTTTTTTATTTTTCATTTTTGTTTAATTATTAATTAAGTTTTACAAAGTCATATTATTTATACATTTTATTTGCTCTATTTATATGTACTATTTCTGTCCTTGTGCTGCTGCAACAACCAAGTGTCCCAACTGGGGATCAATATAGATTTATCTTTATCTTTAAATGATTCATCATTCTACTCACAACAATAATGACGAGCTGAGTTAATTCATGAGCTGCTAGAGTCTAACAGCCTTCAGGGATGGGATGATTAGTGGCTGTTATTCAAACATAACACACTCTTTGGTGACTCAGTATATTATCACCATTGTTACAGACTCACCATTCTGACTGGAGTGTCATTCAGCATCACATATTGTGGTCTGCCACACAGATAATTACCAGTACCAAGTCCAGCTTGTCATGATGAAAGCTGTCAGGATTGGACATGTGCAGACTGCTGTGGATTTTACTGAATCCCCTTGAAAAGGACAATGAGTGAGCTGGCAGCATTCTCTGCGATGGAACACAGCCCTGCTGGTTGTCAAAGGGGTTGGTATCCTCCTCCCCAATCGCACTTTGATGGTGGGCAACTTGAAGAGGTATCAAAGAACTCATTATCTCGTCCAATCTCGACCGCCTAAAGCCATGGTCAGGACAAGCTGCACACACGCTACTCTCTTTTCATCTGATCCATCACACTGTATAGGAATATTAAGTATGCGACTGTGATAGATATATGGACAGATTGACGCATATTCCAAATGCACTGCATACATACCCAAAGAATGCTCCTAAAAACCTAATAATATCAGCATTTCCCACAAGTCTTGATCGGAAAATGCTCAATTTGGAATAAGGCATCATTCAGAATATCTAAACGGAACATTGTGTTTACATGAACCATATTAAATTCAGATTTTTTTAATATAATAATAGTAGTATATGAGTGTGTATGTAAACATAGTCATTGAAGATCTCATAGTGAGGGATTTACTGTTCTGGGTGCGGCAATGGAAAAAGCACCCAGAACAAATCCCTGGATTTTGACAGGAAACTTGGAGTAACTGATCAGAAGATCTGAAGGGTCTGTGTGTAGTGTGGACTAAGACTAGATGTAAGCTAGTGTAAATCCATACAATGCTTTAAAAACGATAAAGCATGGTAGAATATTCTAAAAGTCCATTCAATATTTCATGGGTAACCAGGGAAGGTAGGGCCAATACAGTACATGTCATACCCATCGCTCCAGATCACCAAAGGAAAGGAAAGGTTTTATTTTCACTATCTGTGTGAAAAGTGAGAAAAAGCTGCTGCTAATGACAACATTTAGCTGAAGAAAGATTTCAGCCAGCCAGCATTTTACACGCTCAAGACAACTGGAAGAGACTGAAGATAATGTGTTTCACTTGGTTCCATCAGGGTAGCAATAATAAATGATGTACTTTCTTTACACAGAGCCTAGTGGAAGCACAATAAAAATTAAAATAGGGCCTAGAATTGAGCCTCAGGTTCCAGATAGCAGAAGAGGATAAAAAGAAAGCGATCACGACTGATACTCTGTGTTGTAGACATCAGTAAATCATTATAAAGCCTTACTCTGAATGCCAACATGTAATGGTAGCTCACCATATCAAAAGCAGCAGAAAGATCTAACAATATTAAACAGGCATGATTTCTACCCTTAGCAGCGCTGACTCACTTACATTGTCCAAAATGTTGATAGAAATAATAATTTTGTGATCAGAAGGTTATGGAGAACCATCAGATCTAGGTTTCTTTTTCAAAGGTTGGATGGCAGCATGCTTTGTATCAACGACTGTTGATACAAATGTGAGTCATACATCAATATGAATGTTACAGTGAGTAGTAACATGTGCAGTTCTCCCTGTACAGAGCTCTTGTTCAGCTCCACAGTTACCCATGACAAAACCTATAACAGCATGAGAATGGTTGTGGAAGGCAATTAACCAGAAGGCTTCCTCTCGTTTTAATATGGAGATACCCGACCAGAAGTTTTTACATTATTCATCCCATCCCATGGCAGCATTGTCAACGAGCCAGATCATGCAGCGGCTGATTACGAGGGCAATTGGCAGGGAAAATCCTGGATAAATTGCATGTTTTGGAGGCTACGCAGTGGGTGTAGGCTGAGTGGGCGATGACGGGAATCAGATGTTGAGTCTGTGACTGAATCACTAACACTCCCAGATTCTGTTCAGACCACAAAGGTCAATAACGTAACAAAGCCAGATTCTTTTCCACCTCCCTGTGGAAGATTGCATTGATCAAGTGAGGTCCACTAAATTTCTCAGCAATTTCGACCTACTGGCAAGTCCTATTGTCCAAAATGGGCACCACCCATTTTCTCAAAAATCCGATAATCCCCAAAATTTCCCAATTACCCGAAACACCCATTACCCCGAAAACAAACGCCCATTTATCCGAAGGCCCATTGCTCCGAAAATACACAAACAGAAGCACATGGCTCATTATTATGCAGGATGATGTCATGGGATCTTCCTGATTTTTTTTCATTGTATGACCCACGACTCTGCCTCTTATCACACGTGTCTTCCTTGGTTGGGTTGATTAAATACAGGATTTAGGAGTGCGATTGGTTAGGGTTAAGGTAAGAATAGGCAGTATGGCATATATTACCATCACCATAGGAAAAGAAAAGCTACCATCACTTTGCATAATAATTAGCCATGTGCTTATGCTTATTTCACAGAGAGAGATTGTATTTTTGCAACAATAGGCATTCCATTTTGGGATAACTGGCTTCTCTCCAATAGGACATTTTTCGGACTGCTGGGATTTTGGAATAATGGGCTTTCAGAACAATGGCATGACACCATCTAAAGAACCATGAGAAATTGATTCATTCAGTATGCTCACTGGGTAATATCTTGACCGCATTGAGTAACTGTTTGACCACTTGACTCAAAGACATTTAACTGTTAGCCACTGTTACATATTTGGGTTGTGTGATTGGGCAAGGCAGAGTTTGTACGGTATGTAAAAACTATTACACTTAACCCCCAACTAAAAATGAGTTCATACATTGTTGTTGGACTTTTTCTTTGGTTGTTGAGTCCCTCACAAACCTGTTAAAGGCTAAAACCAAATAAGTTTGGTCCTCAGAGTTCCAAAAAGCTTTTGAGAGTGATAAAGCCTTATTTGTAATGCTCCTGTTTTGTCTGCTCCACAGTGGGAGGAACCTTTTAAACTGGGGAAAGCTTCAGTGTGATAAATTGTAGGTGAAGATGGAACAATAGATATGTTGTGTACTTCTAAGACCTTAAAGCTTCTGTCAGTGAGGCAAGATTTAACATGAATGTACTGAGACTGCTGTGCTATATTTCTTTTGTTGTCACATTATTTAAAGAGTTGCATCTGCTGGTGCTCAACTGCTCATTTCTATTGGGGTTGTATTGAATGCACGTTATCTACAGTATGTAGGCCTATCTATGTCAGTTGTCTTGTGAGAAACCTAAAATGTTTTTTGATATGAAAAATAAACTGGTATGATATTATTTATTATATTCTTTGTTACCTATTTGATTTATTTATGGCATGGACAGGGGAGGCAGGCAACACAGTTACCATGGTTACCATGGTTCTTAGGTCTGAGTTAGCCTGGGGGTTAGGTCTCAAGTTCTTTGAGTTAGTCGGTTTTTATTTTTGTGCAACACAACTTACATTAGACTAATCTATGAGCAACACTTTACCCATTTTTTTGTTCCATGCAGTGTTCTAATCAGAGGCGGATTCGCTAGAGTTACCCAACTTTGGGATCGACAGTAACGGCTCCAGCACCAGAATGCCTTGGTCCCTTGTAGAATGTGTGTGTGTGTTGCAGGTCTTTGATTGGGTCAAGCTGAAGTGCCATTGCGGTATCGGGTTATTTAATCCCTTCACCACTCACCAAGATTTCATACTGAACACTCTGTATTCATTAGGGGTGGGGGAAAAAATCGATACAGCATAGTATCGCGATATTTTGCGTGGCGATATTGTATCGATACACGGACGCAAAGTATCGATCTTTTATTATATAAACTATAATTTTTTTTTTTAGAAAAATCTAATCAATTGCTTTTTCAGTCCACTAGATGGTGCTGAGTTGTTTTCTGGTGAGGTCAGCAAAGGTCCCGGGTCAGCGTGATTGGTAGGAAGTTTGTCAAAACAAAGAGACATCTGGCCTCACAACGGGGTTAAATCTGCCAACAGCAGCCAGGCTCATGGGGAGAGTGCAGTGCATAACTGTCTCTCTGCCCTTGACGTCCACGCATCGCAAGTTATACTGAGTTATATATTATCTTATTTCCTACTTATATAAGTTATAGTTCATATACTGAGTCCACACGTTTGCATTTAGTTGAGTTGGACTATGTAGTAATACAAACGGTTCAGTTTGTCAGGTTCATGCAACATTTATGACACTGTTGGTCAGTCTGTCTGCTTGACAATCCTATTTTGCTGCAATAAAAATGATTGAAGTGAGATGAACAGACTGAAAACTTTATCTTATTAGATAAAACATGTTGACACAGTTTTCCTTTGGGGACATCATTTGAAGTTGAAAAAAGTAAAAAATTGCAATATAGGCCTATGTTATCACAATACTCAGAATATCGCAGTATCGTGATAATATCGTATCGTGACCTAAGTATCGTGATAATATCGTATCGTGACAATATCGTATCGCGGGATCTCTGGTGATTCCCACCCCTAGTATTCATACGCTTTCATCACTGATACTGACTTTCACAGCTCATTGCACTTAGTAGTGCTGAAAACATGGCTGTTCAGAACGGGTCGAGTGCTTGGTCTGTGATGTTGCTGCTTACAGCTCTCTGGAGAAACAAACATCACACACCCAAGTTGCAGCTACTCTCGGTCAGAAACACCGGTGAAGAAACACCAGGGGCAGACTTAACCTAAACAAGGTAGCAACCTGGGCCTAGGGCCCCAACTAAAAGGGCCTATTGCTATAGATGTATTATGATGTGTAGATATGCAAAATATTACGTGACTTGTAACTTATTGGACCCCAAAATAACATACAATAGGTGTGTGAGTAAGGCTGTACTACTTACTGTGTACTTGTACTTCAGAGGAAAAAATCAAAGTACTATAATTAATCTACAGAGAAATTTACAATTTATTCAAAGTTTATTAACATTGACATTAGAAGTGTCTAAATTGCACAAACACCGACAAAAGCACTGCCTTGGGTCCCCAGTAATACACCTGTCAGGTGTGAAGTAGATCAGATGAGGCCTAGTTAGCCTTAAGCTGTCTACACATCATCAGCAGCAGAAGTGCTTTGCTGTGACTGGACACAGTGCACTAACAACACCCTTTTTTATACTTCTCCATTGCACCGAGTTATCAAAGCTTCTCCTTTATAGCTGACCTTTTGAAGAACATAGAAAAAACTAAAGAGAAAGAGTATCTGTGTTTCCAGAGATGTAATATCTCATTCAAAAGATAAGTCTGAAGTTATAATGTGTCTTTTTTCAAGACCTCTAATTCTCTGTGGATTGGTGACTATGAGCGATTTCATGGTGATTAGTGCAGCTTTCATATACTATTGTGTTGACAATGCATAACACATGTACATCTATTCACTAAGTTAATCACATATTCATTACAAATGTACATACATTTACGTTCACATAGCAACATGAAAAGAATCACAAAAATAAATGGTGTGATAATACAGATAACGAATGTATACCCAGGTGAATATATATATATATAAAGCAGTGGTGGGCCGTCAGGGCCTGTAAGGCCTTCTCTGCTGGCCTAAATAGAATCACAAAGTTATAGCTATTTTATAATTTAATAATCTTTCTTAAATACACTACATGTATTATAATTTATAAAAATATTTTTTCCCATTATCTTATGTTCTCATTGCACAGCTCCTGTCTTCCTCAGTTGCTCTGCTTCCAGTGCAGCTTGTTTTAAGTAGAGCTTTTATCCAATCAGATCTCACCTCTGTGTCTCTAGGTAAGAACAGAGGCCCGAGGCCTGCAGACTCACAAGTGAATCCATGTGCACTTTAAGTGAATGGGGACAATATTGTTGATTGTCATATTCTTCAACCAATCAGATCTTTAGTTTGACATGTTGGGCGTATTCTTTGACGTGCCAGAGCCTGCTAGCTGGCCTACAAGTACATGATTGGTCAGTGGGCTAGCCTGACATGTTGGGCGGTGACAATCCCAATATCTGCTGCCTCTGTCGAGCGGACATTTTCAGCCTCAAACGCATTAAAACCTATTCAAGAAATACAACTGGGGAGGCTCGACTGTCTTCACTGGCGTCCATGAATGGAGAAGGACTTCTTACTGGAACTAAAACACACGGATGTACTGAACAACCGTGTGATTAAACTCTTTATTAACAAAAAAAGGAGCATGGACTTTGTCTTTAAATAGTGAACAGCAGCTTTGGTAAGTTAAATGCATTTGTTTTTACATCTGCAGTAGCTTTAATATGCTTGTTTATATATTATTATTAGTACAACTTGTTTTTATGAAGATGGATTTTTGTTTGGTTTAATATGTGATAGGAACCATTGTTACATCCTATGTTGCTCTGGGGACATATTTAGCTGGTGCCAGTGTTGGCAACTTGGCGACTTTTCAAACCCTCATGGAGACTAAGTGACAAATCTAGCAACTTGTTCTGGTGTTGGAGACTTTTCTGGTGTTTTGACTCTGACGTGACAGCACGTACGTTCTGCACTGTGGTGAACGAGCAGCTGCCGTGAGCCGCCCCAAAGCACTCACAGGCTCCACTCTCTTGCGTAGCAGTCCTAGCTGAAGTCAGAGCAGAGAGGAGACACACTCTCGGCGTATTCATGCATCTGCACTCTGCAGTTAGTGTATTTATAGGTGTTGAGCTTTGTTTTTACGCGAAACAAATAATAACCGTAGCTGTGGCGTCATAATGAGGTGTTTCAGCTGCAGGTATAAAATGCACGGCCCGCCGCTGATATAAAGACATTGGTGTGCTACGGTATAGCCAAAACTTTCAAATTAAATTTGATTGCAGTTTACTAAAATTATATCTTTTAACCTTGATTTAAACCTCCTGTAATCGTATTATAATTAAACCCTTTCTTTACCCTGACCCTCCCACCCGTTTATTTAAATAATATTCATTTTTCACATTCACACACTAATTTTAACTTGCATTTGAATTCACACTGAATTCTTGTTTTGTTAGTTCTCTCCGCAGGACGACCTTTTAAAATGCTTGTTTTCTGAATGGAGCTCAGATGGATCGGTGCTAGGCTTTGCTAACATTGTAGCAGCTACATAAACTCTCAAAATAACATCATATAGGCGTCAATACGGCAGCGTTGTTATAGTTTTTACCATAAACAGTCTGTGGTTTATACACATAGTTTCGTCCGGTCGCTGTATCGTAGAGCTCTGGGTAAACACCTATGGCTGCAATATTTCTTTCCTCCGGAAAGGTCAGTGATGACAGGAGGAGAACCTTAATGCTGATAGGCTTTCACGACACAGCGTCACTCCAATTACTCGCTGGAGTGAAAACAAATACCCAAATGAGGCGAACTTCACATATTCGCCTCATTCGCACAATTTGAATCTACTCACGTTCATTCGCGTCTTTGCATTGACTTTATATGTATTCATGGAGCGAGTACAATTCACTTCGCATTTGGTGTGATCACAGTATTAGGGTCAGCTAGGAACACCTCCACTCACGACTGCACCAAATGTGGATTAATCCGCTGCTGAAAATAGTCCCCAACAAATGCACTATTTCCTCCTGTGTGAGTGAGCTTTGCTGAACACTAAAGGGACCAGCTGTTTTAGGAAATGACTGAGTCTTTAAAACAAAAAGCTGTATATCTGTGATCTTCAGTAGGAACCAATGGGCTTGTACCAGAGAGAGTGTTACATTAGCTGACAGTAATAAAAAATATTGACTACCACCTGCTTCATTCGTTAAGTGCATGATAATTAACAAATAAAGGAGGGACAACTTTGCAACAATATTAACATTTGTCAACAATATTTCATTGACTGCTATTTAAATGATGCATGTTGACTTCATGGAGTGTGTGTGTGTGTTTGTATAGCGCTTTTCAATGACAATAAACACTCGTCCACAGACATTTATGAAATGATATGTGCGTATAATTACACTTCAGTGTCTTGCTCAGGGACACTCTGTTAAGAGGAGCTGGGAATCAAACCAACAGCAGCCATCACGTACGCACCAGTCCAAATACTAACTCTCTAATGGTGGATGATTCTGCTCAGGGCTCCCGTAAAGATGGGGGTTGTCTTTAAACTGCTCCACCATGTCCCTGAGTTGAGTGAAACGTGATTCCTGATGAGGCTTTTATTTACAAGAGGGAGGAATAATCTGCCTCTCTTGTTGTGTCATGGCAGGCTGCACATAATCCGTGTGTGCGTGTGTGTGTGTGTGTGAGTGATTCCCCCCTAGCCTGTAGGCTACAGATGTTCAGCCTCTCTCGCTCTGTCTCTCTCTCTCTCTCTCTCTCTCGTGAGGATAAGTGCACACAGTGTATAGCATCGCGCAAACAGGCGCGTTACTCTCCTGCAGCCGCCGCGCGGCAGAGAGTCTGATGCCATGAGCGAGGACGCGTCCATCCTCTGCTGAGAAACCATGCGCTGCCGGCCGAGCCCTGCTGGAATGAACCGACCGAGAGGGGCTTTCAAGGGACTCACTTGAGGATTAGCGCCGCCAAAATGCCTTATTTGATCAAACCTCTGATTTTACTTTTGTGTCTGGTTGTAACTGCCGAATGCCGTAAGCACAGCCACCGGGTGCGGAGATGGACCGGCACTGTGGAGACCCAGAAACATGGCACGTAAGTGGAAGACGCGTTTTAGAGATGTGCAGATACCACGGAGCTACAGATACAAGTTTTAATTGAATTGACATCATCACTAAATCTGTCAGGTAATCGTCAGTAGGACATTGTTGAACTGATGCTTGAGAGTAGTGGAGCTCATGGATCACTTGTCATATCATTTAGAATGATATACATGTTCCGTAATTATGAATAGAAAATAACAATTAAAAGCAACAGAGTCAATTGATGGAGCCAAATCACCTGCAGATATTCAAAAATGCATTGTGAAGTATATGTTGGGTGAAATGTGTGTTTTATCAAAATGGTATAAAACCAATTTTAAAATGCTACTTTCTTGACACCTTATTTTCATTTTTCTCAGTGTTATTTGAGCCATAAAATGATGTTTTCCTCATGGTTTGGTCAAAAAAAGCAACAGTGTGAAGTTTGCGTAGGCCTACTGCAGAAATAAGGTGTGTCAGAAGTGGATCTTCTTGGCTTTATTGCAGAATGATGACATCTTGGTAATGGGCATGCAACAGTTTGTTTATGTTAGCAGGAGTGTTTGCAAAAGTCCTAATTATTGATTCATCTATCACATAGGAGGAGTGGAAATCGTAAAAAAATACAACAAAATAGGTTCCAATCAGGCATCTATATTTTAAATGGTTAACGGACTGCAGTTTTTTCAGTGCTCTGCCGAGCATTCACCCACACACAGTCATACACTGATGGTGGGGGAGCTGCATGCGAGACTCTGGGGTTCAGAAGGACACGTTGTCATAGTCTCCGAGACCTCTCCAGATTATTATATTAATAGAACCAGACAAAGGGCCTCTTGTGGCTGTGGGAAATGTAACATTGATGCTGACATCGAGCCTCAAAACCTTGAAGGGTGGAGGCCAGGTTTGATGACTGGACCTGGAATTGCCTGGTCTTCAAAACAATAACTTCCCAAAGAACAAAACTGCATTGCCAATTAAGTTTCGAGGGAAACGTATTTTACATTTGTTTTTGACATATCACAAATACGTTTCGGATTAAAGTCAGCGAAGTCCGCAGTTGGATGGTTAGTTGAATAAACAGAACTGTCGTCCAGGAGACCTCAGTTTGAGTCTGTGTGAAACTAAAAGTCAACATTGACTCTTAATTCACTTTTAATTTACTTCTGTAACTTAAATACCATAACAAACATATATTTTAAGCAAAATATGACATTTTTACTAAGCATAACCAAGTAGCTCTGTTTCCTAATCATAATCAAATTATTTTTTGTTGCGCTTTCGTTTTGTTTTAATTCACGCGTGTTTAAAACTGGGATCGTAACCTGGAAGAAAATACGTTTCCGCTCGAAACATAATTGAGAATGCAGTTTGGTGTGAATAGGAATGTCATTTTGTAGGAGACAGGGTTGCACTCTAATGTTGGACAGCACTGCTCTAGCTTCTACTAATAGTCAGCTTTGGTTTCTCATCACATGTCCGCTTTTAGCTATGACCATGATCTTTTCTTGTAAGGTTTTTCTTTTTATATGATTCCTATTGTTGTATGCTGTAACATAGGGCTGGGCGGTATGACCAAAAATGCATGCATGCAATGCATGCATGCTCCGGAGCCGCAGGTTTCCGACCCCTGACTTAAAGGATAAATTACTGAATGACTGACACTTAATTATGAGCATGTGGCGGTTCGTGTAGCGCGACCATCTTTGGATTTATTACTATTTTGCTCGACAGAGTTCGAATCCAGGTTGTTGCGATCTCTCCATAAATATATTTTCCTCAATATATTTTTTTTATACGTGGCTGTGATGTAGTGCTCACTTATATAATCGTAATCCCTGCAATTGATATGAGATGTGGCTTTTAGATTTCCAGCAATATGTTTGTGAATGTGTGACGAATCTGGCGACAGAGGCAGAAAACAGCTGCTGCTGTTGTGTTAAGTGAACACAACACACGCACGGAAGGGAAACCATTAGGTTTGAAAACCAGTAGGGTCCGGTCCGTGTACGTTTTAGTCATCTGTTTTACCGTTAATTCGGAAAAACCAAAATACGGAAATACCATGGTATTCTCGTTTTTCGTTTCAAACCAAGAACGGGAAAACGGAAATGGGCGGTCGTATTTCCGTTTTTGGTTCTGAATTCAAAAACGGAAAAACCAAGAACCAAAGTCAAATAAGGTCCGTGTACGTTTTAGTCATCTGTTTTACCGTTTAGACGAAAATATGGAAACACCATGGTATTCTCGTTTTTCGTTTCAAACCAAAAACGGAAAAACCAAAGTCAAATAACGAGCCGTATTTAGTTTTTGCAAATCCCTTTTTTGTTTTTTCCTTTAAAACGAGACGCAGAGCACAACAGGTAACCCGGAACAAGAATATTTCAAAATAAAAGTGAAGGCGATATAATGACCGTATGCAAGAAATTAATACATTAATTAATTAATTAATCTGGGCCGATGGGAGTGCGTTAGCATCAGTAGTTGACTACATGCTGTTTAATATTCATTTATCTATGTACACAGCAATAATTAAGTTTTCGATTAATCGGTGCATTGTTTGATGCAATACAGTTCGTGATATAGTTTAATCAAAGTCATTTTCGTGTTCACAGAGCACTGATATTTATTTTTCCACCGTATTGTGCTGTTGATTTAGTGAACGTGAAGTAGATGCAAAGTCAAAGTGTCTACCATTTTTACCAGTAGATGACAGTATAAGTGTATTTAAACCATAGATTTAGTCATATTTACCTGTGCCTTTAGGTTATTGATACAGATGTATTTAATGCTGATTATTTCATCTGATATTTAATGTTTATGGTTAATTTGCATTAGTTGTATACATCATGTATTTACATGTTATATTTGTGTCATTTAAGAACTCAACATAGCAGCAAGACACACCAAGAAGCAAAGTAACCAAAAATATTAAGTATTAAAAAATGCACAGTATATACAATGAAATAGAATAGTGTTAAATGAACTAACTAGGTGAATAACAGTAGTGCAAAAATCAACCCCAGCAAACAACAGTGAAGCAGTGTGTAGTTATGTGGAGGATGATCTGGCCATAGGTGATTTATTGTAAAGTGTTATTGCAGAGGGCAGGAATGCTCTCCTGTATCGGTCCTTGTGACAGCGGAGCTGGATCAGTCTGTTGGAGAAAGTGCTCCTCTGTCCCTGCAGTAGGTGGTGGAGAGGGTGATCCGGGTTATCCAATATGGATAATAGTTTCTTCAGTGTCCTCTTCTCCACCACCTCTTCCAGATAGTCTTGTTTGCAGCCAATGATGGAACCGGCCTTCTTAACTAGTTTGTTCAGTCTGTTGGTGTCTCCGGCTCCAATGCTGCTCCCCCAGCAGACTACGGCGAAGTACAGTGCACTGGCCACAACAGACTGGTAGAACATCTCCAACATCTGGCACACGTTGAAGGATTGAGGAAGTTTCCTCAAGAAAAAGAGTCGACTCATCCCCTTCTTGTACACAGCGTTGATGTTGGTCTGCCAGTTCAGTCTGCTGTCGATGGAGACACCCAGGTACTTGTACTCCTCCACCATGTCCACGTCCTCTCCCAGAACTCTCAGCGGTTGTGGAGCCGTCGTCTTCCTCCTGAAGTCGACCACCATCTCTCTGGTCTTGGCCACGTTCAGACGCAGGTGATTTCTACCGGCCCACTCCACAAAGTCCTCCACTACTGCCCTGTACTCCTCCTCCCGTCCGTCCCTTATACACCTGACCACTTCAGAGCCATCAGAGAACTTCTGCAGATGGCATGACCCTGAGTTGTACTGGAAGTCAGTGGTGTACAAGGTGAACAGGAAGGGAGACAGAACAGTTCCCTGTGAGGCTCCAGTATCACTGACCACCCCATCAAACAGCACACTGCCCAGTCGGACAAACTGTGGTCTGCCCGTGAGGTAGTCAGTGATCCAGGAGACAGTGGACGCGTTAACCCCCACCACCCGCAGCTTCTCACTCAGCAGCACTGGTTGGATGGTGTTGAATGCACTGGAGAAATCAAAGAAAGTGATTCTCACAGAGCCACCGGATCCATCCAGGTGCGACTGAGCTCGTTGCAGCAGGTAGATGATGGCGTCGTCCACTCCCACATGAGGCTGGTATGCAAATTGCAGAGGGTCCAGTGAGGATTTCACCTGCGGTCGGAGGTGGGCCAAGACCAGCCTCTCCAGCACCTTCATCACATGAGATGTGAGGGCAACTGGTCGGTAGTCATTGAGGCCAGATGGTTTCGTCTTCTTTGGTACAGGAACCAGGCACGACGTCTTCCACAGCACCGGGACTTCCTCCTGCTTCAGGCTCAGGTTGAAGAGGTGTTGCAGGACAACAGACAGCTGGCTGGCGCAGGTCTTCAGGACCCTGGGGCTGATGCCATCAGGTCCAGCAGCCTTGCCTTGGTGGAGTCTCTCCAGCTGTCTCCTAACCTGGCCAGTCGTCACAGAGAGGGGAGGGGGGTCATAGTGTCGGTGGTGGCAGAGCCCTTTGAAGTGGAGGGCTCTGAGTCCATGCAGCTCACCAGGGGGGACAGAGGGGGAGGTGGTGGTGTTTGGGAGGTGTGGCGTGTGGAGGACATAGATGAGGGCTCTGAGCTAAACCTATTGAAGAAAGAGTTTAGCTTGTTTGCTCTCTCCAGGGAGCCCCCTGGCTGTCTGCCTCCAACCTTGAAGCCGGTAATCTGCTTCATCCCCGTCCACACCTCCTTCACGTTGTTCTGCTGGAGTTTGGCCTCCAGCTTCCTCCTGTAGGAGTCCTTGCACTCTCTGATCATCAACTTCAGGTCACGCTGGACTCTCCTGAGCTCGTCCCTGTCCCCAGACCTGAAAGCTGCTTTCTTCTTGTTAAGAAGAGCTTTCAGGTTGGACCCATATGTGGGTTAAATGCTGTAGTCCAAATAAAATGACTTCAGTTTTAATGCCATTGAGTTACAGAAAGTTTG
>NW_027466483.1:2752500-2755000 GCF_050575085.1 Anarhichas minor | reverse complement strand
TGAAACGAAAAACGAGAATACCATGGTGTTTCCGTATTTTCGTCTAAACGGTAAAACAGATGACTAAAACGTACACGGACCTTATTTGACTTTGGTTCTTGGTTTTTCAGTTTTTGAATTCAGAACCAAAAACGGAAATACGACCGCCCATTTCCGTTTTCCCGTTCTTGGTTTGAAACGAAAAACGAGAATACCATGGTATTTCCGTATTTTGGTTTTTCCGAATTAACGGTAAAACAGATGACTAAAACGTACACGGACCTTGGACTTATGCATGTGTAACGCAGTCAGCACAGAGACGAGGTGTCCACCGGCCGCCGCGCCCCCGTGAAGTGCAAAACATCAGATATTAAAGCGTGTTTGTTGAACGGCACAATCTGGCATAGTTTATTGCTTTTACACTACAATTCGTGCCAAGTAGGGTCTAAAACAGCTTGTTAAACAGAACAAGCGTCAATCACTGGCGTCAATCTTTTTACTTTTAATCACGTGAATATGGTCTATAGAAAGTGTTAAATCATAATTCTCGTGGTGCCTATGTTGCCTGAAGGCAACGTGGTTGAGGAAGGTCCTCAGCCTTCTTTGTTATGCTGTCACTCATGATTACACACCCCTCTCAGTTGATGCCACGCCCCCCACGCCAGATCAAGGCCAACAGTCTGAAACTGAAACAATATGATCTGAATGTGAAAAAAAGATTTGAAACTGATAAAAAGATTTGAAACCGAAAAAATAAGATCTGAATCTGAAAAATATAAGACCTCAAATATCAAAATATATATGAAAGTGAAAAATGAAAACAAATATTTTATTCATAACAATTCCAGCACTGAATCAAAATTATATTCAACCCCCAAAAACTTTTCATTCACTTATTTTTAGTTTGAATACATTGTTGTATTTTTCAATGTTCAAGACCAAAACTTGAACTTTTAGGTTCAATTGTTTTTTCAAATGTTTAAAACTATTGTCCAGGATTTGGCTCCATATGGGAGCCACTGACAAACAATGTAGTCCTTCTGATTGAGGCAGCAGATCACAAAATGTATGTCTTTTTGAAGGCAAGTTGTTTTGATGCTTAGTTTGGGGGAAATTGTTGCAGTATTAGCAGGATCTGGGAATCAAAGAGATTGCTCCCCGTGATCAGTATCGCTGTTTCAAAAAATGCCAAAAACAGGGAAGGCTTTTAGCAGGAAGGTGGACGAGGGTTCTGAGGTCCAGCTTGTAGATACGTTTAAGCAACAAAAGCACTTTGGTAAAGGTTACGGATTTGGTTGCATGTTAATAAATATGTTGTGTATTGTGCATCAAGCCACTGTAAGCTTTGTCTGTATTGAACAGACAGCAACCCTTTGGTTCTGGAAAGTGAAGCCAATGCAGAAGTGCCTTAAACCTGCATTTTCTCTAATGTCCACCAGGGGGCGACTTCTCTGATTGTATAGAAGTCTATGAGAAAATGACTACTTCTCTCTTGATTTATTACCTCGGTAAACATTGTAAACATGAGTTTATGGTCTCAATCTCTAGTTTCAAGTCTTCTTCAATACAGCATGATGTTCATTTAGTGAATGATGGTCCATTTAGAGTCAAACAGACCATAAAGCAGGGTATGCTTTAGGGCGGGGCTACCTTGTGATTGACAGGTCACTACCACGGCGTTGTCCGTCTGATAGTTGTCTGTTTTCGTCTACGAACTTTCACAGTGTGTTTTCACTTCATGAAAGGTAATTGATACATCTTGGTCACCTGCAATTGATTTATTCAGCGTTCGTTCGACAGCCCAAAAAAAGATGGCCAAGATTTTGAATTTGAGGCTTTAAACCGTAGTCCACAAACTATATTCTATACTATATTATATTCAGTCTATGGTATTAAACTAAGACCACCTTACCTTGACTAAGTGCTGTCACAAAATAATAATAGATTATTTTTACAAATGCTGTCACAACGAACATTTAAATCAGATATTTTGACAAAGCAGTCAGTGAACATTTTACTAATAGGTTCAGTATCAACATTTTTGCGACTTTCCATTTATGTTCATTGAAGATTTTTCTTCATTATATTAATATAAAATGTAACGGCAGTTACCTTAAGCTATGTGTCCTTTAAAATACATTTTCTGTTGAAACCTTTGCCTAGTGGTGGTTATGTCAACCATCCAATCATCTATGCTTCCTTAACTCTGTTTGGCCTTTTTATGGCTGAATCTAACCAAACCATCGTGGTGAGATCAGAAATGGTTATTAGTAATCTAGGTTATGCAAGGAATTCACAAGCAATGTTGTCCTGCTGATAGAAAGTTATCAATCTTAACGGTAGTTACAATCAAAGTACTTTGGAGGACTTGTTGGAATCAAACCACCCACACAACGGCTTCTTCTCAAAATTCTAAAGTAGAGTCGAGCATGGGCTGATGAGTTCAATCACAGTGTGAGCCGTGATAAAAATCCCCGAGGAAGGTAATCACAACAACTCTCAGAGCATAACAACAGCTTGA
>NW_027466483.1:2492500-2747500 GCF_050575085.1 Anarhichas minor | reverse complement strand
ATGCCATATTTGAAGGAATTCCCTCCAGGGGTTCCTGAGATATCGCGTCCACGAGAATGGATAAGACGTTAAGACAGGTGGACGGACAACCCAAACACTTAAATGCTATTGCTGGCGCGGAGGCATAAATAACAGTTGGAGTGCTCCTTTAATCCTGTTAGATGTGATACCTGGAACTAGAGGCGACCTGCATGAAGACAGGGATGGAGGGAAGAGGGTACACATTGACCTGGGTGTGCGTGACCTGTCCTCCTGAAAGCTTGAAAAACCTATTGCATGTCATCACTTCCGTCCGCCCTTATGTCTCCAACTGGAATCATCTCAAAGCATGAAGCATCTGTATCCTACAGCTGTTGTGACTGCAAATAACAGACAAGAAAAACTTGATCCAAAGCTTTTTTATCAATGTCTCTTCTGGGTTTTTAAGTTATTTAACACCCAAACTGGTGTTCTTTAGTGTGAAATCTAAAAACCCAGTTCACAAGATGTTGCAAACGATTGAGTTCAAATTTTGTGTCTTGATGTCTTTTCATGGCATGAGTAAAAATGAGAGAAAGTGGTATTCTATCATTGCAATACTTAGTTCAAGGCTGGGTCTATGTTGATATGCTAAGAGGTGTGTCTCTTATAATTCTTTTGAGCAATCCCATGGTGCTAGTAGAACTGCTCAAAACTTGACCGAGCATTCATGAAGATCTTTGGACACTGAGATGAACCCACATCCCTGATCTGAAATATGGCGACAAAGGAATAAATCTTCTGCTAAATCTTCTTCCTCTGAAGTTGTACCCTGTTGTAACCGCCATTTAGTGAGGTCGCGCCCCCCCCACCCGAAGAAAGACAGAGAAGGTAGCAGGAGGTCACAGTGGAAATGGGACTAAAAATAGCCCGGGTACAGGCACAGAGACCCAGCACAGGATACACGGCTCGAGTCGCATTAGTATAAAGAGTCTCTTACTCCATCCCGTTTCCCTAGAAAGATCTGCCCCCTCCAGATGTGTTTATACCCATAGGTTTTTTTATATTGAATAATGCTTTGGTTTTTCCACCAAAACAGATCAGTAAGCTAGTAGCTCAGAATGAAAGAGTCTGAAAATTGAAAATGCCCCCAACACTGCCCAACCGTCCTCCACAAAGGCAAGTCAATAACAGACTCAGACCTAGAAGAGCAGCCTGTTATAATTATCCAAATTAGAGACTTGGTGTTGTATAGATATCAAGTTGCGTTAAATAAAGGAACAACTTTGGTTTATCACAACTTGTTGTTTTGGGCCTCGTTGGATTTATTTTCAGAAATAATGATCCTGCTTTTCCATGTTTTTAGCGATTACTTTTAGTGAGTACAACGTTATCATAACCAATACAACCAAAGGCTGGACTGTATTTGTGTTTGCTGAGGTTTTAAGTTATTATCCTTCTTATTTTGAATCTCACAAATATCTGTAATATATTGCCCATCGTAAGGCTATCGATAATCCCTGAACTGCAGCTTGTGCTTATTTACGTATACAGAACAGGTACAACAGACTGACCAAAATGCACACGTAAAGGCACATTGCTGCGGGGCTCAAGCACTTTAGTATAAATAATAACGTTATTTCTTTAGTGTCTATGATCCGGTGTGGTCACATTTAGACAGCGATAAACACTTTTATGATTAATCATTACTTTGGCACGGTCTGACTATGCAGTGGGAGGCTATCTGAACTCACCGTCCAGGCTGTTTTTGTCTCGTTCCACTAAATGACACATTCATGGCACATGACACATTCATTCAGTATGGGCCAAGCCTTTAAAACACTTGATCCAGCATTTCCCATAATGCAACCAATAGCATTTTTTATCAGTCCCACCCTGCCTAAACGGCCCCGGCTTTCAAATCTCACATCCCCAGTTTGTAATGCATGCCCTTGATCTCACCGTTAGTGGAACTGATGAGTACACTGCAAGACTGTTACATTTAATAGAAGAAACCCTTTTTATTGTCATATACATATACACGAAATTTGACCTCTGCATTTGACCCATCCCTGTATATAGGGAGCAGTGGGCTGCCAATGACAGGCGCCCGGGGAGCCGGGGGTTCAGGGGGGTTCAGTGTCTTGCTCAGGGACACTTCGACACGTGGCACGTCCCAGTCGAGGATCGAACCGTTGACCTTGCGGTTACAACCCTCTTTAGCCAGTGAGCCACGGTCGCCCCCATACATAGTACAAATACACAATCTAAAAGGTCTGGATCAAAGTCAGATGTGGCCTGTCTTTCAGTGGATAGAGGGGGGGGGTGAGTGTGGCTAACGTGAGGGGTGTATTTTGGTCTTAATCCTCTGTAAAATAACACATTAAGCTTGTTGTTAATCCATGCAGAAGGGAAAGAGGGAGAAAGTCCATCGGCCAGATCATTTGATGTATGGGCTCGGAGCGACTCGTGTTACGATCTGTTAACTGTATACCAAAGCCACTGTGTGCTTTTCAGAAAATGTGGTGGCTTAGCAGTGTTGCGGATTTACTGGAGGTCGGGGTTACTTAAATGTATCCTTCACCTAGGACACTGCTGGATTCAATGAGGGTGGGTCTGTCTTAGGCTGAGAAAAATGACATGCAATGTATCGAACCACAAACTGTTGTAAAACCTCCAACGGATACCTTCTTTCATTTGAGTTAAAAGCTGTAACATTTTCATATTAATGGATCAGATGAATATGGTGCGATTGTAATCAGACAAGTGCACAAGAGCAAATTGTATAGACCATTTCATAGTAGTAAATACAAACATTCCAGATGTGTCCCAGTTCATTTCCTGTTGCCGTGCCATGTAGACGCTTACATTGGTGTCAAGCCTGTATACTCTACATGTATTGGAGTGTAATAGAACATCTTTGTTATCAATAACTGACCTGCCATTAAACTGTTATGGTGCTTAATAATCCTTCTGGCTACGAGCGCCCCCCATTTGGGGGGCTCTCGGCTCAGGACCCCTGAAAATATTGTTCGGAAAATAGCCTTATTGTTCGCCAGTATTGTGGATCTGTCCAGTTTTTTTTTTCCGGATTAAACCGCAACGTATGGGCAACACTATCATATAAGTCACTTTTTACACACTCCAAACACAACTATAGACTACTAGTATAAGCATCTAGAAAATGTGGCATAAAATCATGAAATCCTGGGCAGAAATCGGCGTTATGTCTGCCTCAAATCAATATTTTCACCACGAAGCTAGCAGCTAGCCGGCTAATCCGGACATCGTTTAGCATTAGCATCACGCAGAGAAAGCATACATACCGTCGGTTCTTCTCTCCGTGGACGCACCACAACGCTGTGACTGGACAACGGTCCAATGCCACTGGTCTTCACCGGAAAAAATCCATGGTTTTTGGTCAGGTTTTATGAAATATTAGTACAAAAACATCGAAAATGCTCCGGTTCAGAGCTACCGTCATGGCCGCGAAGTGCATCCTGCACTGTTGCCAACTATTTTTCCGGGGAAGTTGCTAGAGGCAGGTCGATTAGTTGCTAAAAGTTGCTAAATGACGTTGTGACGTCATTACGTGATGACGTCGTGACGTAATAACGTAAAACTGCGTAATTATGTAGACTACACAATAACGTTACTCAAATTGACTGTCCATCTTGACAAATAATATGATTTGACATCTGTTAATTAAGATTTTTTGTTTATTATCACATTTTTATTTGTAGAAGTAATTTAAACACATTGAATTATTGAACAATTACACATTATTGAACAATTACTTTTTTTCTTTTCTTATTAACTAGTAAACCTACACATTCTGAACAATTTAAGCAGTGTACTGGTAGTTGGTTTACATGCAACCAAACTGATCAATAATTATAGGTACAAGCTAATAACAAGGTATATATGATATCTTATTGAACAAGCAACTTAACTCAAATAATGATGTGTGCACTGGGCATCTCTTTCCAGCTGTCTCCAGGCTGTTGTGCTGCTTGGCTGGCTAGCTGCTCAATGGTATCCTCCAGATATTGCCACTGTTCTCGCTCACACGGCAGTGCACACTGCCACCATCAGCTGTGTGTCTCCGCCAGTTCCAGAAAGTCCACTCCTTGCATACATACTGTAAATATGATGAATCAAAAAGTGGAAAAGAAAACCTCTTCATCTTCACTGTCCAACTGCATTGTCACGGAGCTGGAACCAGCAGAAGAGGATGGAGTTGCCTTAAAGCCGGATGCTGTTTTGGTGCCAAACTGCTCCAGAACTTCACTTGGTAGTTTGTGCTGGTAACGGGTATCTCCAGCCAGCTTCAGTCCATACCGCACCAGGAGTATGGAGTTGAGAGTGTGCAGTAACATCCTATTTCTCAGCTTTGACTTGACCACACTCATTTGGCTGAACAGCCGTTCAACCTCCGCATTTGAGTGTGGCAAGGAGAGGGCAGCGAGTGCAGCTTTGCACAGTTCTTCAAATGGATTTGACCCGGAAGAGTCCCTGTAGTTTTTCACTTCACTCCAAAACTCAACTGTATTTTCAGTTGAGTCCCACCTAAACAGATGGATGATTCTCCATTGGGAAACAATTTTGTCAATTGTTTGGGGATGGTACCCCAGTAGCTCAGCTACTTTAATAATTTCAGTGGTGCCTTTATTGTGGTTTAGCGTGTCCTTAACACTGAACAAGGCCATGTTTCGCAAGGCTTCTCGGTTGTCTGGGAGCCTTCCTTGCAGCTCCTTGCTTAAAGCAACAATGTAGTTGATGCACCGTCTACGAATTACCTTTTCGTCGTCTGGCGCAAGACTGAGTCGGGACACTGTGCTCTCGAAAAGGTACCCAAGGTATGGTGATGGACTGAGATGTCCATCAATGGCATCCTTCAGGACATCAATTTTTGCCATAGGGTGGACTACTCTGCTGCAAATTGATGTTAAGAGGTGTACCAGGTTGTCCAAAAGCTTGACAGGATCTGTTTGCTCTCCCTCAAATGACTTCAATGCAACTTGTACGTCGGACAGGATTGATTTCAAGAATGTCAGGTAGACATAGTTGGTCTTGTCCACGTACATGGCATGGAGCACATCTGCCATGTAGCAATGCTCACTGGCCTTGGTCAACTCAAAGTGCAATTTCAATTCATCCCACTGGCTCAATATACGAGTTACCGCAGGCTCAATCGATAGCCAACGTGTGGCACACACTTTGGTGATCTGCAAGGGTTTCTGGCCACAATTAATTGTGGCATACACTGCTTTGTATGCCTCGCGCCTTTTTGGGGAAATCGAAAACCAGTTGTAGGTTTCCCTGATTAGGTACTCAACACTCCTAGGGATGGTTTCTTTGGATGCTGCACTGATAGCCAATTGTAAAGAATGGCACACACAGCGGATGAGTACCAAATTGGGCAATGCACATTCTTCCTTTAAAATCTTGTGTACCCCGTTGTGCACCCCAGTCATCACGGACGCATTATCAGTGCCAATACCGTGAAGATTCTCTTTTTTAAGGTTACACTTCTTAAGTAACTCAACTACTGCCTTTGCTATTGATTTGGCATTGCTCCCTTCCAATTCAACCAGCCCGAGAAATGTGGACACAACGGTTCTTTTTATAGCACTGAAATACCGAATCACCACACCCAAGTATTTCGAGACACTGACATCAGTGGACTCATCCAAAAGGAGACTGAACTTCTCATCCCCCACATCTGATGTTACTCTTTTGAGAAAATAAGGAGCCAGTACTCCCCTAATCATTTCTGTGCACTTAGTGCAGTGCATTTGGAAGTTTGTTGCTGCCACAGAATCTGAAAAGGCAGCTTTGCAAGCCATACCTAAATGGTCACATGCTAGCAGCGAACAATGCTCTGCAATGGCCATTGCCATAGTAGCTTCTGCGCTTTTGCATTTATCCACTTTCTTAACCAACTGTGGTAATGTAGATTGCGTTGCAGGGTTGTGCGGTTTTGATTTATTTATATGCTTTGCTGTAGCACAATGTTTTCTGATGTCATAGATTTTTGCAAGCATATTTCATTTGCAGTACGCACAGTATGCCCGACAATCATCCCCAATTACTGGCTTTAGCCACCCTTTAAATTCAGGTACAGACTCCCACTCTTTTCTGTACTTCTGGCTGTACAATTTTGACTGAGACATACTGCTGCTGCTGCAGTCAGCCAACAATGATTTGCTGCGTGTCACTGTCGGGCTGTCGGCTGGCTCGGCTCACTCGGCTGCTGCCCCCTCCTGTGCACGAGCTGAGCACATGCTGTTGACGTCACCCACAATGCACTTTTGCAGCCAGGCACGTGTGTTGTGGGTGTGGCTGTGTGTGTGACGGAGAAAAAAAATTTTGTGTCATTTAGAGGGAAAATGCATTTTAGCATTTGAGTCACTTTAAAAAAGTTGCTAAAAGTGCCAAATATATTTTCATAAGTTGCTAAATTTGTTGCTAGGTGCTGTTTGAAAAAAAAGTTGCTAGGGTAGCCTGAAAAGTTGCTGAATCTAGCAACTAAGTTGCTAAGTTGGCAACAGTGGCATCCTGTTTACAGCCGAGCTGTTTCCTGTGGAAGGGTGGTAAGACTTTCGGCCAATGGAATTTTTACGCTCGGGGAGACACGGCACTCTTTGCAACTTTACTGGCTGAAACTTATCTCAATCAACACCAAATTCGACACACGCCTTCCTGAGACTCTGACGCGTCGAAGGAGGGCTTATTGACTGAAATCGACCGATGATAGGCTGAACTACAGCGCCATACATACACAGGGACTGAGAAAATCCTATGGCTGAGAGCCAGAGACAGGCTCTGATGATGTTAGGAATCTCAAAATGATTCCTAACATCTGTATTTGGATGTATTGAATAATATGAGTGATGAAAAAAAAATATATATGGTTATATAGTATATAAAATTAGAATAGAGCATGAGCGAGAAATGAGCATTCGGCTTGAAATTCTGTACTCAGACCTCCTATTATGCTGGCCTGCTTCACTCAATCTAAGTAAAATTAGCTTAGAGAGACCACAACCCTGTTGTGCTATGACACAGGAGTATTTGTAGGCTTCACTCTGCAATAATTCCAAAAAAATGTTCAATGAAAGTGCTTTTTTTTCAGGTGAACCTGGAACTTTTTCAACTTGAGCTGTGCCATAAGTGTATCAGTTATTAACCAGTAACATATACACAATATTTACACAATATTTACACATCTCACAAGTGTTACCTGTATAGACCATCAAAATTATTAAAATAGACCTTGTAGTTTGGGTAGTTTACTCTCTTGAGTATGAGTATGCAATTTTTGAGCAGAGGGCTAAAAATAGGGCTAGTAGTTAAAAGGTTTAATAATAATCAGGAGGGCTAAGGTTAGCCAGCTGTCAATGACTCTGCAGTTCTGCCAATGACTCTGCAGTTCTGCTGCAAGAGTGAATTTTAGAGTGAAAAACACTAACATTTTAGAGTGTTTTTCAGATTGTGGACTGGTAGCTGGAGAGGTGCCACTTGGTGCTGGGACAGCGTAATTCTGACATCTCTCAACATTGATGCGCACATGTGTGTGTAAATGAAGGAAACAACAGCAAAGGGAAAGATAGCAATGCATACATTTCTGGGGCCCGACCCAAACAGCTGGATCAGGTATTGTGACAATGGGGCCAAAGGCCACTGAATTAGCGGAGTCCACTGCCCCAGTATGAGAGGTTGGAGAGCCAAGATGGGAGCTAAACTAATCCAGCTTGGGCCTAAGGATATTCCACCACCCAATCTGCTCCTGGCGAATGTCTGGTAGCAGGAATATTCTGGTTAACCCAGCAATAGGAGGTCTGGTCTGTTGTGCCCACGTCTTCACAGAGACCTGGCTCCATAGTGGCATCTCCTTCAAACAAATGGAATTTGTTTCTTGCTAAAAATACATTTCACGAGATTACATTTGAACACATGATAACAATATAATTCACCTTTGCCCGCTACTCATTTTTACTTGAAAGCCTCATAATGTAACTCCTCTGTTAACAAGTGGAGTGGTGTAATCAGACATAGTAACTGCAGGAACACTTGTCAGATGAGCAATGAAAGAAACCCTCAGTGATTGTGTTGACAAGCGAGTGGAACAGCAAACAAAGTTCTTTGTTAAAGGCCGCTTGAAAAACATTTTTCAGGGACTGTTTGCTCTTCATCAGAATGCATAATTAAATAACTATATTTCATTATATTCACACCAAAGGTAACTAGTATTGCAAATACTGAGTTAAATGCAAATGCTGACCTTTTTCAACCATTACATGACTTTTAAACCTCAGCCCTTTGACCTACCACTTCCTCTGCTCTGCGATTCACTTTTATTGTTCTGAATGAAATGTTTGGGTAACCGCTTACAGCTAACGGAACTACCAGTACACACAGTGCTGAGTACCTATCAGCTGCTGCTCTGCGGTTCACTTTTAATGTTTTGGACGGTGTGTTTGGCTAACAGCTAACAGAACTATTTGAAGACAAACTGCAGAGTACCTCTCTGCTGCTGCTCTGCGGTTAAATTTGATTGTTTTGGGCTGTATGTTTGGCTAACCGCTTACAGCTAACAGAACTCCCCCACACACCCTGCTGAGTACCTCTCAGCCGCTGCTCTGCAGCTCACTTTTATTGTTTTTTTTAGATGATGTGTTTCGCTGTTGCTGACAACTAACGAAAGAACTCAGCCGCTGCTTGGCAGGCAGACAGCTTGGTGAGTTTAGTTTTGTGTTTTGGCATGATTGTATAAAGTGTATTATAAGACGACATCGAGCCCATTGCTTGAAAAACTTTACATAGCCGCTCGATTTTGAGTTGAATGACGTCGGTTTGACGACACTTTACAGCAGTGGTTGTGTCCATTCAATCACACAATACAACATTGGTTGTTGCAGACACATCACTGGCAGACATCTGCACTCTACTGAGTGCTCCTTTCTAGTTAAATATGATTTCTTAGAATAGGATAGGTGATTCTTATCTTCGGGAAAAACAAGGACAGGGAAGTTAAGTACCTTTTTCTTCTTTATTTATCCAGGGAAATTCAACAGAGCTGTGGGTCTTTGGTGACTCCCTGCTGCACCCTCATTCTGGCAACTTTGCCTCTGAGCAGTTGCTAATATTTTAGTCTTGATGAAGAGGTTCAAGGGGCATTGCCGCATCACTGAAATGCACAGAAAACATAACAATTTTTATATTTCGTTTCGAGGCTCTCAACTCAAAAATAAATGAATTGACGTGACCGAAAATCATCCCCCGCAAGTCAAAAAATAGAATCACATGATATCCACCAAACATCAGAGCTGTGACTGCTGCTGCCACAGTTTGATGTCACAAGTGTGGAGATTCAATTAGCAAATTGTATCAAGCTTGCTACTGTACATTAAAGGAAATGTAACACTCTATTGATTAGGATCACTGCCGCTTTATCATTCCAAACCAAGTTAAATGATGTCACTTTTAAATGAGTGCATAGTTGAATTGGCACGAGAAGATGGTCAGCTTATCAAATGCCAACAGCAGAAATGTGTTGTTTACTTTATCCCCGATCACCATAGTGACATGCTATCCCTATTTGTCATCTGTGAGGGGACATGAGCTCACAGTAATAACCACAGTTTTTGTTTCCTTTTTTAGTAGCTTAAGCTTTAAACAGAGCTCACTGATGGATGGGTCAGTAGCACCCAGATACCATCTGTTGACATGGGCTTGATTTGAGGTGGAGTTGAGCTTTAGCCGCTAGCTTCACCCAGTCTATTTCAGCTTGCCTGCAGTGTTAGCCTAGCCTAGCTCTGCCAATGGCTGCATGGAAGGCCCCACTCCAGCAGAGATGAGCGGATTAAGCTGGCAGCGGTTCCTCCTGTTTACAGCTTAGATTAGCACAGGCACCAATCTGATACGCCATCAGGCAGCTGTTACCCCGCAATGACACTTTATCCCAACTGAAGAAAAGACACAGAAAAACAAACGTGCAAAAAAAGTGCATCCAGTCTTGGTGAAGGTACTTTGATACTCTCATATTGTTGTGCATTATGACAATTTGGTCTTGATAACATCTTCTTTTCTTTTTTTACTGTGTATTTCCATGCATTGTGTTGAACACACAGTGCCCTATGGACTACTTCCTTTACTTCTGTGAATTTTAATTTACGTGAAGAAGATTTCTGTCAGAATTATGTTTTTGAAAACTTGATCGATGTTCTTGCCAGAGTCTGCCAAATTTTCAAAAAGTAGGTGGCGAGTAAAATATCATCAGAGCAAAGGTCAAAAATGGATGAAATTATGAGAATAACAACCAGATTTACAAATGCTGTGATTTTTCTTCAAGGCTGCAAACTCACAGAGAATTCTGCAGTCCCTCTGAGCTCTACAGAGCCGCTTTACTCAGCAGGCAGCTGTGTTCTATGAAAAAGCCCCCATAAAACCACTGTACACTACCTGCTCAGCAGCAAACAGCAGACACACACACACACAGTTAGAGACTAACTGGCCTCACCAGGCTTTCAACTAACTCTAATATAAACCGATCCGCGTCAGTATTAGACGGTGAGATCAACTGACACAGTATAAAGAGCGAGAAAGTCAGAGTAGAGCGGGTGGGAGGGGAGACGGGAGACGGGATGGGTCAAACAAACAAAGGACTTTTACTCAGGAGACCGCTGTTTGTGTCCCGTGTGAAACCAAAGTCAATGTTAACTTATTTTCAGGTTGGGAGTGAGAATGTTGCGGATGAACAGAGTATTTAGCAGCTAAAGAGACAGATACTTTTCTCAGGAGTTGGTGGAGAATAAAAAAACAACTTAAGGAGGGTGACTTATGTTCACAAGGTGGATACAAACATGACTCCAAATTAATAATAATGTATAAATAGGTAAGTACTTGCCAGCACATACCAACTTTATAACTCCATAATTTGTCAAATGTGTGAAAGTTTAGCTTGTTGTGGAGTTCTGCCAAAAAAGGAGGCGAAAACAAAGATGAATGCAGCTTTAAATGATGTTTGCTCTGCATTCACTAAAGAGCCTATACTGTTGTTTGTAACTAGGCAACTGTCCAACACTTTTGCCATAACAACTTAACAGGACATACATTTTGTATTTAGAACATGTTTTTCCGCGTGCAATTGGGAAAATAAATAAGTCAATAAAATAATAAACTAATTCAGCTTCAAACCTGTAACTTTCACTGAACAACATACAGTGGGTGTAAACTATTATTATTATTTGTAGTTTGCTGTTGGCAGTTCTCAATGTTGTGCCTGTATGTGACACAACATTGACAAGGATGGTAACTTTACCAAATATGGCACAACATTTAGTGCCTAAGGTGTTGAAAAGCGCATGATGTTTGCTAATGTGGCAACACATTCTCCCTCCCAAGCACAGCCACTTGGTCAGTGGCCTTATGCTTCAAACTATGAAGCTCTAGGTTCAGTTGTGGACGTGTCAGGGACAGTGTCAGTTTCAGCTCGTTACATGCATAGTGTATTTTCAAAATAAACTTCTAAGGTAGGTTTACTTCGTTTTGGGGTTTACTTGTGCAACAAAACTACTTGGTTAGAAAAGATTGTGGTTGGGTTAAAATAAGTATGTTTATTACGGAAATGGAGTTAAGGAAGCTAAAATAAGTGAATGTTGACTTGGTATCACATGAGACATGAACAGTGGTTGACTGGGTGAATGTCCTGTGTTTGTTTGACCCATCCATCCTCAACTGCCAACCGCTCTAAGCAGATTCTTTATACTACATCAGTTTCTCTGACTGTCTAATAATGACGTGGATGGTAGTTGAAAGCCCAGTGCTTCTTATACATATGATGTATGATGCACAGATGTTAAAGGGTGCACCAGAAAGACCAGCAAGTACTGTTTTACACTCTGCTATGCTGGTCACTCTTTATCACTCTGAAATTGATTGACAGGTCTTTTAATAACTAAAGTTACTAAAGTTATTAAAAGACCTGTCGTCATTCAGTCAGCTTGTAGTGAGTGGTGCAACAAAGCCTCAGATTCACTGGCTGCTGCTGTCTCTGCTGTCATGTTCATTGGATACATGTCGGAATACAGTTTCAGGCTCTGAACATCTGAGTCACTGACTGGATCTACATCACTTCACAGCACTCTCAGCAATGCAGAGAGATTGAAAGCAATTCATGAGATCTGGCATGAAAAGATAAGATAGAACTTTATTTATCCCAAGAGAAATTGTTGTGCAGCAGTTGCAGCATAAAGAAGGGTGCAAATATAGAGTTGATTGCAACAAGAATGAAAGTGTTTGTGTTCCAAAAGGGTTGGCTCACACAAATTATATTAAAATAAACTTTATTTAAAGTTCCTCCTGTGGTATGTCTCTTTACAGATATTTTCAGTTTTATTTGTTTAGGATTTTGAGATATCTTTAATTAATTCTGCCTTCACAATAAAAGTGAATTTATTTTGTGCCACTCACAGCATTTCAAAAACTTTTTGGTTTTTTTCCAGTGTCTGTGTATCTGTTCGTCTTGATAAATCCACTGAATACTTTCGAATGCAGAGCAGGAAACAGGCACAGAGGGTTTAGCTAATGCCTCCCTCAGTGTGCAGGCTCAGTGACTGGGAACCTCTTTTAAAACAGATGTAGAAGAAGCCATTGCAGCCTGCAGGTTGGGTGATTCATAATCATAATAAAATTACTCTGATCACAGTCATTGACGCAATCAACTTGTACTGGACCTAAACCCCAGAGAGAGTCTATGGACCTAAACCCCAGAGATAATCTATGGGGTATTGTCAAGAGGAAGATGAGAGACACCAGGCCCAACAATGCAGCCGAGCTGAAGGCCCCTATCAAAGCAACCTGGGCTTCCATAACACCTCAACAGGGCCATAGGCTCATTGCCTCCGTGCCACGCCGCATTGATGCAGTAATTCATGCAAAAGGAGCCCCGACCAAGTGTTGAGTGCACACTGTATACTGTACATGGACATAGTTTTCAGTAGGCCAACATTTCTGTATTAAAAATCTTTTTTTAAATTGGTTTTATGTAATATTCTAATTTTCTGAGATACTAAATTTGGGGGTTTTATTAGCTGTAAGCCATAATCATCAAAACTAAAAGAAATAAACGCTTGAAATATATCACCCTGTGTGTAATGAATCTATATAATATATCACTTTTTGAATTGAATTACTGAAATAAATTAACTTTTCGATGATATTCTAATTCATTGAGATGCGCCTGGTAGCGCCTTAATATTGAGTTGAACATTGGTTGATCGGGTCACCGTGAGAACAGATGATCTTTCTGCCTGATGTGACAAGAAGTGCTACACACTTGATGGCATTGTCCCATTAGGTGGAGAATAATCCCGAGTGCAGAGATCCGTCCCCAGCCCCTCATCTGAAGAGCTTTGATGACTGTAATCTTACATTTAGAGTCTCTGCTAATCTCTTTGGATTACAGACTGTATAGATAAGTGATGCAAAGTGGTTAAAATCGCCTGAAAATCTTCCCTCCACTTATGCGCAATGTATGAAGTGTGTACACGCTGACGGGTGATATGTGAGAGGGTCATACATAATGCTGTTATCCTTATTTATGTAAAGGTCAGAGGCCATGGCAGCGATAGTAAAGGGATATGAAACGTTTACTAGAATCCAGTTAAAGCAGAATGGGATACAGTAAATAGAACGCTGTCTCATTGGGTGGGTTAATTTAGCCAATCATGAAAAGACCTCAACTTTACCCAACGTGTATGAACATATCCATGACATAGATGTACCAGCAGCACCGTAATATATCATTCTTTTAAAAAGCTGAGAGCTGTTGGTTTTAAGAATAAGGCATGGGAACAGTTGATGCCTGGATTTCCTCTTTTCCATTAAAATAACTCTTTAACAGATTTTCGATCTGTTTTTGGGTCACTTGTTCCACTTGCTGTGGATTTACGTAAAGTGTTGTGATCCCTGCTTTATACACTGCTTAAATCAGACAGCTGCCAATTTCTGAATTCCACGCGAGTTGAAGCACACTGAGAAAATGGGCCAAATGTCACTGTTAGAGCCAAAAATGGTATATAAATACAACTGTACTTCTTTGTGTGTACATTGGGTGGCGCTGTATTCCTGTCCGGGGCTCGGGTATATAGGTCCTGAAATCACTGTGTTTGTCAGGTGTTTGACCCCGGAAGGGCAAAAGGTTTTGACCGCGATACTATACACATTTTACCACATCGTGAGAAAGAGTGGCTTTCTGTACATTGTTCCACGACGAAAATAAATGTGCTATCGATCAGCAAACAAAGGTCTCTGTGATGTGTCAAAAGCACCACACCTCACAGATAGTTTAGCATAGCCTACAGCAAGCGCGTCAACCAGGCTACTCCGAGGGAGGAGCACCTCAGGAGCTTACAGACACACGACTGGGCTTCTTTAACATTAGTCAAAACCTGGTGCCAACGTTGGAACTTTGTGTGGAAAACATCGGCAGCCGTGGAGTATTCCAGCACGACGAGGGCTGCTCGGATCTGTTCGGGTCTCTGGCAAGGGTTGGAGGACGGAGCTACGGGGCTAATGCTAACGCGGCCGTGGATCATCGCCCGGCGCCAAATGCACAGAGAGGTATGCGTAGCGCTACTCTGTTTATGGCCATTTACATTGTGTGCACACATAACTGGGCATAAACCCAATGCATTGGTTGCCGAAGCGTGCGGACAAGAACAATATACTTTGCATTTGACATTTTGACAATTTATCATGGAGAGCCGCGAGGCGGCGTTGGACGAAACTACCGGGACTGGTGTGCTAACTGAGGGTAAACCCAGCACTATGACTGGTGGTGTTGAAACGCAAACCCGTGTAGTTAAGCTCACTACAAAAGCGCTTGCTAACAAATTAGAAACGTTGCAAAATGGTAGAAAAGTTAAACTAAATAAAGCAGCCACCATAAGAAAATCAATACAATATTTATTGTCTGGGGATGATAAAACACAGGTATCAAATGTTCTTGGAGGATTGATTGAGGTGTGTGATGAAGCAAAATGCATGCATGAATCTCTGTTGGGTTTACTACCGTGTGATGAGAGGGAAAAACATGAAACATGGTTTAAAGCAAAAATGCTGTCTAATGATGAATGTATTGCTGCTACAAAACTGTGGGTTTCATCCAATGAAGGTACTGTGTATGAAAATGGTAATGTTGAGGACGGTATTAATCCAAATGACAGTGTTTCTAATGCTGGTAGTAAACGTTCAAGTCAAAGGAGTAATAAAAGTGGTAACTCCAGTACCACGTCCTCTGCACGGATAAAGGTGGAGGCAAGTAGAGCCGCACTTATCGCCCGCACGTCAGCTTTAAAAGAAAGACATGCGTTGGAGGAGCAGGAGCAACAGCTGAGGAGGAAAAGAGAGCAGCTTGATTTGGAAGCCGAACTAGCTGCTTTCAATGCTATGTTGGCAGTATATCAGGCCTCTGATCTGAAAAGTCGTTCTCAAGGACCCTCAGATGGTATGGCTTCCTATTTCGAACGGGAGAAAAGGAAAAAGGAATCTGTCAACTGCTTAAACCCTATGGCAAAGGAATACAAACCGGAGGGAAAATCAAAGACACAAAACGACTTGACAGAATGGCTGTTACCACCTGATAACCCACGATCAACGGATGTGCGACCAAAGGAAACTGAGCAATGGGTTAAAGCTGCTCCGCAACATCAATGCAGCCCCAAGGAACAACAGCAGGAAAATAATATACTGGGAACGCATCAGTTTCAGTACCAATTGACGAAGGCTCAGTCAGAGGAAGAAAGGTATTCTACAAACCACCATCAAATCAGTCTAAATCCGCCTGGAGATATACTTGCCATCATGCACAGGCAAAATGACATAACAGCAGCTCTGGTGCACCAGCAGCATTCATCATCACTGCCACCACGACAAATTCCCACATTTGAAGGGGACCCTCTCCAGTACAGAGCCTTTATCAAAGCCTTTGAACAAGGAGTAGAGAAAAAGGCAGGAAGAGCAGATTGTTTATACTATTTGGAACAATTTACAGGAGGACAGCCAAGAGAACTGGTGCGCAGCTGCCAGCATATGGCTCCGGAGCGTGGCTATGCAGTGGCTAAGGGACTTCTCCAGGAACACTTTGGAAATCAGTATAAAATTGCAGCTGCATACATGGAAAAGGCTTTGGCATGGCAAACGATAAAATCTGAGGATGGCAAAGCACTTCAAGCCTATGCTTTATTCTTGCGTGGCTGCTGCAATGTCATGGAGGAGCTCCAGTACATGCAAGAACTGGATATGCCTGTACACATGAGAGCCATTATATCAAAGTTACCATTCAAAATGAGGGAGCAATGGAGGACCATAGCTCATGGGATTATAGAGACAACTGACCACAGAGCTCACTTCATGGATCTAGTCACATTCATTGAGCGTCGTGTCAGAATTCTTTCTGACCCTCTGTTTGGTGACATACAGGACCCATCAACCAGTGTTACTGGGACAAGGACTTATGACAGGTTTAAATCCCAGCCCAGCAACAGAGTGAGGGGAAATATTGTTGCCACTACAGTAACCTCTATGGACTGGCCTGAGGAAGCTAGGGAACTAACATCAGATACAGGGAAAGCCGAAAAGGCTGGATGCCTGTGCTGTGCCCATAATCACCCATTGGAGGAGTGCAAACAGTTCAAAGGAAGGAAGCACAAGGAAAAAATTGACTTTCTGAAGGAACAGGGAGCTTGCTTTGCATGCTTGTGTGTTGGTCACATGAGCCGGGACTGCGAAAGGCGCTTATCTTGCGAAGTTTGTGGTAAAAATCATCCCACCGTGCTTCATATCAAAAGGCAAATAACAGCTTTGGAACAGTTAAAGGAACCATCTACTGACCAGCCAACTTCACTGAAAACATGTGGACATACAGGGGCTGGTAAGGACCATTGTGTTCTATCGATTCTCCCTGTAAAGGTGAAATCTGCAAAAGGAAATCACATTATCAAAACGTATGCCTTCCTGGATCCTGGTAGTTCAGCTACATTCTGCTCAGAACATCTAATGCAGAAGCTGAATATTACAGGCAAAAGAACCAACTTCTTGCTACAGACAATGGGGCAGGAAGCAGTTGTTCCAGCGTACACCTTGAGTGGTTTGGAGATATCTGGTCTGGACAGTGATGATTTTTATACTTTACCAGATGTTCTAACCCAGAGAAACATGCCAGTCACTGCTGATAACATGGTGACTCCTGAAGAACTCACTACCTGGTCGTATTTGTCAAAAGTACACATCCCAAGCATAAAGGCAAGCGTGGACCTTTTGATTGGAACTGATGCTCCCAAGATATTGGAACCTTGGGAGGTCATCAACAGCCGTGGAAATGGCCCGTACGCTATCAGGACAGTGCTAGGATGGGTTGTTAGTGGTCCGCTGAATGGAAACAGTGGTGCTTTAGGGGCAAAGACTTCCTCTGCTACGGTGAACAGGATAACTGTTTGCAAATTGGAAAAAATGCTGACCAATCAGTACAACCACGAATTCAATGAAAAGGCTGAGGAAAAGGAAATGTCCAGAGAAGACCTCAAGTTTCTGGAAACCATGGAGCGCTCATCAGTACTTCAGGATGGGAAATATTGCTTGAAGTTGCCCTTCAGGAACCAAGAGGTCTATCTGCCCAATAACTTTGCTGTGGCTAAACAAAGGATTCAAGGTTTGAGAAAAAGATTTCTTAACAATAAATATTTACACCAGGAGTATGCAGGGTACATGAATACGCTCATCAGTAAGGCCTATGCAGAGCAAGTGCCTCCGCAAGAACTGCATTGCGAGAAAGGGAAGGTGTGGTACATTCCCCATCATGGCGTCCACCATCCAAAGAAGGGATCCCTCCGAGTGGTGTTCGACTGTGGAGCCACGTTCCAAGGAGCATCATTGAATAGCGAACTCTTGCAGGGTCCTAACCTCACCAGCTCACTCCTTGGCGTCCTTACTCGTTTCAGACGGGAACCTGTTGCATTCATGGGTGACATTCAAGCCATGTTCCACCAGGTGAAGGTGGCTGAAGAGGACAGAGATTTTCTTCGTTTTCTCTGGTGGCCAGATGGAGATGTCACGAAGGACCTGGTTGAATATAGAATGACTGTACACCTCTTTGGGGCTGTGTCATCACCCAGTTGTGCAAGCTATGCATTGAGAAAAACTGCTGAGGATAACCAGTCTGAGTTTGCGACTGAAGTATCACAATCTGTCAAGCAGAATTTCTACGTGGATGACTGTTTGAAGAGCTCAGCTACTGAAGGAGAAGCTATCCGGATGATAAGAGATCTCATTGCTCTGTGTCGAAAGGGGGGCTTTAACTTGGAAAAATGGATCAGCAGTAGTCGTGTTGTTTTGCAAACCATTGCAGAGGATCAAAGGGCCAAGGACTTAAGGGAGTTGGATTTGGACCGAGACAAACTTCCAGTGGAAAGAGCTCTGGGTCTGCAGTGGTGTGTGGAGACTGACTCTTTCAGATTCAAGATGGAGTTAAAACAACAGTCTCACACCAGACGGGGTATGCTGTCAGTTACCAGCTCAGTGTATGATCCTCTGGGGTTCCTGGCACCAGTCACTTTGCTGGCCAAAATTTTGCAGCAAGAACTCTGTAGGAGAGGATGTGGCTGGGATGATGCTTTACCACAAGACATCTTACACCCATGGAAAAAGTGGTTGGAGGATTTGGATCTGCTGGCTGCATTCAACGTGGACAGGTGCGTTAAATCAGTGGATTTTGGAGAGGTCAGACAAGCCCAACTACATCACTTTGCTGATGCCAGCACAGATGGGTACGGAACTGTAACATACATCCGGATATTAAATCAGGAAAACCGCATCCAGGTCACCTTTTTACTCGGCAAAGCCAGAGTGACACCACTGAAGGCTGTAACTATTCCTCGACTCGAGTTGTCAGCAGCCGTCCTTGCTGTCAGAGTGGACTTGATGTTAAAGGCAGAGTTGAATTTCCAGTTGGAGGATTCAGTGTTTTGGACTGACAGCACTGCAGTGTTGAAGTACCTTAACAATGAGGACAGGCGCTTTCACACGTTTGTGGCCAACAGAATCTCGACCATCAGAGAAACGTCTGAGCCCTCACAGTGGAGACATGTCAGTTCCAAGGACAATCCAGCGGACGATGCGTCGAGGGGAATGAAGGTCTCAGACTTTCTGAAGAATAGCAGGTGGCTTGAAGGTCCTGCATTTCTTTGGAAGCAGGAGGAAGACTGGCCTAAAAGTGTGTTGGAAGTGTCCGTGGACTCGGATGACCAAGAGGTGAGAAAGAAGGCCACAGCAAATGTCATCTGTGTGTTTGACGTGTCTAGTCCTACTGATCAACTCATTGCATACTTTTCTGACTGGATCAGGCTCAAGAAAGCAGTTGCCTGGTTTCTCAGGTTAAAGGCCATATTGTTGGCACAGAGTCGCTCGAGAAAGCAGTTGGAAGCGTCTGTGGCTAATCATCCGGAGAACACCAGTCAGGATAGGTCGATGCAGGCTAAACGACAAGGTGTCATAGAGAAACCAAAGATTTACATCTTGACACTGGATGATCTAATGGGAGCAGAGATTGCCATCATTTGCTACTGTCAGCGAGAGAGGTTTAATGAGGAGATTTCTGCCCTGTCATCCAGGAAAGCAACCGTGAGTCGACTGAGTCCCGTGTATAAGTTGGATCCAATTTTGGAGGATGGACTCTTGAGAGTTGGAGGGAGGTTGAGCAGAGGAGCAATGCCTGAAGAAGCCAAACATCCACTAATCCTTTGCAAGGACCAACATGTATCCATGCTCATTCTCAAGCATGTACACCAGAATCTGGGCCATGGTGGAAGGACTCATACACTGTCTGTGGTGAGGAAGCGGTTTTGGATCACCAAGGCCAATTCCGCTGTCAGAAAGATCATTGCTGAATGCAGCTTTTGTAAACGCTACAATGGAAGAGCAGTGGAACAAAAGATGGCAGATCTTCCTACGGTGAGAATTCTTCCCGATCTACCACCATTCACCAACACGGGGGTAGATTACTTTGGACCAATTGAAGTAAAGAGGGGAAGGTCAACCTGTAAGCGATATGGTGTTATATTTACCTGTATGGCGAGCAGGGCCATTCATTTGGAGGTAGCCGTTTCACTGGAAACAGACGCATGCATCAATGCTTTACGGCGCTTCATCAGCAGGAGAGGACAAGTGGTGAGCTTGAGGTCAGACAATGGTACCAACTTCATTGGGGCAGAAAGAGAGCTAAAGGAGTCACTCACTGCTTTGAATCATGATCGGATTCAGGGAGTCCTGTCACAAGTTGGAATTCGTTGGAGTTTTAACCCACCAGCAGGTTCACACCATGGTGGGGTGTGGGAACGGTTGATCCGCCTGGTGAGAAGGGTTCTCAGCTCCGTTATACGTCAGCAGAGCTTGGATGATGATGGGCTTCATACAGTGTTCTGTGAAGCGGAGGCTATTTTGAATGATCGTCCAATTACCAAGCTCTCTGATGATCTCAATGACCTGGAACCGCTCACGCCTAATCATCTACTTCTCCTGAAGGGTAAACCAGCTTTGCCACCTGGAGTGTTCGAGCCTCATGACCAATATGGAAGAAGACGATGGAGGCAGGTGCAGTACCTCTCAGATCTTTTCTGGAAGAGATGGGTGAGGGAGTACTTACCCTTGCTCCAAGAAAGACAAAAATGGAACCAGAGGAAAAGGAGTTTGGTCGCTGGAGATATCGTGGTAATCATGGTTCCTTCAGCTCCTCGTGGTTCATGGCCACTGGGCAAGGTTCTGGAAGTTTTTACGGACAAAAAGGGACTAGTGCGTTCGGTGAGATTACAGACCAAATCTAACATTCTTGAAAGGCCAGTCACAAAACTATCTTTGCTACAGGGAGTGTAAATTGATTTGTCTGTAATGCACTTGGTCATAACTTAACATTTTGGCTCCTTTGTTGTATTTTGTTTGAATTGTTATGTCTGTCTGGGTTAACAATTAGGGGCCGGTGTGTTAGAGCCAAAAATGGTATATAAATACAACTGTACTTCTTTGTGTGTACATTGGGTGGCGCTGTATTCCTGTCCGGGGCTCGGGTATATAGGTCCTGAAATCACTGTGTTTGTCAGGTGTTTGACCCCGGAAGGGCAAAAGGTTTTGACCGCGATACTATACACATTTTACCACATCGTGAGAAAGAGTGGCTTTCTGTACATTGTTCCATGACGAAAATAAATGTGCTATCGATCAGCAAACAAAGGTCTCTGTGATGTGTCAAAAGCACCACACCTCACAGATAGTTTAGCATAGCCTACCGCAAGCGCGTCAACCAGGCTACTCCGAGGGAGGAGCACCTCAGGAGCTTACAGACACACGACTGGGCTTCTTTAACAGTCACCATGAGTTCACATAGAACGAAATAAAATTGGTGTCACCAATGCTTTAAAAAAAACGTTGAATCCTATTGGCTGTATTTGGGTCCCTAACACTCACATTAATGCTTCTCAGCAAGAAATTCACTTATATATAGACCCCACCCCCCAAAAAGACAAGAGTAAGTATGTCTAAACTGATTGTAAATATAAGCTGTGTAACTGTTAAGGATACAGGTGGAAATGAATAATGGACACATCACTTTGATGGTCCCTATCTTACTTCAGAATTCAGCTAATCGCAAGCTTTTCAAGATGCCAGGCATAAAATAATAATAATAATCTGATAAAAAGTTACTAATCTCACAGAATGACATTTTTAAGATGTATTGTTATTTAATATTTTGTTTTGTTTTAGTCCTATTTGTTTACTTTTTTTTGCAAATCTGTGTGCTGTGAAAAAGGATGATCATTTTGATGTGGTGCATGAGTTTCTAAATCCTATGCCTATGCTTTTTAACCAAGGATTGTAGTTTGCTAACCTATAAATTACATAGTTCGTTTTTCGTTTGTTTGGTATTTTGGCACTTTGTGTTTTCCCTACTTGATTGCTTTTAACCTCTTAATTTTAGAAGAAATGTCAGGAGATGCTCAAAATAGAAAGTGCTGCAGTCAAGTTATGGCAGAAGGAAACTAGGTGTCTGAAACACTCAACTCTGAACTGAGCGGAGGAAGGCAGCCAACTTGAAAAATTCAATAGTTGTCTCATAAAGCAGCTGGGCAGCACCGCCTGCAGTTTGCTTTCACATTTATTTGCTCATGATATACTTTTGTTTGGCAGGGCCTGCCATCCCTGTTGGAGTGGACGTTCAGGTGGAGAGCTTGGACAGCATCTCTGAGGTTGATATGGTAAGAAAACCTGCATTTATCCACACCTCAATATCATGTGACAGATAATTAAAGATGACGCATGCCACAGTGTGAGATAAAGATAAGAAGGAACGTGATTTACACATACTGGGGAAAAAATAGAGAAAGTGTAGTAGTGGTAGTGTGATGACATGGCGGAGAAAAGTAAAATATGTTTTGTTTTTTTCTTTTAGAATATTATAATGATAATAATAAAACAAATATATATGAATATAGTTAGCACATATCAAAACAGTTACAACGTGCTTTTAGAAAGCAATACAACAATTCACAAAAGAAGAGAAATCAAGTAAGCATTAAAAAAGCAGAATAAGCAAAGGAGACTAATGAAATATCAAAACATCAATGAATCAGCAACAATGATTTCAAAAATCTCTTCCTACAACAAACATCTGTGAAATACATGCAGTAGAGTACATCATCAAGTGTATACATATTCATACACACATATACACATGTTAGCTTTTTACGCTTCAAATCTATTTTCATAATTTCTACGTAACATACCTACAGTGACTGTGCAGGGCTCTGACTTCTGCCAAAAGGTGACCTACACTAAAAAGTTCTGTGCCTGAACACATCCTGCGTGGAACCACACGGAGGACTGAAGCTCACAATGTGCTACTTTTGCTGGGAACAGCCTGCAGGTTGCTGCCCGAGGAGCTCTGTGTGCAGGTCGATAAGGAGAGAGGAAGTTATCTGAGGGATGACCTTGCTAATATGCGATTGAAGTTGATGCTGTTCCTAAACGTCACGCCTATCTGTGTGTGCAGGTGGTCAATAATACGATTTTTTTGGTTATAAGTCAGTGTAAAACAACTTGTTCAATGATCATATACAATATTCATACACAAACAGGCATCTATGCAGTTTCTTCCAGTACAACAAAGGGTAAAATAATCTGGATATATTTCAGTTCACTCCATTTTCTACCTTGAAGTGACTTCAACTCCATGTAACTAATGGATATGGTTCTCTGTAGTCCATCCATCCATCCATTGTCTTCCGCTTAACCGGGATCGGGTCGCGGCGGCAGCACTCCAAGCAGGCTGACCCAGACTTCCCTCTCCCCCACAACATTTTCCAGCTCATTCTGGGGGATCCCGGGGTCTCCTACCAGTTGGGCGTGCCCGGAAAACCTCCAGTGGGAGGTGCCCAGGGAGCATCCTAATTAGATGCCCGAACCACCTCAGCTGACTCCTTTCGACGCAAAGGAGTAGCGGCTTAACTCCAAGTTCCCTCCTGATGTCCGAGCTCCTTACCCTATCTCTAAGGCACGACCCAGAGTTCGTCACCATAGGTGAGGGTAGAAACGTAGACCTACCGGTAAATTGAGAGCTGAGCCGGAAGGCTCACCAAGACCGTCTCTTCACCAAGACGGTCCGGTGCAGCGCCTGCTTTACTGCTGCAGCCGCACCGATCGGCCTGTCGATCTGCCACTCCATCTTACACTCACTCGTGAACAAGACCCCGAGATACTTGAACTCCTTCGCTTGAGGTAGGCACTCCGTCACCCACCTGGAGGGAGCAATCCACCGGTTTCCGGCAGAGCACCATGGCCTCAGATTTGGAGGTGCTAACTCTCATCCCCGCCGCTTCACACTCGGCTGCAAACCGCCCCAGTGAATGCTGGAAGTCACGATCCGAGGAGGCCAACATGACCACATCATCTGCAAACAGCAGAGAGGCGATCCCGAGACCCCCGAACCTGACGTTTTCCACCCCCCGGCTGTGCCTAGATATCCTGTCCATGAAAGTCACGAACAAGACAAAGGGCAGCCCTGGCGGAAGCCAACACTGGGAATGTGTCTGACTTATTGCCGAGAATACGGACACAGCTCCTACTGCAGTCGTACAGAGACCGGATGGCCCATTGCAACGGGTCCGGCACCCCATACTCCCGCAGCACCCCCCACTCCACAAAGCACATGTAGACTGGTTGGGCAAACTCCCAGGATCCCTCCAGTAGTCTTGCGAGGGTAAAGAGCTGGTCCACTGTTCCACGGCCGGGACGGAATCCGCATTGCTCCTCTTGAATCCGAGGTTCGACAAACGGTCGGAGCCTCCTTTCCAGCACCCTGGCATAAGCCTTCCCCGGGAGGCTGAGTAGTGTGATACCCCGGTAGTTCAAGCACACTCTCCGGTCCCCCTTTTTTAAAATGGGAACCACCACCCCGGTCTGCCAGTCCATGGGCACTGATCCCGACCCCCATGCGACATTGAAGAGGCTGTAGTCTTTGGAGAGTGGGAAGGAGACAGGAGAGTGAGGAAATCTGATTACATGTTGACAACTGAGGACCAAAAGCAGTTAAACAGTGCCCAGTCTTTCTCAACTGATGGGCTTTTTGATGCTCTACCCAGCAGCCAGATTTTCTTGGTTGGCCGATCACTGCCAAGCACACAGTGCGAAACATGACAACCAGTTACCACAGAAGCTACTTTATGGTGCTTTCACACCTCAGCGGTTTTGTTTGGTTTAAACAAACTCTTGCCAGGTTAGTACGGTTCGTTTGGGCTGGTGTGGAATCTGTCAATCGAATCCTGATGTGGACCAAAATACTGAACTGAGACCGCTTGAAGAGGAGGGTCTCAGTCCACCGTCCAAGTGGACTCTGGTGCTTTTTGTTTGTGGTGTGAAAGCAAACGAACTAACAGCAAGATGTTATGATCGCAGACATGTAATTTTAGCTGAATTTCAAAAGCTAAACTACTAATAAATCCATCTGCTGAATGTGAAATCTGTGTTACGGTCGGTTTGTTCTGGACCCAAACGCAGACACCGGGACAGCAGAGTAGGTGAGAAAAAAAGGTTTTTATTTGGCTTGTCTGTGGAGCCGGTGGAACATGCAGGTGGAGCAGCGAGGCGGTGTGTGCGGCGGCGACGCGGCACGGGAATCGCTGAGGCAGAGGGAAAACACAAGTTAGTTGCAAAGTCAAAACAAGGCTAACTTGCTCTAAGAAGAGATTTACACTCAAAAGGGGCCGAGGTTGTAGCTACCACTGAGCTGAAGGAACAATCTGGCGATGAGACTGCAGGAAGCCGGGGTATTTGAGCTGAAGGTGATCAAGGTCTAATTGTTGGCAGGTGAGGAGATGAGCCCAGGTGCCGGATGATTGCAGCCGCGCTCAAGCCACACATACACACACAGACAGGGGACAGAGGGGAGACGAGCTGAGGTCACAGTGGAGCCGTGACAATCTGTTCATGAACCAATTTTATAATTGGTCCGAGACCATGTTTATCATTTGGTAACTAACGTATGCACACCAGCGTGAGTATTTTCCCTGATTCACAGGTCAAAAGCTGTTAAAACTGCTGTGCTTGTGTCTGTCTCTGTGTACTTACTCAGTTCATTAAGTCCATTAAAGTGTGTGACAGTGATCCCACAGTAATAAGCCCGCATCATCTCTGTCTCATGCCGCCTCATGCACGTGTCCGTGTGCTCCCCAACTTTGGCACCAGTCTAATAATACTAATAATGCTTATAATCAATTATGTCTTTATGAGCTCTTTGTAAAACCAAAATAACACAAATAAACACATGAGAATCAGTAAAGTGCTGCATAGACTTCAGTCAGTCACCAGAATTTGATTTCCGCACTGGGCACAATCTGTTAAATGCGTTTGAGTGAGCCCGGCCGGTATCAACTCAGCGTGTCAGGCTTTCTGACCCCTACTTGCTAGTGGACATTTATTTGGTTTTGACAGATACTCCTTATAGGGGCTTGCAATGCAGATTATATTAAAGGTCCTATATTGTAGGACGTGAGATTTACATGAAGCTTAAGCTTAAGTTCAGTCAGGAAGACTGTCTTTACTCTTCTTTGCATTCATAGTCTCTCTCGCCCTGTGATTACTCTATCAGCTGATTGTGGGCGTTCACTTTAAATTAACCAACCAGATTCTGCACAGGTTGCTTAAGCCAATCACATCGTTGCTGTCAAACTTTAAAAAATGTTCTCCTCTCTGCTGCTGTCAGTTGTCATTTCAGCTCAAAGCAGATGCGACCCTCTTCCACCCCAGTTACCTCCAGTCAGCATCAAAGTCATGCTCCTCATCATCATCTTCATCATCACCACCACCACCAGTGTGTGGACTCCAGGGGGATTCTGCCTTATCTGACCTCAGCATCACCACCCCTCTATTATACTACTTCAGGATGGAGTTCAATCGCCACAGACTTTGCACCGTTCATATTTTATGCATGTATAATAAATCATTGTTAAATTTTAATGAAGTCTCTCCATAAGGTATACTGTGTACGTATCAAAACACTCAATCCACCTGTATTCAGAAACTGTCTTTAAAACGAGCCGTCAGGACGTCAGGTTGTGATGTCACAACTGTACAGTCACCGGTAGAAGTGCGGCTAAACTCTGTGCAGTCTACACCCCAGTTGCTGAAGACCGGAAAAGCTAACCTATCAGAGCAGCTTGGGCTTTTTCGGGAGGGTGCCTTAAAGAGACGGGCACTAAAATGGAGCATTTCTGACAGAAGAGGAATACAGGTATATTCAGACAGACAGTATGAGGAAATGTAAGTGTTTTTTGAACATTAAAGCCCAAATATAGCCCAAAGCCCAAATATAAGTATGTGTCTGAAAATGAGCATGGTATGTTCCCTTAAATTCGACATTACATTCACTTATATTATACATCTAAATAAGACTGTGGTGTTACATTGTCATAATCTTTAAGCAAGAAGTGAGAGGTGTCCACAAATCAGGAAAAGGCTAATCCCTATTTTCCAATCATGTTACATTCTACAATTCAACATGTTTATATGGAGTTAAAAGACTTGTGATAGCACAATACTTCTAAGTATGCCTAAATGAATGGAAACCAAAGGGAGGGAAAAGGGAAGAAGCAAGGAGTGAGGACATGAAAACTATAAATAGATACTTGGTACTTCATTGATACCTGAGGGGAAGATGAAAGCAACTCACTCACACACTGTTTGGGAAATTAACTGAAATTCCATCTGCTTTTTTTTTTACCCCAACTACCATTTATGGCCACAGTGGTTAAGCAAATGTTACATAGTGTCACTTTAAAGACTCAGTAAAGCAGGTGCTTCTAGCTTCCATAATGTGACAAGTGAAACTCAGTATATGATATGTGTATTTATCAACACGAGAGGGATTTCATCAAATCATCCAGAGATTTTATTTGATTACTCAAAGTGGGCGAACCTTGTTTACTACGTAACAAACATATATTTTAAGCAAAACCACATTTAAACATAACATAACATAAAAATGAATAGCTTTGTTGCCTAAACCCAACCAAGTTGCTTCCTGTGAAAATGGAAGTTTATTTTGAAAAGATGTAACGAGAATAACCGACAGAGTATCTAGTGCATCACAGTATGAAGCCTAAGGCCACTAACTAAGCTGCCGTATTGGAGGGGTTAGGAGTGACAGCGCGTTGTTATGGATGTAGACTGATGAACACCGTCCGTCTTTCCTTTGATTCCACCAGGACTTCACCATGACTCTGTACCTGAGGCACTACTGGAAGGACGAGCGCCTGTCGTTCACCAGCAGCACCAACAAAAGCATGACGTTTGATGGGCGCCTGGTGAAGAAGATCTGGGTCCCCGATGTCTTCTTTGTCCATTCGAAGAGGTCCTTCATCCACGACACTACCACCGAAAACATCATGCTGCGTGTCTATCCTGATGGACATGTCCTCTACAGCTTGAGGTCTGTAGCATTTCAGCATCTGCCTTCTCAGACCCATGTTGATCTGCCTCACAGGATCTCTCGTTTGTCGCAGAAATGTTCTCAATTGACCTTTTTTCCACAGTAGACATTTTAATGTGTCGTAACAGAAGAAGAGCACATTAACAATGTCTCAGTGTCAACTAGTGTAAGCCGTGACACTAATACCATAGGTCAGTGGTTCCCAACCAGGGATCCCAGGCCCCCCTCAGGGGGGAGCCAAAGATCACAGGGGGTGCATGACGACATGCATGACAACCAATGGATCCCTGGAGCCTTAGAAAACACATTCATATCAGGGGTGACACGAATAGCCGTCGACTTGTCAGAGAGGTGGAAAAATGTGTTACTGAAACAAAGGATCATTCTATTCCTGCTATACGGGGGTGCTGAATGTCTGATTTTAGTTTGGGTTTCTCCCAATAAATATCAGCCTATATAATACTGTTGATATGAATGTGAAAATAACCATCACTGTATTTGTGAATAAGTCACCATGTAGACTAAGTTACACTATCCAAATGAGTGCGACTATCGAGCAGCATCTTGGTGATAGCTAGGTTACTGTTTCAAAATCAAAGGATACATTCATGAATCAAAGCACTAGATATATTGATGAATGATTCTCTACAATCAGCAGGGGGATGCTGTAGAAACAGCTGTTTGGGTGTCTCTTAACTTTGTACTTTGGACAGCGCCGCACCTACACACACACACACACACACACCCTACACACCAGTGGTGGGCCGTCAGGGCCAGCTAAGCCTTCTCTGCTGGCCTAAACAGAATCACAAAGTTATAGCTATTTTATAATTTAATAATTTTTCACAAATACACTACATGTATTATAATTATTTTTCCCATTAGCTTATTTTCTCATTGCACAGCTCCTGTCTTCCTCTGTTGCTCTGCTTCCAGTGCAGCTTGTTATAAAGAGAGCTTTTATCCAATCAGATTCAGCCCCTATGTCTCAATGTAAGGAGAGAGGCCCGAGGCCCTCTAGGTAGACTTTGCAGTTTAAGTGAATGGGGACATAATTGTTGATTGTCATAGTCTTCAACCAATCAGATCTTTAGATCACATGTTGGGCGTATTCTTTGACGTACCTTTGGCACCGAGGTAGCCTGCTAAGTACGTCTGCATTAACGTGCTCCGTCATTGGTCAGTGGGCCAGCGCTTGACTAATGTGAAATTTAAGGAAGCTGGCAGAAGTTAGTCGGAGTAGTAAGAGTTCAAATTGAAAGATATGGAAGACATTTTTAGGGTTTTGCTTGGTGTAGTTCAGGGGTCTTCAACGTTTTTCAGGCCAAGGACCCCCAAACTGATAGAGAGATGGAGCAGGGACCCCCGACTATATATACTGTATAAAATAGTGTTTTATATTAAATGGGCCTAGTACCATGTATAAACATACCTCTTTATTGTGCATTCAATACTAAGCTATTCAAATAATACACAGGTTCATATATTCATGTCTTTATTTTAATAAACATGTGCAAGGTACAGTGAGTAGGGTGGCTGTGCCACTGCCATTTATAAACATACCTTGTCAGCTGATACCAATGCCAATATCAAGATTGTCTGTCAATTGCATGATAATCATGCATACAAGCTATTCAAATTGACGTTTTCATTTTAAACATAAATGTGGAAACTAAAATGAGTGATGGCCTATTAGTACCACTGCCATGCATAAACATACCTGTTATCTTGCATACAATACTGAACTAAAATAATGGATACATTCATGTTTAGAGAAAAAAAAAAACTTTTTTTTTTTAAATTGCCTAATCATCCAAAAATTTCGCGGACCCCCTGTTGAAGACCTCTGGTGTAGTTTATTATTTTGTATGAACGGTGTTCCTGGCTGACAGCGTCACACATTTTATAGCTGAATGTGTTTCATTTTAACTGAGCATCTTGGTGTTTGGAGCTACGCTACTCTAACATGAGCACGGCATGTTCGTGACACTACGGTGGACACTACGGTGCTTTTGACAACTTTTGGAGAAACCCGAGTGTATCTACAGATCAACGAACACGTTCGTAGGGAAACGGAGCTCCACAACTGCGGTCCGTCCACGGCCGGTGCACCGGCGGAGGTGGGATCCCGGTCCCGCTGCGAACCGGCGAAATACAACTGGGGAGGCTCGACTGGCGTCCATGAATCGAGAAGGACTTCTTACTGGAACTGAAACGATGTTCTGGGATTAAACTCTTTGTCAACAAAGAAAGGAGGATGGACTTTGTCTTTAAGTGAACAGCATTCGGTAGGTGACCAACTGCGTTTGTTTTTTACATCTGCAGTAACGTTACTACTGTTCATTTGTCTATCGTGTTGTTTTTATGAATAATATTTGATGGCTCGTGCTCTTGTGTGGTGGAATGTGTGGATCCGCTGCAGGTCTGCTGGATTGATGTGTCATGCTTTGTTGTCATATGAATATATGTGACTGGTTCTTATGACTTTGTTGTTATTGTGTTAATTACGTTGATTTGACTATGCATTGTCCGTTAATGACGCAGCGTCCCGTCATGCACGGATTCATGTATCTGCACCGTAGCTGTTCAACTGTAGTAGGACAGCACAGAAGGCCCAGGCATAAAATGCACGGCCTGCCACTGCTACACACGCACACGCACACGCACACGCACACACACCATTCACATTATTGTGAAACAACAGCTAGGTGACAGTCACATGTATCTCGGCCAATCATTTAGTTGTTTTTACTGTTCTTCTATAGACACATACACATATAATGATCCTAGACCACTTGTGATATGATGGTGGTTTCATATCATATTAGTCAAGAAAACGAGCCAGGATTCTTTCTTTTTTTCCGTTGTTGAAGTCCACGTCTTTGTTTTGAAGCCTTTATATTTCCTTCTGTTGAATAATGATGTGGTCCATACTGCCTGAAGGAGCTGCTAACCCTGAAAGACCTCCCTCAGCCTGTTTCCATATGTCACTGTACTGAAGTGCTGCTTCAGAGGCTTTTCGAAGGAATAAGAAAAGCACTCGGTACTTGTCATTTGTTTTCATTGGAAGGGGTTTGACAACACTGTTGGAACAGAAAAATGTTCCCTTCAGACTGAGGGCCCTGTTAACACGCCGGCATAGAACAAGTGAAGGGGTCATTTCATCGGGGTGAGCAAACGTTTTCCCACCGACCAACAGCAGCTGGTAATTGAGTGTCTCACCGTGACATCCTTTGTAGAGTGTCAATGCAGGTCAGGTGGTCCGGTGCAATTCTGGCTTTACAAAGCCGTGTTTGCAGGCGTTGTTTTACTTCTAGATTTTTGCAGCTGGCAAAGGCACACATGTGGAGACATTTTAGAAGTGATTTCTGCGTGTGCTATTACCGCTTGTTTTAAGTAAAGCCTTCCATTAGACACAGTTACATCCATATTTTCTCATGTTTTTGTGTCTGACTATTTTTTTATTTGGTCCAGTATTGAGGGAGAGCGCTGCAGACGCTGTAATGTAATCCTTCAAGGCAACTCCTCTTAGTCAATGTACGTCCACTCAAAGGGCTTGTTTTTTTACCACTGACACTCAGATTGTCGTAGTGTCTGACAACATTATGGAAAGAACCCTAGAGAGAAATAAAAGCATTTTCTTTACCTTTCACCTGATCCTGTCTCTTTGTTCAGGCGTCCAACAAAGTCTCCTTCTGAAATCTCAAGTCAGATCCTCACATCCACACTGTTGAAATCATTGAAGTGTTCAGCCATGACACTTTAGGTAACACTAAGCTACACTTTCTGTGCTCCAACTCTGACAACACCGACACTACTCTCTCCAACTCTTACATGTGTTTCCATCGTTGTCTTCTGGCACATGACACAGTCACAACCAGGAAGAGAAAAGTAAAGAAAGAACTTTCATTTCTCTGTAGGGTTCTTTCTATAATGTTGTCAAACACTTATAATAATTATAAGAATCTCGCCGTGACAAAAAGCAAGCAAATTTAGTGGATGTTCATTAATTGGGAGAAGTCGCCCCCAGCGATCACAGCCCGTTTAGCAGCTGCTGGCTGTAGCGTTCTCCATCAGTACTGGACCAATTTTAAAAACTGTTGGTACGTGGGAAAATAGGGTTGAAAAATACAGAAGTAACCCTTTAAAGCAATAACATCTGATTGTCAAAACTAGACACATCATTTTTTTAAGAGGCAATACAAAATAAAAAGTTTCTTAAAGCTGTCTTTCTAATTTTTTGGCCACTTTTGGAAAACATCACATGTGTTTAAGTAATAATGACCATATCATGTTTGATGGCTAATATGTTAGCTTACAGTTTGCCACACACCCAGCAGACAACGAGCAACATGATCCTTCATATAGCTTTTGTTTCCATCGGATGAATGTAAGTCTGTGGATTCACCACAATAAATGACCTTTGTGGTTGTTGATTTCACAGGTCACAGATGAGGTTGGAGTCGAAGATCAATTTTTGCAGAATTCCTTATTGGACATGAATCATGGGAAGGAAAGCATAGTTTGCTGGACTGCTGAATTCCTTCAACTCTTCTGAAGGAACTGTAAAATCTTTATACCCTCCCGTCAAATAGAAGTGGGGGGTGGAACATACGTGTATGTTAGCCAGTTTAAACTTAGGTCCGCACCTGGAGGTAAGTTATTTATTCTTTCAGGGAGAAATGCTGAGGCAAATGCATGTCAGACATAAGTCCATATATGGAGATGGTCAGAACACAGGCATGTAGGACATAGGTCCCTTTTTAGATAAGAGCTGACTCCACTTACACCTGTTCGTGTTCCCAGTTACACAGAGTTCATTTGTGAATACCAGAGTGTGGAATTTTACAATAAAGAGGAAATATATACTAATAAATCACTATAATATTACATACAATGTTATCAATCCTAACATGCATATACATAGGAGATATAAAATATCTCCACACCTTCCACATTACACAAACACATTTGACCAATTGTTATTAAAAGAATACTTTGGCTACTACATCTTTGGCCATAACTCAAGAATTCATTCGCTATTTGTGACAATTTCAGATAAATCTCTAACAGGATAAAATGCTGAAGTGATGACGTAAACTGCAACCTGACTGGTTGGCGGAGGCAATCAAACCAAGGGTGGAAAATGTAGCTTCATTTTCAAACTTGTAGTCCCACGCCATGCTGATTGAAGTGACTTCACTTGAGAATATTACTCAGACTTTACAGAGCTTCCTTTGGATTCACACTCGCAGGAGTACCAAAATATACAAAAAGCTTCATTATTTTAGTTTGGTGTTTACGTGTTGCATTTTCCTACATTGATTTTTGTTGTTATTTGAGACCAGCATCTTATTTTAGAAATGATAAGAGGTGACCATCACACAGGTTCACAAACTGTTGGATTTCGAGAGCGGTAAAGTGATGTGTTTGGTCTCTGTGTAATAAGCCAAGAATGACGGAATCTGAAAATGTCTCAATGTCATTTTTGGGGAGTTTTACTAAACCAAATCAACCAAAAGTGACCATATTTGAGAGGGTGAAGCTGGGGAAGTTTCAGTCATTTTCTTATAGACTTCCATACAACCAGAGAAGTCGCCTCCTGATGGACATTAGAGAGAATGCAGGCTACACTCTGAAAAAAAAAAAAAAAAGTTGAGTATACTTAAAAAGGTTAAGTAACCTTTTTGAGTATACTCAACTAAGGGCTAATGGGTTGTGTCAACTTAGGATAAGAAGTTAACTCAAAGTGCTATTTTAAGTTTGTCAAACTTAACATTACTATTCAGACCTACTTATGTACTTAAGTTAACATAACTTAAAATATTGAGTTTGATCCTCACGTCTACTCACGTACTTAAGTAAAGAACACTTGAAATATCAAGTTGGAGAAACTTGAAATTGTGTGTTCTTATAGATTGAAAACATACATTAACAGCACTGCCCATTTTATGTTGAGTATACTCAAAAAAGCTGTGCAGCTGGTTACTTAACCTTTTTAAGTATACTCAACTTTTTTTTTACAGCCTTCATTTTTAATTAATTAGAAATGTACACCGTTAAAGAAAAGAAAAACATCTTAAAACACAAAATGTTTAATAACAATAAGTTATTTGCTTGCAAAACAATATTGTCTTTCAATTTCAACACTTGAATAGTAGACAGCAGGGGGTCAACATCCTTATAATCTCCACTTCACGCCATTTTAAACCCAAAGACATCGACTAAAGTTCCCTCCTAATACTCGGTCAAAACAAAAATAAATGCAAATATGTGTCTGCATGGCGCTATGTGGCAGTAACAACAATAAACTAAAATTAATATTAAATTATAATACACCTAAAGTGCAGGACCAGCAGTGGATAGTTCAGCTGTAATATACAAAGTAGTAAGGCAAATAATAAACTTGTTAAACATCTAATACTTAAGGGTGTTGACCAATTTGGTCAACTCATACCATCAGCATTTGGTCAAGTTGGTGACATTTCAGTCCCTCATGAAAATCCAGCCAAGACCATAGGCGTGGTTTAGATATGGCAGGCTACTTCAGCAAACTGTTCTTTAAGGCCTGAACCCGGGTAGAGCACTGGGTACCAAGGTTCATGAACACCTTTTGAATTACTTCAAAAATGTGTACCGTAACTCCTTCGGATAGTCCAGATTAAGAGCCTAGATGAGCCCAAACAAAAGGGCAAATGCGGTTGGGAAGTCGCATACATCCTCCAGGACAATCCATTCCTCAATAACCAGGGCGATGCTTATTGTTGTTGGACTTGAGCAGACCACCCAACGCCATCTTCAACAACTGAGTATTCCAAGTTCAACTCCCTTGACACAAAATTCCTCCGGGTCTGTATTTTAAAGAAAAACAAGCATAGAGATACATAAATATAAAATATTCACCCCCTCTTTAAAGTTCTCTTTTTTTCCCCTTCCCATTCTGTAACCATACATTTGAAAAGTCAAAATACATTTTTGGTTGGTAAATTTTCTGCAGATTTTAAAAACTAAAACATACCATATTCACCCTACACATTTGTATTATAGTATTTGAATATTTAAATATTCATACTCTGAATGTCGTGTCTTGTCATTAAATAAATAAATAAATAGAGCAGAATACAGGGAAACATTTGCTCTCACTGTACAGGCTTCCTTCGATTCAATAAGTGACAAAAACCTGAAGGAACTGGAGCAAATCTGCCATCAAACAATGGACAAAATCACTCCAAATCTGCCAGATTCTTACCCTAAAGACATGTAGCAGCAAAGGGTGCTAATGGTGTGTAGGGGCTTTTTTAGTTTTATTTTCTTAAAAAGATTAGCTAACCAAAAAGGTATTTTGACTTTGAAAATGCACTGACAGAGAATGACTTTACAATTAAAAATACTGCAAAATATGTACATGCATCATTTTTAAGTCAGACAAATCTTCAACAGGTCTAAATACTTTCTGAATGCACTGTATACGAGGTCTCAAAACCCATGACTAATTTGGGCTTGGAATTATAAATGTTACCAGTAAATTTGAAGGAGAATTGCTGTTACAAAATGCATGTGATGCAGGCACCACACTCGCATGTAACCTTGATGCTACAGTAATATTGCCAGTATTGGCGATATCACATGAAATTAAATGTTAAAAACTGTAAAGTTACACATATTAAACTATTTAGGTGGAATAACAAAGTAACAGTGAAGTAGAAATGAGGGTTTGATGAAAGTTTGCATTAGTGTTTTCTTGCTCAATGTGCAACCTTAATGACATTGGCACATTAGTCTTACCAGACATTTCTTCAGAAAGCCGTCCGGCAAAGAACGGTAGACCCCATAGAGCTGTAGACTTTCTGTGGGCAAGCACATCAGTTGTCTGAAAGATACAAAATGAAGATTAAAAATCTATATATTTATAATAATTATAATTCAAAAAATCCAATGCAAACTATAGAAGACAAAGGCATTTGGCAAAATGCTTCCAGCATTGTAGCATGCATTTCAGGTCGGCTGTATTCACTAACTAAATGAACCCATATTTTACCACTGTATATATGGGCATCATGTCTTTTGGACATAGCTTAAGGGTGAAAACACAATAACTTTTCATCTCCGAAATCACCAATTTGAAATGTCAATTAAGTCAAACAATACAATACACCTGTGAACATTAATGTGTATTCATATTTATTTTGTTAGACAAACTGGAATATTAAAGGGTGATCTGATGGTAAATGCTCTGCTCCAATGTTATGGTTTGCATAGTTGTCCATTTTATAATTGATGTCTTGTGTCGGATTTTTCTAAATAATTGTGAAAATGCCCCTCGTCTGTCCCCCAGTTTTTGGTCCCAGTTCAAATCTAATTGAGGATCCCTGCTATACCACATGCACTTCCTAATTATTGATTACCTGTTCATCAAAGTTGTCTAGAAGGATCCTCATGTCCTTTCCAAGTGTTCCGCGGAGTGATCTGTACAGCTTAATAAGCTTCGATGAGTGTGCATCCAATGATGACAGGAAGATCCTCTTCAGGTCCACTCGAGTAATTCTGTAGAACTCTGCACAAAACAGTTTGCATGTAAAGAAACAATGATGCAAGTTTATGTTCAATTGTATAATTGTCCAAAGGCATTAGATACATGCTGCTTTCGTCTTCAGAACAACCAACAGTAGCCTGTGGATCATTGCACTCTGCAGGCAATTCTTCATCTGCTTCTGGTAGATCAGTTGGAGTTGTTGGAGATATTACAGATTATCTAAAATCATTAACACTGTAAGATTTGTACTTCCGGCTTACATGACTACTGAAGGACATTACTTGTAAATTCACAGTTTTTGAATAGACAACAAACAGTCACATGCTGCTTCAAATGAGCCCTGAGACGGCCTATGCATTTTTCTCGCACACAGAGGACCTTACAGTCACACAATTCACAACAAAATGTGACCTGTACTTTAGGTTTACCAGACTGTTTATGTACTCTTGAAAGGTGGGATTTTAACGCACCAGTTGTCTTGAACGTTCAGGTGCAGTCTGTAGACAGGCACGGGAGTGGTTAGAATCACGCCTGGTAATGTCTGTAATGCTTTCAGAGGACATCTTGACTGGGGTGGAAAAACTTGCATCCAAATCCTATGAAGGAAAGATAAGAACATGTTAACAATGTGCATAGTTGTCAAAACTCCATGCAAATCTAACAGCTTCACATCCCCTTATTTTCAAAGTTGCTCAAAGATGGGCAATAAATATTGCCAAGGAGTAATGGTACATTTTTTACTAAAACAGAAAAGCAGTTTGCCATGATTTATTAAATGTACACTGAGAACTGAGAATTTAAAAGATGATTTCACTAACCTCTAACTATGTTTACCTTAAGTGTGTAAAGGAGCTATTTGCAAGTCATTAAAATGGTTTTATCATAATGACAAACAATACTATGAGTGATGGAAGGAAGGGGGTGACCACAAAAAACAGACCCTTCATCCCCCCTTTTGCTGAGTCTTTTAAATGAGTATTTATGCATTATTTGTTTTGTATCATCAGGGAAGGAAAAGCATAAGTCAAGGAGTCTTACGAGTAACACAAATAAATGGGATGCACAAAAGAACGGCGTGTTGCTTTAAGTCTACTTCATTACCTGGACTGTATCTAGTGCACCTTAATGGTACACGCGCGCGGGTAACTTAAACTAGCAGCCCTCGACTTTCAACACCACCAACACTAACGAACGGCGAAGCACTTTGCAGCAACATGTTAGCTAGCTAACAAAAACCAACCAATGTAGCATACGGCGCTATAACGTTGTGCACGTGCATACAACGTAGTAACGTTAGCTTTAGCTAGTACAGACGTTAACTTTAACATGTGCAAATTCACTCGACCATGCAAAACCGCAAGCCGCGGGTCATTATCGTTAAATTACACATGACATTATAAACACGTGAAAAATAGGGTGGGGTCCGTCACGTTGTAAACTTTTTAATGTTAACTTTTGCATTAAAAAAAAACAACAGGTTCGCTGACTAGCCCGTTAGCTAACACACTCCAGAACATACACAGCCTTACCTTGTTAATTTGTGCTCGAGGCAGACGGCATGCTGCAGCAACACTTGAGCTGGCGTGGACCGGCGCGGAATTGCTATCTCTAACCAAAGGCACTGGTGTAGCGCAGTGATTAGACGTTTTTTTCCCTCTGCTGCTGCTGCTGCTGCTGCTTCTGCTTCTTCTGCTGCTTCTTCTTCTTCTTCTTCTTCTTCTTCTGGTTTTACGGCGGTTGGCGGTTTTTTATCTCTTTATTTAACATTGTCAACAGACATTCAGCAGATCATGAACATTCTTACACAAATAAGATTTAGGTATAAAAAGTAAATGTCAATCAAATGAAATCTAAAAAAATAAGGTATCTAAACATAATGATATCAAAAATCAAAGTATCTTAACAGGGGCTAAAGAAAATAATGTTTTATTTATTTTATTTTATTATTTAAAATATATAATTAAAGTAGTATATATATACACATACATACATATATGTACATGTATATATTTACTAACATCTACCCATGCACAGTGGCCTTAGTTACCTCAGCAGATGCCCTACCACTATGCTAAGTTTTCTCGACTTAAAAGTTTCAGTGGACTGCACTCCTTATTAGTAAAGTTGACATTTTGAGTTAGCTCAACTTTTTTCAAAGGGATTTGTTGACTCAACTTTAAAAAAGGTATTAGTACAAAAAATTTGAAGTTGGACTTTTTAGAGTGAAAGACAAGAAGCATTGGTTTCACTTTTCAGACCTGAAGGTTGCTCCTTAGTTGAATATACATTAATGCTTGTTTGTCCATCTAACATCAGATCATTAATTATCAGTAAGTCAGCACAGCAGGTGAAAGCTAAACCAAACTGTAATGGATGTTTTGCTAAACTGTGAGCTTGACTACCTGTCTGAACTATGACATCAATGGCTCTAACCAATCACGGGTGTCTTCATGTGTTGAGGAGAACTATAGCATGTGACTCCATGTGATTTCTTTGCTTATTTGCTTAATTTTGTGACAACGTTCAAAAAGTAGCACAAAATGTAGCTCAAGCGCAAGTTCAGACAGGAAGACACTCACTAGTAATCTCTGTCTTTCCTCTCCTTGTAATTACTCTATCAGCTGATTGGGGGCGTGCACTTTTAAGTAACCAACCAGATTCGTCACACAGTTTCCTTCAGACAATCAGATCGTTGCTGTCAAACTTTAAAGTGTTCTCCTCTCTGCTGCTGTCAGTTGTCATTTCAGCATTAAGCAGATGCGAAAGCATTAATTAAGCAGTGGGTTACCCTTTGCAGCTTAGCATTTTGTTGGTACTGAGTATGTCGGACTCCGATTCTGATCCTTTTGTAAGACGTGCAAGTCACAGTCTCGATAGCCAGCCGGAGCTGGCATGCAGCCCGCTGGAGCCGGCAGGCAGCCCGCCGGGCGTCCGGCGCAAAAGCACTCGCCTTGGGCGGCGTAGCGGCTCCCACCCAGAGGAGCAAGAAGCCCTCTTGGCTCAGCTGGAGGGTCGTGGCATTAATCCAGCACCAGGCCTTCCGCTGTCCCAGCTCCGTCAGCTGATGAGGCTCACAGTTGGCCTGCGGCTGCACCAGGGCGGAATAGAGCGAAAAAAAACGGCTCAGCCCAAGCACCACAGGCGAAAAGGAAAGAGGCGGTGTCTCGGAATCCTGCTCCACCAGCAACTCCTGGCCCATCCAACACAGACAACGCCGTAATCTCCACTCTGCAGTCACTGGTGAGCTCCATGCACACCATCGAGGCTCGCCTGCAATCCCTGAGGAAAGCGGCAATTCCGGCGCCAGCATCAGTTACCATCACCGCCACCCAGGACGCCATGCGGCAACCAGCCGTCATACTTAGCCAGGCTTCCACTTCTTCGCAAATAGAAGTAGCCCAACATTCGCTGGCATCTGCGGTACCGGCTCCTCCAATGGCTACTGCAAGGATGCGCACCCACGGTCAGTCTGCCCCCGCCGTGCAGCCAGACTTCCCCCACAGGGAGGGAAACATCGTGGTTCAAAAACATTTTGACGCAGCATCCCTCTACTCCAATAAATCCCCAGTCACTGTCGCTTGAACTTGCCTCTCATCCTGACTCTGTGTTTGTAGACTATCTGCTTACGGGCTTGTCACAAGGTTTCCGCGTGGGAGTCCTTGCTATGCCTACTGAAACGTATGTGGCTAAGAATCTACAGTCAGCGGTAAATGATCCAGATACGGTTTTTCAGTTGCTCGAGAAAGAGGTTAAGAAAAAGTATGTAATTGGCCCCTTCAAGTCCTCTCCATTCACCGTGTTTCGCACCAGTCCTATAGGGGTAGCCACGGGTAAGTACTCGGGGAAGAAAAGGTTAATCTTCGATCTGTCCGCTCCTCGTTCCTGCCCACTTCCAAGCGTTAACAGCCTCATCCCTTCCGAGCTATTCTCTCTCCATTACGCCTCGGTTGACAATGCCATTAGATTAATAAAACTAGCCGGTCAAGGCGCATGGCTCTCCAAAGCAGACGTCACTGATGCGTTTAAAATTGTGCCGATCCATCCTTCTCAGTGGCATCTCTTCGGAATCAGGTGGGATTCCAATTTCTATTTTGGGGTACGGTTGACTTTCGGGTGCAAAAGCAGCCCGTTTATCTTCAACCAAGTGTCCGAAGCACTTTGCTGGATACTACTTAATAGAGTCAGGGTCCCAGCTGTCCTTCATCTGCTGGATGATTTCCTGCTTATAGATTCCCCACACGATAGTTCAGGCTCTTCACTAGATAAGTTGAAACGGTGTTTCCACTCCCTTGGCATTCCACTCTCGGATGAGAAAACCGTGGGACCAGACACATGTCTGGAGTTCCTGGGCATCATGCTCGATACAATAGACATGAAAGCGTCTCTTCCGATCGCGAAACTGCAGCGCATCCGCGAGATTACCAAGTCATATTGCACGGCCGGGAGCATAACAAAACAGCAGTTACTCTCCCTGCTGGGGCATCTTAATTTTGTCATGCGCGTCATTCCTCAGGGACTCTCATTCATCTCCCACTTGTTGGATTTGGCATCTTCCGTGAGCAAGTTGCTCGATCTAGTGTATCTAGTGTACATTCTTCTACGATGATCTGGTGAATTCCTCGGATTCTTTGAAGTTTTACACAGATGCCGCACCATCCGTGGGTTTTGGGGGGTTCTATCAAGGCCAGTGGTTTGCTGAACCGTGGCCCCCCGCTTTTGCAAAGTTTGAAAATTCCTCAGCACTGTATGAGATTTACCCCGTTGCCGTGGCCTACTTTGTCTGGGGGCAGCACTGGAAATGCAAGCGCATCTCCGTCATGTGCGACAATCAAGCAGTTGTCGATATTATCAATAGAGGGCGCTCTTCTTCCAAAGATATCATGCCTTTCATGAGAAGCATCACTTGGGCAGCCGTCACCCACAACTTCATTATCACTGCCCGCCATGTGCCAGGTCATTTTAATACTCTGGCTGATTCACTTTCCCGCTTTAAATTCCAGGCTTTCCGGAACATCTGTCCAGAGGCCAGTCCCGTGTCAATAACGGTGCCCTCATGTCACACCCTGATGCTGTCTTAAAGCAAAGCCACGTGGGAGATTATATGGAGGCAGCTAAAAAATATATGAGGAAGGGTTTAGCAGTTTCTACTGTAAAGACGTACGATTTTGCTTGGAGTACTTTCGCTTTGTTTTGTGTTACAATTGGCATGCCTCTTAAACCTGTTCTCATAAACACAGTTTGTGCCTTTATTTGCTATTGCATGGATGTTCGGCATTTTAAACCTCCTTATATTTGTAGTTTGCTTGCCGGCCTTCAATTTAATATTAGATGCTATGATCCTGCGGCATCTAGTTTGTTTTCCAATGCAGCCATCAAATTACTGCTAAAAGGTATTGCTAAATCTTTTCCTCACCTGCCAGACCGTAGACAGCCTATCACGCTTCCTATATTGCACAGGATGCTTACCGTACTCCGAGCAGGTGTTTTCTCCCCTTACGTTGATGTCTTGCTCGAGGCGGTGTTTTCATTAGCTTTCTATGCTTTTCTCAGATGTGGCGAGTTTACTACCTCGTCTAATTCCTTCAATTCTAACATAGACATCACTTTTGCCGATTTGACTTTTCATACCAATCATTATGACTTATGGCTCAAGCACTCCAAATGTGGTGCTTGCTCTGTTGTTGTGGCTCGCGTAGACTCTGGGTTTTGCCCGTTCCTATCCATGATTAAGTTCCTACGGTTGAGACCTATTACGGGCTCCACTTCTCCCCTGTTTCTTACCCCAGGTAATGGTCTGTTATCAAAAACTTGGTTTAACTCTCATTTCGAGGTTGTCCTCGCTAGACTTCACTTATCACCTCAGCTATACTCAGGGCACTCTTTTAGAATAGGGGCTGCTACTTCAGCGGCTAACCAAGGCATCTCCGCTACTACCCTACAAAAATTGGGTCGTTGGTCATCCTCTGCCTTCACATCTTACATCCGCCCCGATCTCAACACCATCCTCGAGAATCAAAGATCATTGAAGCCTTAAAATCCGGTAAGGAATGCATATGGTGGTGGTGACACGTTCACGTCGATGGTTATATTATTGGTTGGTCATTATTAGTATTAGCTCATAGCAGGGAATAGCGTTATATCCTTCTGGAAGTGTTCCTTATAGTAACACTAAGACATTTCTCTAGCGGGCTAAGGGCTCTCTCAGCACGGTACAATACCGTGCCTTCCCTGCTACGTTTACCTTACTCTATTCCTCTGGTGTGACTCGACCGTTTTCTCCATCTGATTGGTCTAACACTGTTTCCCAATCTCCTGGTCTCACATGACCTGGCTTATCGTGACTGTTTTCCTAGGTGAACGTGACCTGGTTTAACGTGACTGTTTTTCCTAGGTGACCGTGACCTGGCTTAACGTGTCTGTTTCCTGGTCCGACGGGACCGTTTTACTTTCCTAAAAGAAAAGGAGGGTCTGAGGTGCCCCGTTTCTAATTTCCTGGTCCGTATGATAAGAGACCCGTCCAGAGTTGACAAATTTCTAATTTCGCAGTCAGATATGACATAATTTCTATTTCGCGGTCCGAATGATGTGAGACCTGTCAAAGTATGACATACGTTCTAGTTTCCCGGGTGAGCTCACCCGGTCTGGTTGTGCTGAGGCAGTGAGACCCCAAACATGCAGGGGCCGTAAGACCCCCAACCATGCTGTTCTACGTTCTCCCTTGAACCCCCCTATTCTGCTCTGCGGTCTAAACGTGACCCCGACTATCCTACGCTGCGGTCTAACATGACCCAACCTGTCCTTGTCTGCGGTCTAGCTTGGCCCTCACCTATCCCGTCCTGCGCTCGGACCCTCCGCAGGGCCGACCCCGCCATATGTTTCGCGATCTGTTGAAATCCTGCCATTCTCCACTATGGGCTATATAGACCCGCACTATCCTGTCTCTGCGGTCTTCCAGACCACCGTATCCTAGTCTGCAGTCCATCGTGACATTCCTCTATACTTTGCTTTAACTAAAACTGGACCTCTCACCTCTGGTCTAACATCTACTCGTTCATGTTCTACCCTTAGATTTCTCTCATAACTAATTTTCTATTTTCTTAGGAAATTCACCAGAGCAGTAGGTAAGGTATTTATTTATTCATATAAATACATTTCTTTTGGGGGATTAGTCCTATTGGACCTCAGTATCCCTACCCTCGGTGATAGTACTTCAGGATGGAGTCCAATCGCCAAAGACTTTGCACTTTTCATATTTGACGCTTGTATAATAAATCATTGTTAAATTATAAAAGAAGTCTCTCCTGATTGAAATGTAGCTCAAGCGCAAGTTCAGACAGGAAGACACTCACTAGTAATCTCTGTCTTTCCTCTCCTTGTAATTACTCTATCAGCTGATTGGGGGCGTGCACTTTTAAGTAACCAACCAGATTCGTGACACAGTTTCCTTCAGCCAATCAGATCATTGCTGTCAAACTTTAAAGTGTTCTCCTCTCTGCTGCTGTCAGTTGTCATTTCAGCATTAAGCAGATGCGACCCGCCTCCACCCCAGTCACCTCCAGTCAGCATCACAACCATGCTCCTGATCCATCATCAGTGCAGCAACTCCTTTCACCACCACCACCAGTGTCTGGACTCCAGGGGGGATTAGGCCTATTGGACCTCAGTATCCCTACTATCGGTGATAGTACTTCAGGATGGAGTCCAATCGCCAAAGACTTTGCACTTTTCATATCTGACGCTTGTATAATAAATCATTGTTAAATTATAAAACAAGTCTCTCCTGATTGAAATAAATTGAGTAATGACACACAAAACAGATGTCAGCTCATTTACTGGCATTAATTCATATTTGCATTACCATGACTTTTCTCACCCTCTGCGTCTGTTCTTGTCTCTGCGGTTGAACAGAGTGACAGTGACGGCAGCCTGTAACATGGACTTCAGCCGCTTTCCTCTGGATTCTCAGACCTGCTCACTGGAACTTGAGAGCTGTGAGTAAATGTTAATTTTATGGTTATTTTTTCTCTGTGTGTTACATAATGTAACAAAATACATTTTATTGTGCGCTCGTTACGGACTTGGGGGTGCTGTTTGCGCTGAGAGACAGTGTTGGGGCCCCAAATTTCCCGTTGTTTTCGTTGGTCCCGTTTCAGGTGCAGGTCTCTCTCATGGTGGAGAAACACCAAATCCATTGACGTACGAGAAGTCGAGCGGTTCTATTCAGTTTCTATGGAGAGCAGGAGATGCGGCCGTGCTTTGCATGATGGAAATGGCTCAGCTCAAGTTGATTGACCGTTCGCCGTATCTGAATTTGCCTTAGCATGACTCGACCTCAATTTTATGCAAATGAGGTCCATCCCATTGCAAGCCAGCAGGCTCATTAAGCTCAGATCAAATTGTCAAACTAGGCAGCGCTGATCCAATATGAATGAATATTCGGTTCATGCATTTCCTTTTTTTTTTCACCTCCCGTGTTTTCAGAATCATATGAAAACTGCTGCCAAAACCCCAGGCGGAGCTGATGGGGTGTGTTTGGGTTTTTTAATTAACTGTTTGAAAACTGGCACTTTGTGTAGATTTATCTTCAGGTTGAATTTCAGCTGTCCGTCGTTGCTTCACTGATGGAGGATAAGCTTTATTAAATGTTCTGAAACCAATTTTGAAAAATGAAATATATGTACTACAACAGTGTCAAAGAATAATATATAATGAAGCCAACATACATATTGATCAGTCAAAACAGCCACTCTCTTCATACACAGTATAGTCTACAAACAGTTGAGGAATGGTTGCTGCTGGCAAGTTCAATGTGATGAAACGTCGCAAAATAACCTGAAATCCATTTGTATTGAAATTGAAATTGAAAAAGGCTGTTTTCTGAATAAAAAAGAACCATAAACCAACCGATTTACCCTCCAAAGTACAAAGTAGGCCTATGTTCATTTGTTAAGTGCATCCTGCTCTCCTCCCCTCCTCAATTTGTTCATCTCACCTCTCCTCCCATCCCTTATCCTCTCTTCTCCTCCCCTCTATACCTTCTCGTCTAATCTCTTCTCATCTCACCCCCTTCCCCTGGCCTCTCCTCTCCTCTCCTCCCCTCTCGTCTACTCTCATCTCCACCTCCTCCCCTGTGCTCTCCCCTCCCTTGGCCTCTCCTCCCCTCTCCTCTCCTCAGCTCACACCACAGCAGGAGTCTCCCTGGAACATCTCCAGCTTTTTCTGTATTTTTCTCATGCTACATCCACACTACTCCGTTTTCAAACAAAAACGATCTCCGTCCACACGGTGTTTCAGCATCATTTTCGAATTGATCTCCGTCCAGACTAAAACGCCTGAAAAAGAATATCACGTGACTCTTCACGTACACTGGGCATGCGGGTGGGTGTCGGTGTAAACAGGAAGTAGATTGCTTGCTTAGTTAAAAAAATACTAGTAATAAAGTAGTCTTTAATAATGAAAGGTCGTGTTTGATACTTAAGATCTTCCTCTATGAACTCAAACAGACACAGTTCGTGGAAAGTTTTAGAAGTTTTATTTTTCATACTTAACGTTAGTTACAGCGCTGCGGGTCTTGCTCTATCTCTCTCTCTCTCTCTCTCTCTCACACATCAAATTCACTTTAAAATCAACACTTACACGTAAAGGTTTACTAGATTATGGGTCCATAAATCTGGTCAACACACGTCTCTCACTCGTTCCCTCGGTTTTGTTGTTGTCTGTTCTCACTCGTAGCTCTGCTGGTGGCTGAAGTCTCCGTCCTACTGGAGAGCAATTACTGTTTTGTTCCTTTACATTTTATCTGCGGAATTCACAATAGTTGTGCAGAACAAAATAAGCATTAATAAGAAAAGGAAAGTCCTCCGTTTTGTGTTCATCACAAATTCATTCAAACTTATCCGTCCTGCGGAGCGTTTTCAAACTTATCCGTTTTCAGTGCTCGAAAACGCCGGCGTAGTGTGGACGCTCAGTGTAAACGTAGCAAAACATATGCATTTTGAAATGGAAACGGAGTAATGTGGAGATGGCCTCAGATCCACGCTGAGCACAGCTTAATGGTGAGCTATGCCATAGTGAGGCTGGTTGCATTGAGATGTTTTAGTAGGGGCTCTAGTAGGGTTAGGGTAAAGCAGAGGTAGAATTAGAACTTAAATGCACTCTTTTAATGGTAACACTTTATGATAACATATATATAATTGGCTGAGTAGCATCACGTGAGATGGTTTACAATGCATGTAATTGGTCGGTGTGTACATTGTATCACAGCTGATAAGAGCCAACAACAATAACATTGTAATTACACAGTACACTATATATTAACAGTTTATGGTTGTACACATTATATAATTTGTAATACTATATTCAGTTTTCTGTGAATGATTGACACATAATTTGTAACTACGTTGTAACCGATGATTATAATGGCCACCCAAATAATGTTTAAAGATGCACTACACAGCCTTTATCAAAGTATTAGGCTATAAATCAGTTGCAACTTATTAATAACTATCCTGATGTTTATAAATGGTTTACAAACCAGTTATTAACCATTGTCAAAGTATTAACTATCTATCTTCATAGTGTATAGATGCTTTACAAAGTATATATTGACCATTTAAGGTATTACAATCATCAACTGAAACTTTATAAAAGCCATCCAGAAATATTTTTTAAAAGGGTTAAAAACCAATTATTAACCATTAACAAAGTGTTACAAACATCTGTTCCATCTATCTATGTAATGTTTACAGATTTTTTACAAAAGATCTGCTTATCATTAGCAAATACTTAATATAGTATATCAAATTTAATGATGTGTTCAACAATAAACTGTAAAAATAACAATTAATTTTCATTCCTTTGTTTCCTAACAATGAAATAAATATTAACAGAAGTTTAATTAACTTTGAATGTTTTAAAGAAGTGCTTATTCATCATCTCCCATCACGTTCACACATAAACACATAGCAACCATGGAAGACATGTGAGCAGGTCAAAATGGTATACACTTCTGATTATTGGGGGCATGTTTTTTGGTTTTTGATGATAATTCATCGTTGGAAGTGACTGCGCCTCTATTTGGTTGGGCGGTGTGGTGTTTTGCAGACGCCTACACGGATGAAGACCTGATGCTGTACTGGAAAAGCGGCGATGAGTCTCTCAGCACTGACGATCGCATCTCCTTGTCACAGTTCCTCATCCAGAAGTTCCATACCACGTCTCGCTTGGCCTTCTACAGCAGCACAGGTACACACACACACACACACACACACACACACACACACACACACACACACACACACACACACACACACACACACAGGACTAACTACATGCTGATATAAAATAATTAATAAATGATGCTTGTTAAACACTGTGCACAACATGATGATGTGAATAACAATTATTTTGTCCGAATGAATCACGGCTGCAGTCATCTCTGTCTTCAAGGCGAAGGCCTACAGACACCCAATAGGCTTCTTTGACCCCGTGACCTTTCCTCCAGCTCTACCTTCAGGACAGATGTTATATATTTAGCGCTGCTTTAACACTGCTGGCCAATGGAGTTTGAGTCAAGAGGAAAAGCCCTTTAGCAGCCGTTGGAATTATAATCAAGCAAAGAAGGAAATTAGGTGGCGTTATTGTTACAAGGTGCACGTATGGGGGGTCAGGGTGAATAGATGGGTCAACCAAATTACAAAACATACCACAATGTTTCCCTAACCTTAAAAAACGAACTTATTTTAACCCAAAGCGTGACCTTTACCTAAACCTAACCAAGTTATGGCCAAACCCAACCGAGACTGGAAGGCCCAGACAAATGATGTCCAGGGATTTAAAGGGTATTGGCACATGCACTCAATGACATGATGCAAAGTAAGTGAGTAAAGATTGATATACATATCCCTATTTTTCCAAACGAAACTGCTCCATATAAAAGCATCAAATTGATCAGTTAGGATAAGCAAGGGGATTGAAGAGAGTCTTGAAAGTCTTTTTTTTTTAATGTTACTTGAATTCGATGAATTCATTGTGAGAAGTAAACGTCTCTAAAGATAAGGGTCAGAGAGCAAATGCACAGTCTCCCATAAAAATACTTTAAATGACTGGATGTGATGAGTACAGAACTGTACTCACCACATCCAGCCGAATAGCTAAATAGTCCTTTATTGAGTATACTTTATATTGAAATGTAGACTCCACTTTTAGCCAATGGGAATATACCAACACCTGCTCCCTGCTGCAGCATTGTGTATCCCCTCCAGACAAACGAATACTCCTTGGTTTGGATTGCAGATGTTTCTTTATATATATCTATATACAGTTGTGTGAAAAAGTGTTTGCCCCCTTCCTGATTTCTTATTTGTTTGCATGTTTGTCACATTTAAATGTTTCAGATCATCAAACAAATTTAAATATTAGACAAAGATAACACACGTAAACACAAAATGCAGTTTTTAAATGAAGGTTTTTATTATTAAGGGGGAAAAAAAATCCAAACCTACATGGCCCTGTGTGAAAAAGTGATTGCCCCCTAAACCTAATAACTGGTTGGGCCACCCTTAGCAGCAACAACTGCAATCAAGCGTTTGCGATAACTGGCAATGAGTATTTTACAGCGCTGTAGAGGAATTTTGGCCTACTCATCTTTGCAGAATTGTTGTAATTCAGCCACATTGGAGGGTTTTCGAGCATGAACCGCCTTTTTAAGGTCATGCCACAGCATCTCAATCGGATTCAGGTCGGGACTTTGACTAGGCCACTCCAAAGTCTTCATTTTGTTTTTCTTAAGCCATTCAGAGGTGGACTTGCTGGTGTGTTTTGGATCATTGTCCTGCTGCAGAACCCAAGTGTGCTTCAGCTTGAGGTCACGAACAGATGGCCGGACATTCTCCTTCAGGATTTTTTGGTAGACAGCAGAATTCATGGTTCCATTTACCACAGCAAGTCTTCCAGGTCCTGAAGCAGCAAAACAGCCCCAGACCATCACACTACCACCACCATATTTTACTGTTGGTATGATGTTCCTTTTCTGAAATGCCGTGTTACTTTTACGCCAGATGTAATGGGACATACACCTTCCAAAAAGTTCAACTTTTGTCTCGTCAGTCCACAGAGTATTTTCCCAAAAGTCTTGGGGATCATCAAGATGTTTTCTGGCAAAACTGAGACGAGCCTTTATGTTCTTTTTGCTCAGAAGTGGTTTTCGTCTTGGAACTCTGCCATGCAGGCCATTTTTGCCCAGTCTCTTTCTTATGGTGGAGTCATGAACACTGACCTTAATTGAGGCAAGTGAGGCCTGCAGTTCTTTGGATGTTGTTCTGGGGTCTTTTCTGACCTCTTGGATGAGTCGTCGCTGCGCTCTTGGGGTAATTTTGGTCGGCCGGCCACTCCTGGGAAGGTTCACCACTGTTCCATGTTTTCGCCATTTGTGGATAATGGCTCTCACTGTGGTTCGCTGGAGTCCCAAAGCTTTAGAAATGGCTTTGTAACCTTTCCCAGACTGATAGATCTCAATTACTTTGTTTCTCATTTGTTCCTGAATTTCTTTGGATCGCAGCATGATGTCTAGCTTTTGAGGATCTTTTGGTCTACCTCACTTTGTCAGGCAGGTCCTATTTAAGTGATTTCTTGATTGAGAACAGGTGTGGCAGTAATCAGGCCTGGGTGTGGCTAGAGAAATTGAACTCAGCTTTCCAAAGATGTGATAAACCACAGTTAATTTATGTTTTAACAGGGGGGGGGCAATCACTTTTTCACACAGGGCCATGTAGGTTTGGATTTTCCCCCCCCCTAATAATAAAAACCTTCATTTAAAAACTGCATTTTGTGTTTACTTGTGTTATCTTTGTCTAATATTTAAATTTGTTTGATGATCTGAAACATTTAAGTGTGACAAACATGCAAAAAAATAAGAAATCAGGAAGGGGGCAAACACTTTTTCACACAACTGTATATATATATAGATATATATCTATATATCTATATCTATATATATATAGATATATATATATATATATATATATATATATATATATACAGTGGGGAAAAAAAGTATTTAGTCAGCCACCAATTGTGCAAGTTCTCCCACTTAAAAAGATGAGAGATGCCTGTAATTTTCATCATAGGTACACTTTAACTATGAGAGACAGAATGGGGGGAAATAATCCAGGAAATCACATTGTAGGATTTTTAATGAATTAATTGGTAAATTCCTCGGTAAAGTATTTGGTCACCTACAAACAAGCAAGATTTCTGGCTCTTACAGACCTGTAACTTCTTCTTTAAGAGGCTCCTCTGTCCTCCACTCGTTACCTGTATTAATAGCACCTGTTTGAACTCGTTCAGTATAAAAGACACCTATCCACAACCTCAAACAGTCACACTCCAAACTCCACTATGGCCAAGACCAAAGAGCTGTCAAAGGACACCAGAAACAAAATTGTAGACCTGCACCAGGCTGGGAAGACTGAATCTGCAATAGGTAAGCAGCTTGGTGTGAAGAAATCAACTGTGGGAGCAATTATTAGAAAATGGAAGACATACAAGACCACTGATAGTCTCCCTCGATCTGGGGCTCCACGCAAGATCTCACCCCGTGGGGTCAAAATGATCACAAGAACGGTGAACAAAAATCCCAGAACCACACGGGGGGACCTAGTGAATGACCTGCAGAGAGCTGGGACCAAAGTAACAAAGGCTACCATCAGTAACACACTACGCCGCCAGGGACTCAAATCCTGCAGTGCCAGACGTGTCCCCCCGCTTAAGCCAGTACATGTCCAGGCCCGTCTGAAGTTTGCTAGAGAGCATTTGGATGATCCAGAAGAGGATTGGGAGAATGTCATATGGTCAGATGAAACCAAAATAGAACTTTTTGGTAAAAACTCAACTCGTCGTGTTTGGAGGAGAAAGAATGCCGAGTTGCATCCAAAGAACACCATACCTACTGTAAAGCATGGGGGTGGAAACATCATGCTTTGGGGCTGTTTTTCTGCAAGGGGACCAGGACGACTGATCCGTGTAAAGGAAAGAATGAATGGGGCCATGTATCGTGAGATTTTGAGTGGAAACCTCCTTCCATCAGAAAGGGCATTGAAGATGAAACGTGGCTGGGTCTTTCAGCATGACAATGATCCCAAACACACCGCCCGGGCAACGAAGGAGTGGCTTCGTAAGAAGCATTTCAAGGTCCTGGAGTGGCCTAGCCAGTCTCCAGATCTCAACCCCATAGAAAATCTGTGGAGGGAGTTGAAAGTCCGTGTTGCCCAGCGACAGCCCCAAAACATCACTGCTCTAGAGAAGATCTGCATGGAGGAATGGGCCAAAATACCAGCAACAGTGTGTGAAAAGCTTGTGAAGACTTACAGAAAACGTTTGACCTCTGTCATTGCCAACAAAGGGTATATAACAAAGTATTGAGATGAACTTTTGTTATTGACCAAATACTTATTTTCCACCATAATTTGCAAATAAAGTCTTTAAAAATCAGACAATGTGATTTTCTGGATTTTTTTTCTCATTCTGTCTCTCATAGTTGAGGTATACCTATGATGAAAATTACAGGCCTCTCTCATCTTTTTAAGTGGGAGAACTTGCACAATTGGTGGCTGACTAAATACTTTTTTTCCCCACTGTATATATATATATATATATATATATATATGGACTAATTCAGACAAAAATCCAATGTGTCACCTACATTTGGTGTATACTTTTTATATATTAGAGGTCGAAGGTCATAGATCTGGCTCCAGCACATTTTCAGGACTCTTTGCGGTTTGACATCATTACATCATTAAATTAATCACATTTTATACTAATAATAAGGATTCTACATACTCTGTTTAGGGTGATATTAGGGCTGAGTTTTGGTACGACTGGTCCTGAGATACAGAGGTCGCCACTCAATATATTTCGATGTTGTAAGCAAGGCAATAATTGTGTTTTTTCAAATCTCATTTTAAGGAAAACGTCGTACTATAAACCATCGTATGCATTAAAGAGTAAAAAAAGGTTGAATCTACTTTATGCAATCAGAACAGTGGGATATGCATATACATGTATCACAGTCCCTGGAACATCCAGCCTCATAGTTCGACTTTGAGAGGGAGCATACACTGAGAGGGCACAAGTCTTTGCAAATGAAATCCCTAGTTAGTAAGCACATGTCTTAAATGTAGAAAATCAAACCTCATGTGTGAAATGTGAAACGTTTTGTATGAACCTGTTTCTACACTGTTAAATCTTTGAGCGTCTCCTGCTGTGATTTCAGGCTGGTACAATCGTCTCTACATCAACTTCACGCTGAGACGCCACATCTTCTTCTTCCTGCTGCAGACATACTTTCCCGCCACGCTTATGGTGATGCTCTCGTGGGTGTCATTCTGGATCGACCGCCGGGCTGTGCCGGCCAGAGTGTCCCTGGGTGAGAAAAATAAACTCCGGTCAAATGTCCTTTTTTAATTTATTTGTTTTTATTATTTAACCTTAATTTATATTATAGACATGGGGTCTCAATCTCAAGAGAGACCTAGTTAGGACACAACAGCAATATGACACAAACTTACAGACAGACACGACCTTCATACAAAATAGAACACAAATCATAAAAGTGACATGTAAAAAACTGTTAGACTCTCCTCAAACGTGCAGTCATTATTTACTTTTGTTGTACATACCTTGTCTAACGAGGGATGAGGACAAAAAGCGGTCTGAGAACAACTCATAATAATTCATGTTCATGCAAAAATGAATCATATGGGACTACTATTCTTTAATTTATGGGCTATTTGGGATTTGTGGGGTAATGCATAGCCTTTATTTGAAAAAAAAGTGGCATTTGAATACTGATTTCAACGTCAATTACCTTGGCAACAGTTGGAGCTTCAGAGCATTCGGGTCAGTTTTATTATTTTCATAAATTGTGAAAAGGGTGGGACCTAAAACTGAACCTTGTGGGACACCTTTGGGGAAATTAAGAAAGCTGGAGGAGAGACCACTGAACTGCACACATTGCTTATGATTGGAAGGGTAATTTGAGAATGAACCTGCAGCTTGATTTGACAGGCCTGTATCTGATGATCTCTGGCGTAATGAATAAAAAGGGCAGTGCAATAGTTCTTGGCGTCCAAGGCTTCCACAATGTCATTTACTACTTCAAATGCAGCAGATATTGTGTTGTGCTGCTAACTAAATCCAGACTGATGAGAAAATAAAATGTTCAAGCACATGTATCCCTTAGTTTGGTCATTCACCAGCCTTTCACAGACCTGAAATCAAATCGAGAGCTTGTAAATGGGACTATGGGATCTCCGACAGTTTTCCAGTCATCAGGTATGACATTGTCTTGTATAGAGAGATTACAAACGTGTGCCACTGGTTCAGTTATAATATCTGCAGTCAGTTGTAAGAAGATAGTGGGGATATTGTTAGGGCCGGTCGATGTAGAGGGTCTAGATCCTTTAAGGCCGTTACAAACGTCCCTCAGAAAGAAATGTGTAAAAGAGAAAGTGTATACTATTGGAGGTATGACTTGCAGTCAACAACAATATTGGGAGGCAAGAGTTGGCAGACAGAAACTTTATAGTATGCCAAAAAACTTCCTAGGGTTACTTGAACTGTGGTAAATAATAATTGCTTTTGACTTTTTTAATGGAAGCAGTGCAGCAATTACGCAGTTGGAAATGAAGCCAGTTTGTTCATCAAATAACTAAAACAAGCAAGGTCCAAAGACCAATCAATAAAACACAGTCCCATTTCTAATGAATGAAATCATAAAGGAAGGCTCGCTACAGTAATTGAGATTCCTGTTCAGAACAATGCGAGGCTTTGCCAATGACACAGTGATGGCTTAGAGCGTATTGACAAATGAAAAGATTGATAAGCGTTGATTCGTCTAGACGTCTGTGTTTGAGACGCGCGGGGCTTTCAATGACTTGTGTCAAGTTAAAAGACAGACATTGAGCTTTAAACATCATCTGGTGAAAAGACAATCCCAGGATGATTTCCTTTAAATGCAATTGAGATTAGATCTGCGTTAAAGAAGAAAAATATGTCTTTGGTAGCAGAAGAAGGAGCTTTAACGAGATTGTGCGTGCCTGAGGAAAATCTGTCTGTGAAAAGATGAAAGCTGGCTCCACCAGAACACACACATGCACACACAAACCTCCCACTCTCACTTTTCTTTTAAGTTATTTTCTGTATTGGGGCTGTTGCTGTGCTTGTTGTACAGGCGTCAGTTTTTTACCCCTCGCTGAGATCCTCTCAAGGCTCATGTCATCGCTCTTGTTAAATTCAGCTGATAGAATGGGATAGTTTTACAAGACCCCTTTTTATATCTGTACTGCAGTCTGTGTTGTTTTTTTCTCTTTGGTTATTGCCAATATAGAATTATATCCTAATCCCAATTAGATCTCAATCCCACATACACCGTCCTGCTGCCAAAAATCACTAGAGTACTAAATGAGTATTAATCTGCCGCTGAAAATAGTCCCCAACAAATGCTCTATTTTCTCCGGCTACAAACTACAGGGACTTGCTCTTTGAGGAGTTTTTTCTTTTTAATTGAAACTGTATATTTGTTAAATGTTTTTAAAGATGTATGTATTCAATAGGAACCAATAGGCTTGGAGCTCAGAGCCACATACAGAGTAGGAGAGTCAGAAGGAGACGTATTATTGTGTTTTGTCTTTTCATCAAATCTGTTGAAAATTGAAAAATAAAGTACACTTGACTTACTTGTAACTACAGTAAGTAATTTCTACACTGTGGTTTAACTGCTTTTACTTTAGTAAAAGCTCTTAACTGATACCATCTCATCTGCACCTCTTAACAACCGTGCTGACTGGGTCCTTCACAGAGTATTCATTGCAGGCTGTTGGACCACATTGCATCACACTGTATAAGTGGTCATGTTATTGCTCCAGCTGCCCAACACTGGGTCTACTTCCTGATCCAGAGCAAACCATTAAACTATACTGTGAAAGTAAAAATAGACAAACTCAGTTTCAAACACATTTCCAACCTGCAGTTCACTTTAGTATAACTAGAATGTTGTGTATCTTGTGTCCAGGCATCACTACAGTGCTGACCATGTCCACCATCATCACCGGAGTGAATGCATCCATGCCCCGGGTGTCCTACATCAAGGCGGTGGACATTTACCTTTGGGTCAGCTTCGTCTTTGTCTTCTTGTCTGTGTTGGAGTACGCCGCCGTCAACTACCTGTCCACCGTCCAGGACCGCCGGGAGCGCAAGATGCGAGAGCGGGCACGTTCTCAGGTTTGATTCTGCTCTGACAAAAAAAAGGGCATGCATTATAAAAAAAAGCATCCTTCTCCCCGTTCATGAGCCACAGTCCCTTTAGCTGTTCCGAGAACTCCGAAAGCTCCAGCCACTCTCACTGACTCTGCAATTTCACCTACATCAACATCTCATGCCAGAAATACAGTACGTTCAACACTTCTGTTCTTTTCAGTTAGCCTGTTGAACTAGAATAACTGGATCTGGTTTGGGTTGAATAGAGGAACTCACTCAACACATACGTATTGTTAAAAATCTCCAAAACACAAAGAAGCAAAATAGTAAAAGCAGAACAAAACCCCTAAAAAGGTAGCTTAAACATTAGAGCACCCTGAACAATCCTCACTTAGACTTTATACACGGTTTGGCTAATGGACTTCCACAACTTTTCTAATACTTTTCATGACCCGAGTCTGTGTTTGCATTACAAGTAGTTATGATGTGGTGTTAAAACTAACCACAATACCAAAGTACCATTGTATAGAGCAGAGGTAGCCAACACGGTGCCCGCGGGCACCCTGTCGCCCGCAGGGACCATGTGAGTCGCCCGCAAGACATGTTCTAAAAATAGCACTAGTCATTATGGAGCTCCATCTAAAATTGTAGTTGCTGTTCTTTTTTAATCAAAAACGCTTGCAGAGAGTTAAGAGAGTCGGGTACCCGGGGGCGCACGGCGGACAGCCAGGACGAGGCTGCCGCACCGCACTAGGTTTTCAGGTTCTGAATGGCGGGCACATCCCGTTGGTGCCAGACGCGAGCCGCGAGCGCACCCCGTCGTCAGGTCCGTAAATCCTCGGAACAGGCCGCAGGGCAACAACTCAGGGGTGGCGGGGGTAGAGGTGAGGCAACGCAATCCGACAGAAAAGGCCCAGACTAGAGGTTTGAACGCGGGCGCCCGAAGACGCTCGCGCGCCTCGGAGGGTTGGATCCCCCGCTCGGCTATAGACGAGACTGTTTACTAGTTTCTTCGTTGAGAAAAAGGTACCATTGGAAAAGCTGGAGTCGGTGACAACAGACGGGGCTCCCGCGATGACGGGCCGGCATGCAGGCTTCATTGCGCAATGCAAAGGTGACCCAGACTTCGCAACATTTCTACATTACCACTGGATCATTCACCAGCAGGCGCTATGTGCAAAAGTAACCGTCTTTAATCATGTGATGATACAAAAATATCAGAGATGTGATACCTCTGACTTTCAAATGTTGAAACAGATTAACGGAAATAAAAGTTGCATGTTTAAATATGTATGTGTAGCTATACCATCATTGTTGTGGAAATCATTCTTAATAATTATTGTGAGGAATAATTAACTGACATGTGATCAAACAGTCTCTTCACATATATTATTATTATTAAGGTGATCTGTGCAATTTTGTTATTCAGGAAATAAGTAGCCCTTCTTACTACTCGGTACCCTTGAAGTAGCTCTCAGTTTAAAAAAGGTTGGTGACCCCTGGTATAGAGTAACAAAGTTATAATTCAGCATTATCTTTTATCCACATCTTATATCACATCATATTATCATTGTGGAGCCGTTTATTGTACTTGAAGTGCATGTTTGTGTTTTTCACCTGACTGTGACTTTTGAGTCACAGTCAGATTAAAAGTAGTTCACTAGTTTAGGACCCCGCCTCAGCCGAGGGCGAACCTACGTAGATTATTTGGAGCGTTGAGGAATGGTTGGTGGAGATTAGCCAGTAGCGGTTTGGGGGAGGCTTAGTTGAGGATCCACTGCGGCTCCCGGGCCTTGCAGATCCTCAAAATATGTCCTCCTGGGAAGCAGGGTTACCTGCCCGTGCGCGGGTCGATGAAGCTGGCGAGTGTAAGTTGGTAGGCGTGGGAAGGTAGGTTATCGACGGTGGAGTTCTGCTGATCGATGGTCGGCAAAATCGAGTAAGGATTTATGGGTTTAAAGACGGCGTTGGATATGGCGGAACGTCAGAGGGAGCGGCATCGTTGTGTTGACCAATTGTGTGGGTCCATCGCTGGAAGTGGACGGCGTGGGGGCACTGGCATCCCGGTGCCAAGTGTCCCGGCTACGGCAACTTGCTGTGGTTGCTGGAAGTAGGAGGTGGTGGGAACTAGCATCCCGGTGCCAGGTGTCCTGGTTACGGCAACTTGCTTTGTTTTCTGGAAGTAGGCGGCGGGGGGCACTGGCATCTCGGCTAAGGCGACTTGCTGTGTTTGCTGGAGGTAGGCGGCGGAGGGCGCTGGCATCCCGGTGACGGGTGCCCGGGCTAGCAACTTGCTGTGGTTGCTGGAAGTAAGTGTCGGGGGGCACTGGCATCTCTGGTGCCAGGTTCCCTGGCTGGAGAGGGCTGCTGTAGTAGGCCGCGGACGTTTGGCTGATGTGGCTGCTTGGAATGGAAAACTGGGGTGCCGGGTTCCCATCCCACTCGCTGCTACCGTGGAGCAGTCGCTAGGAACATGGGAAGCTGTATGACCGATAAATGAGCAGGAACAGTTCTCTTGAATGAGTATTAAGGGTTTTAAACTTGTAATCTACGACGAGTGTTGTAGACGGCTTGGTAGCTATGCTCGTTAAACGTGGCTGAATGGACGGTTCTCAATTTGTCCGGAGATGACCACGAATTGCTGCGGGCGCCATATGTTTCTGTATCGTCGTGTCGGCTTACGTAGCCACGTTGCGTAGGTTATATTTATGTGTTACGTAGCGGCAAAGGCACAAATTGGATGAGCGAACGATTGGATTTGAGTCAGGTGGAGACGAACAGCACCGTAGATTAATGGTTCCATTCCGGTTTGGATGTCGTATAATGTTTCATTAGAGAGTCCTCTAAGGGCAGATGTCCCACTACGGTGTTGCGTTGTTGCTTGCTGCGTTGCGTTGCTGCGTTGCTGCGTTCCGTTGTTACATTGCATTGCTATGTTCCGTTTTATGTTCCGTTCTTCCGTGTTGTCACGCTACGCCGTCACGCTACGCCGTCACGCTATGTCGTCACGCTACGTCGTCACGTTATGTTATCACGCTACGTCGTCATGCTACGTCGTCATGCTACGTCGTCACGCTACGTTGCGTTGTCGTGTAGTGTTGAATTTGTTATGTTATGTTGATTCGTTACGTTGTTCGGTAACGTGCACTGGTTGAGCGAGCGAGGACGGATGGTAGCATTAGCTTGGTATCGTGCATGCTATGTACTATATCGCGGAGTTTGGCGTGCGCTTAGAGAGGGGGACAGAGGAAAGAAGACCTGGCAACCCGGTGCCTGGGTATAGGCAAAAGAAGGGTGGTGTAAGCGAACAGCGAAGGGCCGGACGGGTAAATCCGGCCAGAAGGTGGGATGGAATACTGTGGAAATTGAAAGGAGGAAGAGAGAGTTGGCATCTCGTTGCCGCTATGGAAAGTTGAGTTTGCCTGAGGTAGTGGAGGGGGATGAGAGGTGACGCGCTTCAACCTGGCAACCCGGAACTTTGTGGGTGGGAGGGCGGAGCTTGGGGGTGCGTGGTGGCGTCACGTCGTTGGCGTTACGCCGGTGTGTTTTGGATGTAGGTATGTTTGTTTTTATTTTGTTTTTCCTGGCGTGACTTTTGGAAAGTTGTGAGGAGTTGGCACAGTTTTTCTTTGTTGTCGGAGCGGTGGTGAGGAATCCCTTTCGATGCTCTCAGCAGGCGGACTATGGTCCAGTCGGAGATCTTAGCTGGTGCGTCTTCGATGGGGGACCTGGCTGGAGTGCGGGAGCGGTGGCGGCGGCTTTGAGCGCGGCGTGCCGGGTAGCCGGATTCGTCGGAGACTCGTTCCCGTGAGCTGGGTCTGGAGCGAGCGAAGAAGGGGAGAGCTGGATTTACGTTTCCGTTGTATACGTCTGGAGTGGCAGGTCTCCCTCTGTCACCGAGATGTGAGTTATTGGAGGACGGCCGTGGGTCTGAATCTTCGTATTGTCGGATTCTGGCGGGTGGATGCAGCTAGTCGGCGTGGTGGAGATCGGCGGGTTTGGCTGCCTGGACCCTCTCGATGGCGGTTGGCGGCGTCTCGTGGGAGGCAGGTCGAGTGCTTCCCTGGGCTGTACGGGTGGCCTCTGGGGAGGCGAACTGGTCGTCGTCGCCAGATGGGCTGATGAACAGCAGGTCCATGTTGGCGAGGTAAGGTTTTTTATTTTTTTTTCTGCGTGGTGTTCCGGTTGCGAGTGCGGAAAGCGTGAGCAAGCTGAGGCTTAGTCAAGAGGTAATGCTGACCTTTATGAAAGTCAGGTCACCACAGTTAAATCTGATTATCCCCTGGAGACCATGAATATTCATAACAAATATTATGGTATTATTGCCTATAGTTGTTGCGAAATCTCGTTCTGGACCAGAGTGTTGGAGCAACCATCAAATTAACAATCAGCCACGACTTGCATGACAAAAAGGGTTTTAGCATGTTACATTACATTACAGTCATTTAGCAGACGCTTTTATCCAAAGCGACTTACAATTCAGATTTCTAAACCGTAGGCACAGCTACAGGAGCAATTTTTGGGGTTAAGTGTCTTGCTCAAGGACACATAGACATGCGACTAGCAGAGCCGGAGCCGGGGATTGAACCGCTGACCCTCTGATTGAAAGACGGCCCTGCTATTCACTTAGCCACAGTCGCCCCCATGTATCACCAAATGAAACCATCTAGGACACAAATGGGTTTGATTACTTATTTTAACACTTACCTGATAATCCCCACAACATTTGTTTAAAAAAAATCCCTTGTATCACAATAATGATTTAATTGGATGTTTCTTCCCTGCCAGTCACTGCCCTGCACCTGCGGGATCTCCCAGACGCGAACCATGACCATGTTGGATGGCACCTACAGCGAGGCCGACACCAACAGCCTGGCCGGCTACACTGAGGAACCGATGGAGCCGGAGGAGGAGCAGGAAGAACTGCATGAGGTTCCGGAGAAGCCCGAACACATGGTGGTCCATCTGTCAGTGAGCAGCGAGTCCACCACCACCAAGAAGAAGAAGAGCCTGCGTGCCCTCAACATCATCCAGAACACGCACGCCATTGACAAATACTCCCGGATGATTTTCCCTGGTTCCTACATCTTTTTCAACATTATCTACTGGTCCGTCTACTGCTGAAAGACGCTCCTGGGTCTGGACTGAAACCAGAGAGATTAACAAACAGACTGCATCAGAATGGGACACTAACTCAAAGCGTGCTGTTGTGCTGGATGTCTGGTTCTGCAAAGTGCAAGTTCTACAAAAAATTTAGCATTGAGACTCTGTGATTGATTGAGCATTGATTTGATTTCGTTTTTTTTCCTCATGCAGCAATTTGAATGTTCATTAACACTCTAACTATAAACAAAGAAAATAGTCATTTGAATGCTGTTTTCAAACTACTGATGCTGATGAGTCTTTTTCACCTTCATTACCTGTCAAGTGCTGTTGAAAAGCTCCTCATTACGACTGTTCCTGCCAACTTTGGTAGGAGAAAAAGTTCATTTTTGTATTTGAGTCTTACGAGTGATAGAAAGTTAATATCTGTGAGATACTTAATTGACAGGTCTCTTTACATTTATTTGTTTATAATGATTGTCAAGCTGTGAATCATCATGATTATTATTCTACTGTCCGTCAGTCATGACTTCATTTTAAACAGCGATGACGCCTGAATTTCTAGTATGTCTAGTATAACACATTCTGACCATATTCTTTAAGCCTGTTATCTAAATAAGATAATGGAGGCTGTATTTTGTGGTGCTTTTAGCTTAATGTTAATGCCAACATGCTAACATGGTCATGTTAACAGTAGGACGATGTTTAGCAGGTAACATTTACCATGCCCACCATCTTGGTTTGGCATGCAAACATTAGCTAGTACAGCTGAGGCTGACGGGAATGTCATTAGTTTTGCTGGTATTTGGTCATAAACCAAAGTACTGTGACTGGATTGAAACTGGATGATGATGGTGCCAGGTGAAAACTCTGGATAACCAAAGGTATTACAATTCATTCCTTGGAGAACATGAATGTGTGTACCAAAGTTAATGGTAATCAATCCCATAGTTGTTGATATATTTCACTCAAAACCAAAAAGGTCAACCTCATGGTGGCACTAGAGGCAGATCAAGTCCGACCATCACCAAAGCCACTAGGATTCACCATCTGGAGGAAATATATGTCTGTAGAATTGCAAGACAATCCATCTAATATTCTCCAGAATATGTCAGTTTGGACCAAAGTAACCACCCCTGAACCTTCTCTGGAGCTCCACTGCTAGCATGGATACAAACTGTTTTCTAGTGATGACTTTAATGTATCTTTTTCTGTACAGGCTTCAGTACTCCGTGGTCAGTCGGAGTGAATTTCATCAATGAGTCTTTTCTCTCTGTCGTGACATTTAAGTGATGTCCATCCAAATGTAGCCCAAATTTTAACCGAATTTCCAGAAAAGCGTTATTTGTCATGTGAATATTCAACACATTCTCACTTCCAACTTGTCAAATATGGCAGCAGTGGCCCTAAGCTACAGACTATGATGCTCTACGTACCCCTCTAGCGTCAGGTTTGGACGTGTCAGGGAGGGAGTGTCAATATACGCTCATAACATGCAGAGTATCTTTTCAAAATCAGAACAACTTAGATTAAGGAAATGAGCATGGTTTACATTATGTGACTGACTTAACACTCACGTGACAACCGAGTGATAACTCACGATAGTAACGACTTATGACCCCGATCAGACACGTCTGAAACACGTCGCTAGAAATGCAACCCCCACAAAACCATTGTTGTTATATGGTACAGCGCGCCTGGCGTGCACACCTCGCTTGCGCCACGGATCATATTTTTTTCGCGTTTTTAGACCCGCATAAAAGTTTTTTTAGTCTCAACTTTTCAGCACCAGGCGCGGAGTCATCAAATCAAGCAAAAGGCGAGCTGCAGTACTTTACCACTGCCTTTCTGTTTTGATGCCGGTAGATGTGGTAGGAACAGACAAAGGCAAATGCAGATCCAAGGTTGATAAAAGTGTTTTTTAATTACAATGATCATTTCTCCCCTCCTCTTCATCCAACAGCAGAGCCAGAGCAGACCTTGACATCTGCTCGAAACCAATTTTTTTTCCACGTTAATTACATTTGGCCTGGTTGAGCACGCGGCCCAGCTCCACAGGCTGTTCAGCCTAATGACTCATGGTAGAAACAACTCACGTGACTAATGACTGAGAATAGTCACGACTCATGTGACTATCGACTCACGTGACTAATGACTCATGTTAGAAACGTCTCACGTGACTAATGACTCATGTGACTAATGACTCAGGATAGTAACGACTCACGTGACCAGCGACTCACTTGACTAATGACTCATGATAGAAATGACTCACATGACAAGTGACTCACGTAAGTTAAGCGAGCAACGATACTAACAACTCCAGTGACTAACGACTGAAGTGACAAAATAAGTCAACGATGACGTTTAGTCTCACACAGAACACAAACAGCGGTCTCCTGGGTAAAAGACCTGTTTTTGTATGACCCATCCACCAACACTCCCACCTACACACCTCAAGCGTATTAGGCACTGAACGAGCTGTGGTATTTGATGTGTTGGGAGTGAGAAAGGGTTGTTAAATAGGTGGGTACTAAGCCTCATGTCTATTGGCATTAAACCAGAAGAAGATGGCTTAACATGATATAATTAGAGGAGCCCTGGTCCAACCTCAAACGTTGGAAAAACCATATGGGAAATGGAACAATTCTATTTGCTTTATGTATTAATTTGAAGAACATTGCAATCTCCTTATCGCTCCACGTGGGTTTTTGTGGTTTAATTGATAAGGCAGGTGGATGGAAGCACAGCTGAGAAAGAAAATAAATATCTTCAGATAAAGTAATTTTAGGGTATCTATCTTCAGCACCACAACACAATTTAATCTCTTGGTGAAATTTGAAATTCAAGTAATGTTCTTGAGATAACAAACCTAAAAAAATATATTCAGATCATGTCTTTTTTACTGGTTTTGTATTGTGCTGTTCTGATGCTGTTCTGATTTTATGATGATTCTCTAAAGACTACAATGACTTTTTGGTAAACTTTTGTAGCCAGGTAATTTTCACAACACAACACTGAATTACTTAAAGGGTCATCTTATTTATTGTGAAATTTATAAGTACTGGAGATGACTGTGGTGATATATGTGTTATAATATCTAAAAGGTTTATTGGCCAGTGGGACATTTTCTCCTCAGGTCACTGTAGTCACTTGTCCTCGTGAGCAAACAGAATGAACAAAAGCTGGCTTAATAAAAATGAACTCACTATTGAATGCAGCCAATTACTCAACATCATTTCAGAGGGATCTTGTCTGTGAAATAAAGGTTAAGCGCACTATTTGGTTAAAATGTATTTGTATAGCACTTTTTAAAAAACAACAAAGGTTGCCCAAAGTGCTGCACATACAGTAGATAAGCAGTCATACAATCAAAGACTGGATTAATAACAGTAAGTGACATTAAAATCAAGACAAACTGACACAAATCACACAAAAGTGCCGTGTTCAGATCAAAGGTGATAGGCCAGTGAAAGTAAATAGGTTTTTAAACGACTGTTAAGCATTGGTAAGGTGGATGACAACCTAACATGAAGGGGAAGGTTGTTCCAGAGCTTAGGGGCAGCAACAGAGAAGGACCGGTCGGCCCGGGTTGTCATTTTTGTTTTTGGAACAACTAAAAGCTGTTGGCGGAGAGATCTTAGTGAGCGAGGTGGTATAGGGCTGCAGCAGGTCAGACAGATAGACTGGGGCGGCACCATTTAAACACTTAAAAACAAATAACATTTTAAAATTAATTCTGTACTCTACAGGTAGCCAATGAAGGGATTTTAAGATCTGTGAAATGTGTTCACGCCTGCGTGTACCAGTTAAAAGTCTCACTGCTGAGTTCTGCACCAACTGAAGGCGTGATAGTAGTGTTTTGCCGATTCCAGCAGACAAAAAATTACAGTAGTCCAGCCTGGAGGTGATAAAAGCATGAATACCTTTCTCCAGGTCTTTTGAGGATAGAAAGGCTTTGACTTTAGCTAAGAGTCTTAGCTGAAAGAAGCTGACTTTGACCACGGACGCAACTTGGAGGTCCAATATAAAAGAGGAGTCCAAGATCACGCCCAGATTTTTTACATGGAATTTGCAGTGGGTTGCCATGGGGCCAAGACACAATGAGGGATTGTTCGGTATAGCAGCTGAAAGGCGAGAGGGATTTATTAGCATGATCTCTGTTTTACATTCATTGAGTCATAGAAAAGTTTGCGAGAGCCAGTTTTTGACATCAGCCAGGCAGCACATTAAAGAATTTATTGAGGCAGTTCCAGGTTTGAGAGGAAGGTATATTTGAATGTCGTCGGCATAGAGGTGATAAGAAATGAGGTGATAAGAAAATGGATCCAAGAGGCAGCATGTACAGTGTGAACAGTAGTGGGCCCAAAATGGACCCCTGCGGTACCCCACAGGTCAGGGGGGCCGGTTGAGAGGAGCAGTTGCCCATGTTGACAGAGAATGATCTGTCGGTCAGGTAGGACTTAAAACATTGTAGGGCAGTACCTCGGATGCCGACGGAGTGCTCAAGTCGGGAGATTAAAATGTCGTGGTCCACAGTGTCAAAAGCAGCAGAGAGATCAAGTAAAAGCAAAATGGCGGGATCTCCAGCATCAGCAATGAGTAAAAGGTCGTTAAAAACTTTTAAAAGGGCAGATTCAGTGCTGTGAGACGTTCTAAAACCAGATTGAAAAACATCACAGATGTCGTTTAAGCTGATAAAAGATTGAAGCTGTTGAAATACAACTTTCTCAAAGATTTTTGACAGAAAAGGCAAAGTGGATATTGGTCTGTAATTTGATGGGTCAGAGGGTTCCAGATTAGGTTTCTTGATGAGAGGAATTACTGTTGCATGTTTAAAACAGACAGCTGTTTATGATTGACAGTATACATGGTCCAATTTCAACAAAAACCTGCTTAAAGAGACCTGAGGGGATGATGTCAGAGTTGCAAATTGTAGTTTTTAGTTGATCAACAATTTTAGTGAAAGCTGGGAGGGGAAAAGGCTTTAAATGGTCCAACACAGCAGAAGAAGTGGGAGAGTTACTTGGATCAATGTAGTGGGATGTAACACCAGACCTAAATTCTGAGATTTTGTCCTGGAAGAACCTAAGAAAGGTGTCGCACTGTGTCGGAGACATACTTAAACACGTTGTGATCGGGGGGTTGATAACAGAGTTAATGGTGTTGAAGAGAATTGTTGGCCTGTGGCAGTGATTTGCAATTAAGTCAGAGAAGTAGCTATTTCTAGCTGACTTAACTGCATCCTGGTAGTTAGTGAGTGAGTTCTTTAAGATTTCAAAGGACATATGGAGCTTGTCTTTCTTCCATTTTCTCTCAGCCCTCCTGCACTTTTGCCCGAGCGGCTTCATTTAACCAGGGTTGAGGCTTCAGTTTGGGGCAGTATGACCTCAGGGGGACACTGTCAAGAATTGCATGGCAGGTGGAGTTAAATTTTGTTAAAAGATCCTCTGGAGGAAAGTGCAATTGGGTGATTTAAAAACAGTGGCGTGTCTCTGAAAGCATTTAAAAACCATTGTGCAGTACTGGAGGTGATAAAAGGAGAGCAAGGGACAGGTGGGGGAGTGTCTGAGCCAGCAGTAACCGCTTCAAAGATGACAGGCTTGTGGTCCGAGAACGTTGCTTCACATTTCACTGATGTTTACAGAAACACCAAAAGATAAAACAAGGTCCAATGTATGACCATGTACATGAGTGGGACCAGAGACTAGCTGCTCAAGATTAAAAGAGTCAATCAGGTTTAAAAAGTCATTCACCATTGGCTTAAAAGAACAACACACGTGAATATTAAAATCACCAAAAATTAAAATACTATCATATTTTGGGAAGATTTCAGCTAATAATTCAGAAAACTCCAGGATAAAAGCACCATTGGGTTTAGGAGGCCGATAGACAAGTGCACATAAAGTTCTGGTGGACTGTGGAAACTCAAAGAGTTGAAGCTCAAAGCTGGAGAATGGATCAATTTTAACCTGGTGGCAACAGAGACAGCTCCTAAAGACTGTGGCAAGCCCACCACCTCTACCAGTCAGCCTGGGAGAGTTAATGTATCCACAGTCAGTAGGGACAAGCTCTGAGAAGGCACTGTGTTCGTCTCTAAGCCAGGTTTCTGTCAGACACAGAACATCCAACTCGTGGGAGTTTAAAAAGTCATTTAAAATGAATGTCTTGTTGGTCAGTGATCTGACATTACCTAAGGCCATTTTAATCTTCAAGCAGTTTCCAGCCACTTTGGAGGCACGGCTGAATGAACGGAGGTTGGAAAAGTTCACTCCACTGTGGTGACGGAGGGACCGGGGTGGTGGCCTCACTGATGTAACCGTCTGTATGGGAAACTCAGCTGCTGCAGATGGCGGATCGCTGCACCCATAGGGGGAGCTGGTGGGGTCATCTGGCTGATGAATGAACATAGAGGAAGAGTGACAGAGGACAGGGGATCCAGGATGGCGTGTGGTGTAAACAGTCAATCATGTGGATAGGAGTGAACAGTGTACTTAATATTGGCTGTTAGTACTTCAGCACCATCTTTGTTCCGGTGTAAACGGTCTCTTGCGTAGAGGCTGGGACGATTCCAAAACAAGTTAAAGTTATCAATTAAACCCACATTGTGAGCCCTGCAAGCGGACTGGAGCCAGGTGTTGAGTGTGCGGATCCTACTAAAACGAACGGACCCGCGGCTAATCGTCGGAATGGGGCCAGATAAAAACACTTCCTTTCCTGATTTTTTAAGAAACTCTAGAAGATGGTTAAACAGTGGCGGCGGGTCAATAGAGGGCGCTAGGGTGCCGCCCCCCCCCCCCCCCCCCCTTGAGCTACAAATAATAAAAATAATAAAAAATAAAAATAATAAACTATACAAATTGTCAATATTTGTGTTTTTGAAATATGGAATCACCCAGTAATATGTGTAAAATATGATATCTGCGGTAAATATATGCTTTTCCTGCATGTCCTCCACGTGTGCACGTCTCAGCTGGCTGGGGCGCTGGAGAAACTGCCCAAAAGAGGCGGGTCTATGAAGCAGTTTAGCCAATGATGCTTTAATGCTGATTAAAGATATAAATGAGTGACATACAATTTAGCCAATCAGCGTCCTCAAATAGATTCAGCTTTTTCAGCTGCGCGTTCTCGTCAGGAGAAGTCCCTACAGGTGCCATTTTAACGACATGACAATGGCGACCGAGAGCACTAACACTACTTCTCCAAGACTCAACCCTAACTCTGTAAAATCTCTACTCCAAGACCTGTTTAAGAGGAGAACTTTGGCGGAGAAACTACAGGTAAAGGAGCTGGGCCCAGATCAACCTGACCTCACAATAAGACAGCAGACTAGCGACAAAGGGAAGCAGTACATGCGAAGCTTCTCCAGAGACTGGTACACGAGGAAGGTTTGGCTAGCTGGATGCAGTCATGCTAATGCCGTAATTTGCTTTCCATGCTTGCTTTTTAAAACAACGGGGACAGATCCAGCATGGACAGATACGGGAGTGAGGGACATGAAGCATCTGTCTGAGAAATGGATATATATAAATAAATAACTATATATATGTGTGTGTGTGTTTTATATTATACAGAATATTATTATATTGTAGGGGACAGGAAAGACCGAATTCACGGGGCCCCTTTAAGGAAAGGGGCGTAACCCTGGTGACAGGGGAGGTTAAAGGGTGGCAGGAAGTGAATGTGTGTCATGTGTGTATGGATGGAAATAAACGGCCACATGGTGCAGCCAAAGGGAATACTCGCCTCATTGTTTGTTTCCACGCTCCTACATTGGTGACCCTGACTCTCCTGGACGTTTCCAGAAGAGAAGATGACGACGCACGCAGTTTCGCTCAAACTACCGGAGTTTTGGGAGATGCAAGCAGCGGTGTGGTTTGCTCAAACTGAGGCACAGTTCGCCCTCAGAGACATTACAGCAGACGCGACAAAATATTAATATGTCGTGGCGGCTCTCGGCAGTTCGACAGCAGGCAGAGTGGTAAGCATCCTTGAAAATCCTCCAGAGAGGGACAAGTACAATTCCTTGAAAGGCCGGCTGTTGAACATTTTCGGGCTTTCGGACTCTGAGCGGGCTCGCCGGTTGCTTTCTCTGAACGGCCTCGGCCGCAGAAGCAGCAGCAAGCCAACGGCGGGGAGCTACCGGCCTGTGCTATTACCACGCAAAGTTTGGGCCGCGGGCTACAAGGTGCCGTTCACCATGCAGTTTCAGCGCGACGGGAAATGCCAGGGCCGGCACTCAGTGACTGCCATGAGTGTCGGTTGGGAAGGCAGGCTGCTGTTCATCCGGGACAACATTTCCGGGCGGCGCTTTCTCTGAGACACGGGGGCGCAGAGGAGCGTTGTGCCTGCATCGCGGGTGGACATGCTGACAAACGGGCAGGGCCCCCCCCTGGAAGCACTTTTGGGACACGGTGCCTGGAGTTGTGTTTTATGGGGCAGCGTTTCAGCTGGGACTTTGTTACTGCCAAAATTGCCATTCCCCTGCTTGGCGCGGATTTCCTATGCGCTTATGGGCTATTGGTGGACGTCAAGGGCCGCCGCCTGATAAACGCTGTGACTTTTTGTTCTTACCCATGTACACTAAGTGGAGCGGGCTCTACCAGGTTGACTAGCATGCTTGCACCGGCTGATGAGTTTCTGCGTCTGCTGGCCGAGTCTCCCAGACCTCTCGCAGCCCACCTTCTCGTCCTCCACGGTCAAGCATGGGGTGGAGCATTACATCTCTACCACCGGCCCACCGGTACATGCCCGGGCCCGGCGCCTAGATCCGGCAAAGCTCACCATTGCCAAAACAGAGTTTGAAAACATGGAGTGCCTGGGCATCATTCGCCGCTCCTACAGTCCGTGGGCTTCACCCCTGCACATGGCCCCGAAGCCTGGGGGCGGGTGGCGCCCGTGTGGATATTATCGCTGGCTCAACGATGCAACGATCCCGGACCGCTATCCCGTTCCACATATTCAAGACTTTTCTGCCCACTTGTCAGATAGCGTGGTGTTTTCGAAAGTGGACCTGGTACGAGGTTACCATCAAGTGCCCGTTCACCCGCTGGACATTCCCAAGACTGCGCTGATTACTCAATTCGGCCTGTTTGAGTTCTTGAGGATGCCGTTTGGCCTAAAAAATGCAGCGCAGACGTTCCAGCGTCTAATGGACACGGTGCTGAGGGACCTGCCGTTCCTGTTCGTCTACCTGGATGACATCCTGGTGGCCAGTTCGTCAAGGGCAGAGCATATGGCTCACCTCCGGACTCTGTTTGAGCGACTCAACCAGCACGGGTTGATCATCAACCCGGCTAAGTGCCAGTTTGGGTTGACCACCATTGACTTTCTGGGACATCACAAAGGACGGGGTGGTTCCCCTTCCGTCAAAGGTGGAGGCAGTGGCTAACTTTACACGCCCACTCACAGTGAGGGCCCTGCAGGAGTTTTTAGGCATGGTGAACTTTTACCATCGCTTTATTCCTCGAGCAGCGCAAGTGATGCGGCCCCTATACGAAGCCCTGAAGGGCAAGGCCATCAAACAGGATGTGGACTGGACCGAAGAGAGGGAACTTGCCTTTGTTGACGCTAAAACAGCTCTGGCAAACGCGACAATGCTGGCACACCCGTCACCTAAGGCTCCGATTGCCATCACCACGGACGCTTCGGACTACGCGGTGGGCGCGGTGCACGAGCAGTGGGTGAAAGGGACAACTGCTTGCTTTCTTCAGTCGACAGTTGCGGCCTAATGAGCGGAAGTACAGCACTTTCGATCGGGAGCTCCTCGGCCTCTTTCTGGCCATTCGGCATTTTCGGTTCCTGCTGGAGGCTCGGCCGTTCATGGCGTTTGTGGATCACAAGCCACTGACGTTTGCCATGAGTAAGGGCGCCGAAACATGGTCCGCACGCCAGCAGCGCCAGCTCTCCTTTACATCAGAGTTTACCACGGATCTACAGCATGTAGCGGGCAAGGAAAATCTGGTCGCAGACTGTCTCTCCAGGGCCATCACCGGGGCTGTCCAGTTAGGATTGGACTATAACAAGATGGCTGGGGATCAGGTTTCAGACCCGGGCATCCAGGAGTTGAGGACTTCAGTTACGGGACTGCGGTTGGAGGAGGTCCCATTTGGCGAAACTGGCGCTACGCTCCTGTGTGACGTCTCCACAGGCCAGCCAAGGCCGGTTGTTCCCAATGAATGGAGATAACAGCTTTTCAATGCTATTCATGGTCTGTTACACCCTGGCAAGAGGGCGTCTCAGAAGTTGGTGGTAGCAAAGTTCGTCTGGCACGGGCTGAAAAAGGATATACGGAGGTGGGCCGGGACTTGTGTGGTGTGCCAGCGCTCCAAGGTGCACCGTCACATAAAGACCCCTTGAGCACAGTTCTCGGTTCCAGAAAGGAGGTTCGATCACGTGAATGTGGACTTGGTAGGACCTTTGCCCCCATCCCGTGGTTTCACACATCTCCTCACAATGGTAGACCGAACCACTCGTTGGCCAGAAGCTGTCCCGTTGTCATCAACAACAGCGGATGAGGTGGCTCGGGCGTTTATTCAGGCTTGGGTCGCCAGGTTTGGAGCCCCAGCTGACGTTTCCTCGGACCGAGGCCCACAGTTTACATCAGAGCTGTGGGATGCAGTTGCAGGAAGCCTAGGGGTGAAGCTCCATCGCACTACCGCCTACCACCCGCAGGCTAATGGGTTATGCGAGCGGTTCCACCGGTCGATGAAAGCTGCTCTCCGGGCCAGCCTCAAAGACAGCAATTGGGTGGACAGACTTCCCTGGGTCATGTTGGGGCTTAGGACAGCCCCCAAGGATGATCTGTAGGCTTCATCGGCTGAGCTGGTTTATGGACAGCCGCTGCGGGTCCCGGGGGAGTTTATCCCCAAAGTCACAGACCCTTGGTCTGCAACCCAGCAGTGGGAAACGCTCCTGGAAAAAGCCAGGCTGTTCAAATCGGTGCCCACGTCGCAGCACGGCCTTCCACAGTCATACGTTCCATCCAGCCTCAGGTCAGCGGAGTATGTTTTTGTTCGCCAGGACGGCCACCGTGGACCCTTTCAACCCCCCTACATCGGGCCGTTTCGGGTGCTGGAGACCGGAGACAAAACCTGCAAGGTCGACATGGGCGGCAGGCTGAAATACGTGTCGGTAGACCGCCTTAAACCAGCACATCTGGACCTGGACCAACCGGTAAGGTTGGCTGAACCCCCACGGCGGGTGCGGCCTCGGGCAATCCCACCACAACACGACAGGACCCGGAGGGTTCCTTCAAAGGTGGTCCTGCCTCCCGCCCCAGAGACACGGAGTCGGGCTGGTTGGTTGATTCGGGCCCCGAGACATTAATAGTTTTGGGACTAACCTCTGGAGTTGGTGAATTCTGGGGGGGCGCATGTAGGGGACAGGAAAGACCGAATTCACGGGGCCCCTTTAAGGAAAGGGGCGTAACCCTGGTGACAGGGGAGGTTAAAGGGTGGCAGGAAGTGAATGTGTGTCATGTGTGTATGGATGGAAATAAACGGCCACATGGTGCAGCCAAAGGGAATACTCGCCTCATTGTTTGTTTCCACGCTCCTACAATATGATATATATATATTATTATATTATACTGAATTCCCTGTGAGGGTGACTAAAATAAGATGTCCTGATGTTTTTGTCAAAGTGTTATTTACTGCTTTTTTTCATGTTGGAATAAATGTTAAATATTTAATTGCAAAGTAGTAATGCGGTTTTGATACCTTAGTTTTTTTGCATTAAATCATACTGGGATGTTTGCTGAAATGGATTTGAAGGGCACAGCCCTACCTAGAAAATTTTCCACCAGCCGCCACTGTGGTTAAAGTCCTTTTTTGTCAGTTCAGAGTGTTGTCTGGCTGTGTCATTAGTTCCAACGTGCATGATGAGTCTGTTTACTGAAGAGGGGATAGGCAGAAGTGATTGGAGATTCGCCAGAATGTCGGGAACAGTCGAACCGGGAAAGCAGCAAGTGTCCGCATTAAAAAAGCAAACGCCTCTAACCACGGAGTCACCAACAATGAGGGTTGCAGGAGGGAAGAGCAGGCAAATGGATGGTAACTGAGGGCAGAGGTGAAGGGGCAACGAATGCTGTATTGGTGGCCCGGTTTGCGGTGCTTCAGTCAGGGTGGAAGTTGGCTTGGACCGGGAAGTGGGGCTTGACCCACAGGGTGCCTTCTCTGCCGACAAACAATGGACACCACCGGACTGTCGTAAGACTGCCTCTTTTAGAAGCTTTCTCCTGGAGGAAGAGGATGAGGACTGGAACCGCTTGTCAAGCAGAGCAAAAGGACCACAGGTAGTGTGAGCGTCACTAGCAGCCACAGGTGAGGAGGACACTGAAGCAAGCTCACCTGTGGGCCGGACCGCGTCAGCCGGATGCACCGGAGCCACATCACCAAGAAGTCCGTAGCGGTTTGAGAGGACCAGACTAGGGTGAAGATCATTCCAGTCTGGGTGTGTCTTACCACCACGGACCACTTCAGCTTGTCCTAGATGGTGTAGAACTGTGCACCGGCTGATAAGCCAGGAGCTGAGGGAGAGAGACTGTTTTATGGAAACAGGGCTGAACCACAGGGGTCCTGGGGTGTCTGTGGCCCTCGGCCAATTAGATCACATTGTTGCATTTGGGTGAAGAGTTCACACCTAGATGTGAACTTCTTTCTGGTGGGGGTTTGAATGCTATCTACCCAAATCAGGATGGGCCTTGCCCAGAATCGGCAGGCCCAGATTCCTTTGTTTCAAAGCACATGGCGAAGCCAAGCACATGGTCCCAACAAAAGGCTGACAAACCAATCAATGTTCTGACCAATCATCATCTCTCTGGATGAGCTGCTCAAGTTGTAATAATAAGCACAGTGAAAGATATTCATACTTATGTAATAACATGGACAGAAGGTCCAAACATTGAAACTTGCTCATAAGAAAGAACATTGTCTGTTCAAAGATACTGGAACAGAGACCAGCCTCATATGGGTGCATATGGTCCCCATATGTGGTGGTTGACAGGTGCAAAATGAATTAACAAAATTGAAACCAAATGCAGTTCAGAAAACTTGAAATCAAAAAGGACATTTTAGACAATTCACTTTTAGACACACTTGGAGAGAAAAAATAACAACTTCTGAGATCACTTCCGGTGATGGGTACAAGAAGTTGGAATTAGGAAAAGGTGTTCTCATTGTTTTTATTTGAGCACCACCCATGAACTGAATTTACAGTCTGTAATGCGGTTCTACTTGTTCTCCTGAAACATAGTCTAGGCCAGGGGTCTTCAACGTTTTTCAGGCCAAGGACCCCCAAACTGATAGAGCGATGGAGCAGGGACCCCCGACTATATATATTGTATAAAATTGTGTTTTATATTAAATGGGCCTAGTACCGTGTATACCTCTTTATTGTGCATATTCAATACTAAGCTATTCACATAATACACGTTCATATGTTTTTATTTTAAACATGTGCAAGGTACAGTGAGTAGGGTGGCTGTGCCACTGCCATTTATAAACATACCTTGTCAGCTGATACCAAGTTTAGAGAATTTCTTTTTTTTTCTTTCTTTTTTTAAAATTGTCTAATCAACCAAAACTTTCGCGGACCCCCTGTTGAAGACCTCTGGTCTAGGCTATAAGATATTGTGATGAGATACGAACCTGTAACTGTTCAGGGTGGTCACCAGTCAGGGTCGTACTGAGGAGGAAAACTAGCTCACCCTTGCTATGTGTAGCCACCAGCATCCCGTTTCAGTAGCAGAATTAAGTGTTGCTGTTTAAATTGAAGCCAGGCATGTGTGTATTTAGGGTTTTATTCACAGCCATATTTCACTGTTTATTCATTTATTCCCTTTGGCAATTGGTCTTGAACAAGTTCAATGCATTAAAGTCACCTGCTCCAAAGAAATAGGGGTCAGCATTTTACCTCTACCACTGGGTCCATATAATCTAAATTTACAGTCTTCAGTTATATGTAAAACCGCTAACATTTAAATAACAGCAGGAAAAGAATACGCAAAATTCAACCAAACTTCTGAAACTCAGAGAGCCGGTCAAAATAACTTATCTTATCATCTTCAGGTGTGGCTTCGGTGTATAGTTTACGTTAGCCATCTGTAGTAACTGTGATACTTACTGGGGCTGTACAGTCAGGGTACATTTTGATAGTTTGTTTAATGGCTTGGGTCCGAGGTCGAAAAACCTTGGCCTTGCTGGGTCTAACTTGTGTATCGGCAACTTCAGAAAGTTTGATCTGGGGCAGTCCTACATGATCAGACCCCCGGGCTGGGGTTTGTACCACTGGCTGAATTTGAGCTAATTGCTGACAGAAGGTCCATCTATGTGCCAAAATTCATGTTCCTGGTGGCGAAGGGGACAATGCGAGGGTACGAGTTTACCTCTCGTGTCTACCACTTTGGCTTTAATCCAATAAACAAATTATAAAACGTACATGAACCATGGATGTATACTGCTCAGACAGCGCTACTTCTTCTTTGTCCTCTCGTGTTGGACTGAGGACAAACTGGATCCTACAGTGACTCACTATCGCCTCTCCAGGTACAAGTGGTATTACAAAACAGGTCTGGCCGAGGCTAGCTGCTTAGCATGCTCATTTTAGCAAATTTCTCTGCAACACAATACACAGACAACACTGTGACCTCTTCACATTCTGTTGATAATGTTAGTTTACTATTTAAATGTTTTAAACTAAAATTCTGGCCACATCTTACACATTGTACTGTAACGAACTGAGTGACATGTAATGTTAACCTGTTATGTTATAAGTGTTATTTTGTTTACAGGAAGAAGTTGTTCTAGATAAGATTGGTTATTGTATTTACTGAAGTCAGTGAAGGTCTCGTGCCCTGTGAAGCTGTGAAACCTGTCAATCATCCTAGCTACCTATGGGGCGGGCACACATGAGCGTACCTGGGATTAGTCTATGACCGGGAGCATGCTAGAGAACGTTTAACGGTGTTGACTGTTGTTTTGGTGTAGGCTACGGCCCACAGTAGCCTGTGTACTGTCCACTAATAAAACACAACAAGTAAGATAGTGTCTCGTAGCTTTCCTTACCACGGGTCGCTACAGTACCTTTAAGGATGTACCCTTCTGGTTTCTGAAATGTAATGTTTTTGTAAATGCTTTTAATTCTGTTCTGGTGTTAAAAAGAGGATGTATCTTTTATTTATTTCTATCCATCATTTTTTTATAACCACTTACCCGCCAAAGGGTTAGACATAAACCAGTCAGTGGATTCAAACCGAGGACCACATTGTTTTCTGATATTTTCTTTTGCACCTCAGGACTACTGCAGTTCTATCGAAGTGAAATGTCAAAACCCTTAAAACCAGGAAAGTAACCAACATGCACATTGTAACATTTTCATGAGGTGGTACAAATTGTAAACTGTAAAGTATTATACATTTTTTCGAGTCATACATGGGTTGTCACAGCTCTGCCACTTCTCTGACTCTGCGGCCTCGAAGGAGTTCCAACCCTCCTCTGGACCCCCACCGCCCTCCCTTGTGAGACGTTTATTTTTTTTGGGGACTTCTGGAGCCGTCCCTTGACCCCCTTCAAGGGACGGCTCCAGAAGTCCCAAAAAAAAAAAATAATTATGCCACTTCTATCGTGTCCCTCTCTCTCACTCACCTAATCAGCTCATTCAGTGCACCTGCTAGTCACACCCACCTCATCACTCTCACCTGCTGCACCTACTATTTAGACCCCAGTCTCACACACACACACACTCACTGCCAGATCGTTCTCCGCATTATGCCAGACCTTCCAGCGTTTACCCTCCGACTGATTTCCCGTTACCGACCCTGCCTGTTTGGACTTCTCCGCCTTGCCTCTGCCCCGGTAAACCACTCAGCCTTCTGTCCCAGACCACAATATTCTGCCTCTGCTTCCTCGGGGTTCTGTCTGCCTTCTCTCTTGACGGCTTGGCGTTCCACCGTGTGGGATTCTACACCTGTGCATATCCTGGACTGTTACCTGTTGTGTGTTCAGTTTGGAATAAAGCTTTGATTTCAACTATTCAGTGTGTCTGTCGTACTGCTTCTGGGCCCTTACCACACCCGTTACATGTGTGAAGTAAAAAAATAATAATTTAAAGCCGAGGAAATATACTTAGTTCTTTTAGACCCCAAAAACGTTTTGAAAACATAACAATTGATTCATATTATTTTAGAGTGACATTTAAAATATAACGGTTGTGCTAATGTATTAATGTAAGTATTTATTAAATTCAAATTATTTTATTTATAGATCAACCAAACTGCAATGTGTCTAATTTATTCAAATACTGTCACGGGGCATGGAGGACTCAAACGCAGACAGTCAGATGCAGTGAGAAAGGTATTTAATAAGTCACGAACAAAACAGGAATCTTTACCAGAACACAACAGGGAATCCAAGGACAAGACGAGAGATGAGGGGGGAAATCCGGCAGGACAAGGCAGGGCAGGCAGAGTGGGAAACTGGGAACATGACGAGCAAAAATGGGCGGGTAGACATGAACAATGACCTGGCAGTGAGTGACTGAGAGACAGGGGTTTATAAAGTGGCTAGAACAGGTGAGGGGAGTTGTGCTGATGAGGAGGGAGTGCTTGATTAGAGGCAGGTGAAGGGAGTTAGGCTGATGCTGAGGGAGTGACTGACAGGTAGAGTGAGGAGGGTGAAGCTACACACAGAACACACAAGGCAAAGCCTGATGGTGACAAATACAGCCATGAATGTTTCTGTCAAATTGACAATTGGGTATGTGAATATTGCTCAACTGAAAATTTGCTAACATTTGATTGATAATATTATATATATGTCCACAGTAAAGTTGTATTCATAAATACTGTCACAGTATGTACATTTATAAAATGTATACCTTTTTTGGAAGCTTTTCCTATGTTATTAAACATGAAGCCTGGTATTGAAATGTTCTGTAGGCCTATCACTGTAAGCATTCATGAGTTGCTACTGACATTAAAGAAAGTTACAATGTATTTATCAGGGTATATTAAATGTAATTATGATAAATTAAGTATGCCTTTTGATTTAGAAACATTTCCATTCGATTGATAGCACTTTCTGCCAGTAGTTTTATAGGGCTACATTTCAAACTTAACATTGGAAGGCTAAAGGGATATATCATGAAATCACTTGAGATGTTTTTCTGTACGGTGCTGACAAATGGCTATTTCAAAGAGTCCATTCTTGCCACACACCAAGGCTGATGTGGAGAATGCATTTCCATTTCAGCCTTTTTCAGATTTGCTCATCACACTTCTCATAATACCTAAATTGACACACAGAGTACAGAATGAAACATTTGACCTCCAAAAACATCTATCTACAAATTACAAAAAACAGAAATAACATATATTCACATCTGTACAAGTACAACTCTGTATTCCCCACAATTCTCCTGTTAGCTGCTTTTACGGAAGCACATATGCTTACTCAGCCATTTGTTTCCTAAACCCTATGATTCCCCAGCCCAATGTTCTCTCAACCTGATGTTCCAGCAGCCCTATGTTTCTTCAAGCTTATGTTATCCCAGCCCTACATTAACTTAGCACTATTTTCCCTCAGCCCTATGTTCCACCAGCTTTATGTTTCCTGAACCCTGTGTTACCCCAGCACTATGTTCCACCAGTCATGTGTTTCCTCAACCCTATATTAACTCAGCCCTATGTTCCCCCAACCTTGCGTTCCCTCAACCCTATGTTCCCTCAGCCTTTTGTTAACTCAGCCCAATGTCCCTCAGCCCTATTTTAACTCAGCCCCATGTTCCCCCAACCCTGGGTTCCCTCAGCACTATGTTCCCTTATGCCATTATTTCCTCAGCCTATGTTTCCTCAACCCTATGTTCACTCAACCCTAGATTCTCAGCCGTATATTCCCATCACCCTATGCTCCCTCAGCTCTATGTTCCCTCAACCCTATATTTCATCAGCCCTATGTTCCCACAGTCCGATATCCCTTCAACCCTATGTTCAAAAATAAAATTTGTCCAATAGCGTGTTATCTTGAAAACAAACATTTCTCTGAAGGCCCATTTCTAAGAAAATACAATAAACACACATGCACAGCACATGGCTAATTATTATGCAGAATGACGTAATCGCACCGTTCCAACTATGGCGAAGGCGTGACCTGTCATACTCTGCCTCTGATTGACTTACTCTAATGATCTTACCCTAACCTTAATCACTCTCACTCCTCATGCCTAAACCAATGAATACGATCTGTCTTCTGTTTAAGCCCCACCCACTTCCGATGTAGACTCCGAACACTCCGAGTACATCCCCAAAGAGTGCAAGGACACGCATGGTTTTCTTTTGGCAGGAGAAAAAGAGATTTGTCCAATGCATGAAAAAGTCACCACTTTAAAAGCCAGTGAGGCACAACCATCCAGCCCTGGGATGGAAGCTGATCAAGTGTGATGTAGTTTAACGTTATGATGCGGAGCTTCTGACGGCATGTCAGGGCCGTTAATGTGGAACTGCAGAAAGACACAAACGGTGCCCATGAATATGTATCCCCTGGATACACAAGCTGAATGCAAAAAGGAGAAGCTACTCACTCTCTGACTTATAAGTCAGTAGCAACAGTCATCACACCTACTCAACAAGCTGGGATTCATTCCCAAATTGAATGTACAGACATTTTTCCCGACCTGATTACTAGGAGCCTTAGACATTCAGTTTTGATTTAATTTTTTTGAGTGTGTTACTGATGGAAGTGAAGCAGATTCTGTGACCGTGTGTGATCTACTTAAGTTACTAAACGCACAATTTGACATTTTACGATGGTGTAACTAGAGGAAAGCTGAAGGAGTGTAATTGGGAAAAACATATAACACGAACAGTGATCTTTCACAGCAATGAAATTCCATGAAAAACCTAAACCAACAATGTGTTAGTCCGTCTGTTATTAGTTTTTGACTTCCACCCTGGTGTGTGGCTCCTAGCACCAAGCACATTTATTAATACTGAAGATAGATATAATTTCATTTTTTGGAATGTTCAGGTTTAGTAAGATTTAGCGAGAAAGTCGCCAAGTTGGCAACACTGGCACCGACTAAATATGTCCCCAGAGCAACATTGGACGTAACAATAGTTCCTATCACATATAAAACCAAACAAAAATCCATCTTCATAAAAACAAGTTGTACAAATAATAATATATAAACAAGCATAATAAAGCTACTGCAGATATAAAAACAAACGCATTTAACTTACCAAAGCTGCTGTTCACTATTTAAAGACAAAGTCCTCCTTTCTTTGTTAATAAAGAGTTTAATCCCACGGTTGTTCAGTACATCCGTGTGTTTTAGTTCCAGTAAGAAGTCCTTCTCCATTCATGGGCGCCAGTGAAGACAGTCGAGCCTCCCCAGTTGTATTTCTTGAATACGTTTTAATGCGTTTGAGGCTGAAAATGTCCGCTCGACAGGCAGCAGATATTGGCCCACTGACCAATCACGTACTTGTAGGCCAGCTAGCAGGCTCTGATACGTCAAAGAATACGCCCAACATGTCAAACTAAACATCTGATTGGTTGAAGACTATGACAATCAACAATATCATCCCCATTCACTTAAACTGTAAAGGGATTCACTTGTGAATCTGCAGGCCTCGGGCCTCTGTTCTTACCTAGAGACACAGAGGTGAAATCTGATTGGATAAAAGCTCTACTTAAAACAAGCTGCACTGGAAGCAGAGCAACTGAGGAAGACAGGAGCTGTGCAATGAGAAAATAAGATCATGGGAAAAATATTTTTATAAATTATAATACATGTGTATTTAAGAAAAATTATTAAATTATAAAATAGCTATAACTTTGTGATTCTGTTTAGGCCAGCAGAGAAGACCTTGCAGGCCCTGACGGCCCACCACTGCTGTGCAGCCTTGTTAAGCTAAATAACTATAAATAGCGGTAACACTTTACTCATACTTAACTAATGCTTCATAGTGTGTAGTTATTATAAACACTTAATTCATCATTTATAAAGCATTGTTCCTACATTAACACTCATTAGTATACAATTTATAACAACAGTTATAAATGTTTTATTCTTCATTAATAAGCTCGTCTATTATGTGTTTCATGATTGTGTTTTCATACTTTATAAATTATGGATTCCCCATTTGTAAATTAAGTATTATATATATATTACAAACCAATTATTAAGGAGTTGTAGATGATTAATAAGATAATTTATAAAGTGTAAGTAAATAATTAAGAACGTATTTAGATGTACATTATTTATCCATTTATATATATTATTTATCCATTTACAAATGGGGAATCTATCATTTATAAAGTATGAAAACACAGTCATGAAAGACATAATAGACGAGCTTATTAATGAAGAAAAAAGCATTTATAACTGTTATGAATAGCATACTAATTAGTGTTAATGTACGAACAATGCTTTATAAATGATGAATTAAGTGTTTACTCATACTTAACTAATGCTTCATAGTGTGTAGTTATTATAAAGTGTTACCTAAATAGCTATACTGTGTTTATTTACAGAAGCAGCTAGGTAGTATAGAATTACTTAAGTATTGTTGTTGCTCTAGCTAACAGGCACTAACTGGCTAATTGTGGTAGCAGTAAAGTTGCAATGGGATTGGGAATATTTCTATTGCCTTTCAATGGCTGTGAACGTGGAGACGGCTGAGCTGGCTGCTAGCAGCTAACAGTGCTTACAGTGTAAACTATGACAAAAGTACAGACAGAGCTAACAGTGTTTACCTGAGGGAGAACCGGAGGGTGAATGACTCCTCTGCTCAGGTAGACATTAGTCCACTATATCTCTACATACACTGAAAAAAAAGACTTTTTGGCCCTGTAATTATTACCTCGATTATTTTTGTAAATCTTACAAGAAATTATCATTCCAGTGCTTAAATATCACCTTTTATTTAATGTGTTACTTGGTGTTTGTTTGTAATTATGTATCCTCATTTTTATAAGTACATTTTAATCATTCACACTAAGTAATATCTACTAAACTACTGTATTGAATGCACTACCTGACACAACAAAGTAAAATGTACTTGGGTAATACGAGTAAAACCTGCCAACCTATAGCGCGTACTCAGGGGGTGACGTCAGAGGAGATTTCGCGCTCCTTTCTTCAATGAGACGACGGAACAGCGGAACCTGAACAAGGACGGCAGCGTTTCACCTGAGGAGAGGAACTTCATGGACGGGAGCCTTTGGGGTAGGTTATATGTTTAATTAATGCTCTACGTTGCTGTTGAGCCTTCGGTCAAGTCTGTGTTTGAGTTGTGAACACTGAAGAGTAGTGAACTGGTCAGTTTAGCGTGCTAGCTAGTTAGGCTATCATGCTAGCTAACTTGGGACAGCATTACAGACATGGCTCACGGCGCTACATTTTGTGGACATGTTTTTGGTGGTTTTGGTCACGATTTTACAGGGTTCTCCCTTGAAAAGTTGTTGGCCTGGGGACACGGTGCTCGACCAGCTGCGCTCCGTCGACGAGGGGGAATTACTTCGGTTTTGTGAAGCCCACTTCTACCACACAGGTGCTTTGCTGTGCTGAGTCACATGCACAGCGTGCTTTCTCTCGGACATCCTCAAGTGCAGCCGAGGTCGAATGAGGAAAATGTGACAAGACAGGGAATCATAGCTAAGCAGCAACAAGCACACTCTGGTCATGTGCTAACAAATATCCCATACGTGGTGGATTAGTGACTTTAGAGCGAGTCTAATACACTTAACATTATTTTGTCACTATCATATTCTGACATATTTTTTACAGTAACTTATATTTCTGTCATTAGTTTTAAACTTGTCTCTTATGTCTCTATCCAATGTGGTGTCCTTGATGATTAAGGCTTTGGGCATGAAACAAGGTGCCAGTACTGTGTTGAGTTAGTGTCGCATATCAACATGACCAGGCCTGCTGTGTATCTCAGTATTAACGTTATGGTGGCTTGTTTATGTGCTGTTTTTTTGTGTGGGGATAAAACATGCTATCAATATGAAGATTTAAGCCAAATTCAGATTTAATGTTTTATGTTCATGTTTTAACATAATTTCTTTATATATTTCACAGAATATTAAAGGACGTTCACTCTCAGCAAGTTGACATCAACAGTTGACACAAGGTAAAATCAACTTAGTACTGTTATAGTTTAATTAACTTGACATATACATTTGAAGTCATAGTTTGTGTTGCTGTCAATAGTACATTATACTGGGAGGACTACTGCATTAATTGTTTTAGCAAGGTACCTCATCTTGATCATGTTTTTTATTGTCTTTTGTTTCAGATCAATGAGGAGTTCAGAAGAATAACTACAGTTCATCTGGAGTGAAACTTTTTGTCGAAATTGGACAATTGCACTACCAACTTTCTGGAGATACTTGGGACAAAGGGCGGAGTTGCAGGAACAAAGACCCATGCTGGAATCACCCAGTCTGGTAAAGTTTAGATATTTAATATTATATAAAATTATGTTGGGCTCATATACACTGAGAATAGATGCATGACGCATTTGAACACATTCAATATTTTTGTTTGTTTCCCCCACTATCATCATTTTTTGAGAACACATCAGACTCGAAGATGTAAAAGTGAACATTAGTAAATTTGAATTTCAAAGAAGTCATTGAAGAGGACTATGCTCAACATGTCATGAAGATCCTTGTCATCCATGGAAATGCAACACAGAAAGGCTTCACTCCTGACAATGTGTTCGTCGTCAGAGGGAAAAGAGGTTCTTGATGACTGTCAAAGTGTGGCAAAGGCTTGCCTTCTGCTCATGGGCTTCATCTATGCGTATCTAAGTGTTGTCAAGCAATACCCATCGTTTCAAATTAAAAGTGTTTGTTAAATGACTAAACGTTTGTGTTCTTAAATTTCTTATTGGCAGCACTGATTTAGAAATGTTTTGTCTGGCAATGCCAACCAGATTATATATGTTGGTATTGGAGTGTGTCTGTCAGCAGTGACCTCTTTCACCAGTTAACAAGTAAAGCTGCTGTAGTTTAAAAGATGTTTCATGTTTTGTAGAAGCCTTATGTTAAGACAATTTTATTAAATAACAGTAGCCCAGTTTAAAAAAAATGCAACATTCATATTTGAATAGTTGTGTAGAGTAGTAGTAGTAGTAGTAGTAGTAGATAAAAGATATATTGTGTAAATATTTAATATTTCTCAATTGAAAAAGTAAAGAAAAGCTAGTTAAATATACATGAAACACCTAATTGAGTTTTACTGGGGTTTTGTAATTAGATGCAAAGGTAGCCTGTGTAAAGATTACTATCAAAGGCTAAGTACATTTTATGTCTAAGGAAGAAATATTCAAGTAAAAGTTACTTGAAAATTTTGGATAAAAAACAATTCTTACTAGTAAGTAAACTTAACTTGAGAATTCCTGAGTAAAAATTACTCGGAATTTCTGAGTGCAAATTGTTACCTAGCTTTTTTCAAGTAAATGTCACTTTTTTTTTTTTTCAGTGTAGATAATAGTTGTTGGCTGCTATATTAATGCTCTGAATCCTGTATATTGCATTTGATTGGCTGAGAGGGGAGAGGGCCTGACTACACCATTATCATGAAAAGTGGCATTATTAAATATAAAAGCATCAAGAAACAAAAGTGTTGACATTTTTTTTAATTTTATTATCAAATAAAATAAATTGTATTATGTGAAGGGTTGAAAAAATGTGAGTCATTGAGGATGAATTACTATTCTATTAAAATAATGCACAATATAATTAACTGTTTGACAAGAAAGGCAAAATCTAGAAACAAACCAAAATCAACAATAAACATTTGTAAAACAATTTAATAGTTTATTCAAAACCCAAGTAATTCTAGTAAACCAACACTCAAAAAACTAAAGCCAGACTAACACTGAAATAAAGCAGCTGTCGTTTCTATTCAGTTCCAACTTGACCTTCCATAAACTTTTGTTTGGTTGCATGCCAGCTGCAATTTGAATGAGTTGTCTGTTAGGATGGTTTGTGATTTCCATGGATAGAAAAAAGGAAGGAGACGGTGTGAGTGGAAAGACCGTCACATGTTGGGAGATACAAAGATGTCAGATTGCATGCTGTTTAACAGCACATTTCTGTCTTCTTCTTTCCTGTTTGGAGACAAAATTAAGACTAGATTCACTTGTCTTGAAGGGTCAATTATTACTAATGTTGTTATGACATTTTAGGTACAATTTGTTCAGATGATCCATATATTTGACTTTTTACTTGAACTAGAAATATGAAGGCCAAAACTCTACATTAGCTGCAACTAAGGGTAAGTGGGTAATGGTGATGTCTTTGTGAAACTTTCACAACACCTTAGAGGGAAATGTACTTTTTACTTCAATAGATTTATCTGACAGCTTTAGTTGGTTACTTTACAGATTAAGATTTTTACACACCAAACATATGACGAGTTTAGATTAATGAAACATGGAGAAAATAATCAGCAGATGAATCCATAATGAAAATGATCATTAGCTGCAGTAGTTCAAAATGAGCTCCAACTCAACCAGCTACAACAGAAAAGTCCTGCTTTTACATGAATGCATGAGTAATAATAATCTTATGATGCAATATATTTTACAATCACAGGGGACATTTTTCTACTATACTTTCCTGATTTTACTTACATACTTTTACTTAGGTAAAAATGTCAACGCAGGACTTTTACTTGTGACAGAGTATTTTTACAGTGTGGACTTAGTACTTTGCTGAAGTAAAGGATCTGAATACTTTCACCACCACTGAATTTGAGTAAATCCGCATTTTCAACTCCAACTAGGAAGAAGGTAAATACAAGCTGGTTACATACCGCATAGTACAACTGAACTGAACTGTAACTGGTTGTGAATATTGATATCCCTTATTGTAGAATGTTGTCAATGGTAATCTAAACATTTTTCTTCTTCAAGTATTTACTGTGTATTTCAAATTCAAACCCCGGATGAATTCTGATAGACTGAATGGAAACTGGGTGGTCACTGTTCTTTCTTCCAGGAGAGCAGTTTGAATCTGTGACGTGTGAGGCTCTGAGTCAGCAGCTGCCCTGGATTTGTTCCTTCCTCTGGTTCAAGCTGGTCTGCTGATGAGTTCATGTGCTGCGGGTAACACTGCTTTACACAACGAGTGAGTTTGAAGAGAACTGTCAGAAATACTGAAGTACAGTATGAGTTGAAATTCGATTTAAAAATAGCTGTTATGCATGCTTTTGATGAATAAATATGCTTAGTTAAAGCCATTGTGGTCCCATAGCAAGAAGCGCTCGCATCTTTCTTTCCCTCCTTTTCAGAAGAGGGCTAAATTGTAAGATAAAAAGCCCATGGATGTCTGGTTGCTATTACAACCTCATTACATAGTTTCCAGCAGAACTTTCCCTATCGGATATACTGTAGATGTTTAGTAACGCACAGATTAATTTATTTATGAGGACAAACAAGTTCTAACTGAAAACAAATTGTATACGCATATATATATATATATATATATATATATATATCTCATTTTGGAGGAAGCTTCTTTAATGGCTATTATTGACTTGTGCCTGTAAGGGACATTGTTTTAGGGGAATACATCCAGCAATTCACAATACATGACAGGAAAAATATGAATCCTTCTATGTATTTATAAATCCTTAATAAGAATAATTTGTGGTAAAACATGTGAAATCCCCCAATAATTGGAAAATACCATACCTTAGGGTAGCCCAGAATGTCTGAGTACTATAGCCTAAAGGAGCTATATATTTTTTAAGTGTTTCTTTGATTATTTATTTATCATCATATTCAGTTTTTTAAAAAGGATAATAACGTACCTTGTAATGCATTACTTGCAGTGTTACAGTAATGTACACCCACAGCGCCCTTGGTTCATTCTTCCAGGAAGCGAAAGTGCATCACTTCAGTGTTATTGTTAAATTGTTGTTATTTTTATTGCACGTGAAACGCATTGTACTGTGTTTAGTCCATTCTATGTACGTTGCTCTTTCCCCGTACACTGAAAGATTTTTTTAGTAATAAACGAAGGTTGTTTCTGTTGTAATGTCGGGTCGTACTATATTTTACAAGGAGTCATTGAAGGCAGCATGAAAGTGTGCGCTGACTCCAGCCCCCAGTGCCTCGTCTCTACTTCCTGTGCCATAACTTCACTGTACACAACACAGCAGGACAGCGTTCACTGTAGAGGAAGCTCTCACCTGATGAACACAAAGCCGTAAGTGTTTTTATTCCTATCAAACCGTACTTGACCAATAGAACTGCACCGTTGTTCGGCTAGCTTAACGATAGGCCTTTCTATCTACGAACGTGGGAACTCCGTGGAGCCTCTCGTGCTTATATTAAGTTACTGGACTATAATGAGCTGTGGAGATACGGGTCTGTGGCATAGACTGGTCTGTTGTCTTTTGGCATATTCACCGTAAACCAGTTACGTTGACTCTTCAGCCTTAAATTAGCATAGCATATAGGTCGTTAATAACAGACTGAAGTCCATGTTTAAACTATTAGACTTCAGTGAAAAACGAGCACGGTAACCGCAGTTTGCATGACAAGCAAACAGAGTGAATATGACCGCTGACGGTGGCACATGTGAGGGAACTGGATTAAGGTTTGTGTTAATGCGCGAGTTTACTGCACGAGCTGTCAAACTGAGGGGGGAGGGGCTTCACTGTGCCTAAACAGACTGCAACGGTCGCTACAATTCAACCAAAGATAACTTTACTCTTTTCAAATGGAGAGGACTGTAAGCTGTTTACAGCTTTTCTTCTGTTTATACAGGTGTTACAAACATGTAGCCCATTTGGTGTGAGTTTGTTCAAACTAAAGAGAAAGAGAACTAGAGTGTGACAAAGAGAAAGGTAAGTAGCTAGAAGTTATGTATGTATTGGTGCTCGTGAATTCCAAAAGAGAAAACTGTTTAAACTAGACTATTAAAAATGAAAACATTAAAAAACAACTAGAAAGTATTAGCATGAGACATTTTGATTTTGAAGTATAAATAACTGTTTTGTTGTGTTTCACTGAGAACAAGGAGTTCCTCATATGACCAAGTTTCAAGAGTCTGAGGCAAAACAAGCAGACAGAAGGAATGTCGTGGTGCTGGGAGAGATGAGTCATGAGGAAAATGTTTTATTTTCCCTCTAAGAAATGATGCGGTGCCTCTTCGGGCTCCTCCCATACATCTGACTGCAGACTCTTTACCAGCCTTACCTCTGCCAGTTCTCTCTCAAAGGGGTTCCTTCCAGCATGTCCTGAGGCACACTGAGTTTCATCTTACTGCTCTCAATGCAGTCAGGAAGTCCTGGAATTGTGCCATTACCATGTTCTTGAAAATGCACATAACAAGAGAGAGGACAAGTTATTTCAATTTCTTCAAAAAGTATGAAATATAATATCCAGTATACACAGGAGATGGACACAAATACATGCCTTAGGTCAGGGGTTTCCAGACTGTGTGGTAGAGTTGCATGACCAGTCACAAAAAAGTGTGCCTGCTGGTTTTTATCATACAAATTACAGTTTTGTAAAATTCTTCTTATGATTTCTAGTGAGAGAGAGAGAGTTGCTTTTTTCAGTAGTACGAGTTGGGGGACACGCGAGAGGCAGATTTTTAAAAAGAATGAAATAGTGTAAACTTTGCATTCAAGATATCAAAATATTAAAATCAATCTATTTAATAGCAATGTCTCCTCTATTCAAACTATGCTTCTATTTCAAAGTCTGTGTGTGCTTGGTGCAACAATATCACTGCATCATGGTACGTTCAACATCAGGCTATTATCTTATCTTCAATATCACAATCCGAATCATATGCAGAACTAGGGCTGGAATGAATGGTTCTAAGTATGTTTTATGGAATGAAATATCCTGCTTCAATCCATATGTGTTCACATTGTTCTTCCCTGGTATGGGACAAGCTCCACTTAACACTGGATCCTACATGTCCCATGATGCTACTATGAACTCTTTATTAGGCCCTGCCTACTTTGTCAACGTCAATGTCTTTTCAAATTCCACACTCCCAGTTTCTAACACAGGCTTTTTGTTAAGAAATTCAAAATATGTTTTTCCTTCAAAATGTAATTGGTGGAGTTCTCCTTTAACTTTACTTGCCTGCTGACACAGAAGCTTACTTCTGTTCTTCTCTTCAGTCCAAGGACTGGCCATGACGCAGCAGGAGCAGCAGGAGTTCATGGAGAGCCTGGAAGCGGCCCTCTCCTGGATGCGGGCCATCCAGGAGAGGCTGAAGGCCAATGACAACACCCAGGGACCCCGTGATGCCCTGGAGGGCCGACTCAGGGAGACGGAGGTGAGATACTTCCTGACCCTTCACTTCTGACCCCTGCTGCCACTTTAGTACTCTGTCAGTAGACTCCAGTGTTTGTGGTCTTTGAGCAGGATCCTTTGTTAGCGACCAATGTCTACTTACATTGTAGATATACAAGCAAATTCAGAAATCATGTGATACTGTCCTCAGTCATGAGAAGGTGAATAAAACAATGCTGAATACAATACTTCAATATACTTATATGTAATCTTTAAAAGGTCTGACAATTGAAATAAATAAACACATTTTGTAAATTGAAAGTATTGTAGTTTCTTGGTTACAGTGAGTAATGTAACAAAATAACACAAAACATGTTGGAAATAATGCTCCTAGGTGTATAATGTCTCATTTTCAGTCATCTAGGAACTGTTTATATTCACATCTGGATTTCTTTATTGTTTGGGATTCCCTTGGCCTTTAATGCAAAAAGTGACATCTCAAATATGAATTATGAAGTGGGATTTCTTTGGCTCATAGAAGATGACACTTCTTTAGGATCTTCTTTAGGAGAAATGTGTGCAGCATACATGATGAAAATGATAAAAGTGTTCTCTAGTGTCAAAGATGCTAGGCAGGAAGAGTGACAGATAAGTACTGGGGTTCATGGGAAATGTGGTCTTCATTTTGAGAAGTATTAGCAGTAATGATACACGTTGTGAGAGAAAGCTGCTACCAATCATCACATTCTAATAAGCTCCCAGTCACTTTACCACATGAGAGGTTTGCTGATGCTTTTTATGTTGTGCTCTGCTGAATGTGTAGAAGATCCATCACTCGCAGCATGAGGGTCGTGTGAAGATGGACATGGCGCTGGTGGCAGCTGAGAACCTTTTGCAGAGCGGAGACGAAGAGCTGAGAAACCACACCCACGCTAAGCTCAAAGACCTGAAAAGCCTGTGGGAGGAGACCAGCACCTATATCATCCACTGTCACAGGTGCTGCACTACTCACTGCAGACCTCAGGTGGACTGTGTGTGTGTCGTGATTCGTAGGTATTTGACGCACCCGAGGTCTGAGGTCTCCTTTGGCTGCATTCACAGTTAAGCCATTGATGATCTGTTTTGAGTCGCTTCAGATGTGTGTTTTCAGGTAATTGTTCCACACCTGAACCATCAAATGTGCATAGAGCATTAAAAGTTTCAAATGCCTTTAAAAGCTGGATTTGGTATCAACATGCTACAGTACTACAGTACCTGCAGTATCTGACTAAACTGCGGGGCCTCCCCAAATATTGTCTAGATCGTTGTTTGGGGTTCTTTACATTGCACTGCCTTACCTCTGAAGGATTTATGTGCTATCATGGACGCTTGCATGTTGTAAAGCTACAAAATGTCAAATGATAGTGAAAAATGGCCATCACTTTCCCAAAGCGACATATTAGAAGTAACTTGTTTTGGATATTTTGTGATATATTATTGGATATTTGCCAATTTTCTTGATGAATGACTTAATTCATTGATAATTAATTCTTTCAGCACTAATTCTGGAAGTTTTAGCAGGACTTGAAATGACAACCAGACTCTATTTTAAGCATCTTGTGTATATATTCATTTCTCTAGCTAAATTGGAGTAGTATGTTATCAGACAGTTATCACTGTGCAGTTGTTGACACATCTGGTTTGCACAACATCTGACGCTACATGACAAATAGCTGGGGGCTTTTGGTAGTGTTTTAATGTTAGTTAAACTACTATTGTCTTTAAAGTTGCTAAATTAGAAAAATAGATCATATTTATTGCCTCCACACGGCTCAACATAGCGATGGCTGAGCCAACGGCGCTATTAGCACTCACAGTGCAAGCAAAGGTAACATTGGTGACAGAGCTAACAGTGTTTACCTGAGGGGCAATGGGACGGTGGGTGCCATGTTTCCGTGCTACAGGCTAACTCTTCTTCATGTGTCTCACCTCACACCCAGTCGCATAGAGTGGGTGTGGCTCCACTGGGGCGAGTACTTGAAGGCCTACGAGGAGTTTGAGCTGTGGCTGACGAGCCGGCAGCGCGGCCTGGATGTCGTGGTGGAGCTGCAGCTGGGGGTGAAGGAGAAGCTCTGGCAGATGGACCAGCAGAGGGTGGTGGTGAGCGACATCCACAGCCAGGCGGTGCTCCTGGAGAGGCTGCTGGACGAGGCCGCCGCACTGCACAACAGAACCCAGGACCCCAGCGTGGAGCCCCAGGCCCAGGAGAGGCTGCAGGAGGCCTACAACGATGTCAGAGACAGAGCTGAGGTGAGGACTACCGCAGTACATCCTATTGCATACCTACATGGAAGGTGTGCATATGCTCAGAGCCAACAGATGTGAGAGAGATGTAGCCGCAGTAGCATTGCTATGTTTGCTGCAAATCAAACAAGGAAAGTGACTTTCATGCATCGTGAGTCCATCTCCTACAGTACTGCCATTTATTCAAATGTAAACATGACAGCAGACTAGAGATGTTCCCGACTGTCTGTGTTTTCATGTGTGGAGCCCGTCACACACACACACACACACCTGCATGAATATATCACCACTTGCCAGTTGTTGGTGGTTGCCGGTTGGAAAATTTCACCATATGGCCCAGCCGTAGTTATTTTGCTTGACTTTGCTTCAACGCCTGGAACCAAGTTCTAATTTGTTCACATCTCGCTGATGGCTGCTGTGGAGTAACGAGTATGCAAATGAGTATTTTATTATGGGCCAGTAATCTACTTTTAACTTTGCCACGTTTGCTATTTATACCTTTGTTACAACTAGTCTGTTATCTATTATGCATCTTGCCTGCATTAACCGAAATGAGCTGACATCCAAGCTGTGTGCTCGAGCTTATGTCTTGAACAGGACTTCGTTTCCGGTCTTGCCTTTTGACTTAGTCTTGTCTCAGACTCAACTGCACCTGGTCTTGGACTTGACCTGGACTCAACTAAGTCGTTCTCGTGGTTTAATGCTCGTGCATATCAGTGATCAGGGTCTTGCACTCTTGCACAAGTTGGGTCAGAGCCTTGCACCCAGTCTGTGGCAGCTCTGCTCATGCTAATGCAAAGCTTGTGGTTTATGTAAAAAATGCACACAGGTCAGCTGGTACAATGTGTGTGGAATAATACTTTAAGCACATGAGGAGAGAAGACAAGTAAATTAATAAAGTAAACACACTGGTAGAAAGAAAAAGAGAATGAACCATGCAGTGAAAGCATGTGGAATGAGGAACTGCGTCTTTGTAGCAGGAAGCACGGAGCTTGATAATCACTTGCAGATGAAATTCCAGTGGCTTTTGTTTGGCTCTCATTCTTTGCTTCCACCACCACACACACACACACACACACCCATATACACATTTACAGTACATATTGTTGACTATGTTTTGCGAGGGATGGAAGGGAACAGGAATTGTGGCGGTGAGGTTCAAAGGATGACATGTTTTTTCATGATGATGCTGTGGGGGAGGCTGTGTAGTTGGCTGTATGTGTGAGTCTGTTTGTGGGATTTGCATTATGTTTGAATCAAAGTGAGTGTACAGTATGTGCCCACAAATCAGTGATCCCTTGGCTTAATTTACATCTACAGCAAGCATTTCAAACTGTGATTCATGTTCACTTCTGTACTTTACTCTTTGTATGAGCGATACATGTATGATACATTTGATATTCATTCTGTCTATATTGAATCTGCTAAGGGAGCGAACAGTTTACTGTTTATTCAATTTCATTCAGAGTAGAGATATTGCTGGATTAGTCAACATTATCAAATACATGCCAGCTGCCACACAATGAGACAGCTCTTCCTCTTCCTTTTTCAGACAGCTCTTTCAAATCAAACCTACCTCATGCATTCACTTGAACACACCAGTCTGCTGGCAAATCTCTACTTTTGACTCCAAATGGGAACGTTGCTGTGTTTCACGGGGTAACCCTTTGTGGAAGCACCTCCTACCTGTGAACTGGCTCTTCCTGGTTAGTCTCTGTGTTCGTATCTAAAATGTCAACGTGCTCTCAAGCGTTATGTAGTAACAGACAACAGCTCTCAGTCTCACAGGAGAATACAAATTCATATTCACGCTCCTCGCTCAGATACCCAAATGTGAAGTCTGTAATGTGTGTTGAAAGCTCTCCGTTCATTTTTGAACAGTGCGCCACTAAAGTGTCTCCTGCTGTGCTAGGAGCGTCTGTCGCTGCTTCAGAAGATGGCTGAGGAGCACCAGACATACCAAGGCTGCGTCCAGAGGTTCCAGTCCTGGCTGCTGTCAAAAACCAAGGAGCTCACTGATCTAATGGAGAGGGAGGATACCTCCGAGAACAAGCTCAGAGCCTTACAAGTGAGACTGAATAAACAAACCTGTCTTTCTAATGTTCAATATGCAAAGGGTAATAGTTTGAATAAATATTCTCAGCTGTGTAAAATTTACTTTTATGAACTAAAAGTACCAACCAAATGAAAAGTAGGTACAACTATCCTCATGGTGAAGACATTAAAAAAACATAAATGGAGGGGTACAATAAGTGTGGTCTATTTATCTATGTCATTAGAAATATATCACTGCAGTATTCAAAATATGAATCCAAATACTGTGTAATTCCACTGCAACTGCACAGTTTACTAAAGCTGGGATGATTAGAGTGTTTCCTTCAGTGTGATCTTACTGACTGTCATGGAGTCTCCGGGGGAAGAAGTATACACTTTTTTATTGTTTAATTAAAATCATGAATTAATTGACCAGTTCAAAAATATCATAGATAAAAAATAAAACATGTCATGAATATATTGATTAAAATGTCTTTTAAATACAACACATTTTGTTTATTTCATTTGTAAGGGACCATGTACAATATTAAAGATAAATGTTGCCTTTTTATTGTACCGTACCAAAGTTAGCTTTAAACCGTTTATTGCCAACGTATGTTGCACATACAAGGAGTTTGTCACGGCGGGTGGTGCATAACATTAAACAATCAACAACAGTGTGAGAAATAAAAACATATTCAAATTTACAATAGAATATAAAAGAATATCAAACAAAGTGAACAACAAACAGATAACAGTACTATAAACAAGTATGATGAAGTGTAATGTAAAAGTGTCGAGTGTGTTTAAATAAAGAAACAGGGAGGGAATGTGCAGGAACGTGACCGGTAAGAAAATGTCCTGGGGATGTCAGTCAGTGGGGGTCCCGGGCTTTGTTGATGAGCTTAACTGTTCATGTGGCGATAGGTCTTGGTCCTGATGGACCGCAGCCTCCTGCCAGATGGAAGGGGCTCAAATAGTTTATGTCCAGGGTGCATAATTCGAGATTTCGATTGCCTCTCAGCGGCTCTCAACATGGCGACGCCTAAGTCGGCGGCTTGTAACTAACAGTGCTAAAAAGGTTAACAGTGCTGACTGAGCTAACCAGTGGGGCACACTCGCATGCACTGAAAGCACGCACGACCGGCCAGCTGTGTAAAGAAAGCAAAGAGAAGGTCTGATCATAACACACACAGAGGGAGAGTGACTTCATTCTCTGCTCCACTATGTCTTTACATAGACAATAGTGGTTTGCTGCCATATTGATGCTCTGAATGTCTTTTATTGCTCCTTCAAGTTTAACATATTGAAATTCCCTTTCGCCAAGTTACTAACTGTGGATATAGTTGTGCTTCTGAAAAACTCCATTTTCATGATGTTTGATGATCTTCCAGTTGAGAAAACTAGATTCAGCTCTCTAATGGCTGCTGTTAAACGGAGAAAACGTGATGCCCTATAGGTCAGAAAACGTTGTGCGCTCTGGTTCCCCAAAGCATGCAGCTGGTGCCCTTTTTATTTCATTTCTTGCCTGTGCCCCCGCCAGGTAGTGGCAGACTTTTTTACCTGGCCTTTTTAATGACTAGCCTATATTTTTTGTAAGAATCTTAGTGGTCACAAGTATTTCATGTTGTTGAGAAATACTTCTTATGATTTGAAACCAAGTCGAATTTATTTTTTCCACCTGTACCTTTGGAATCCAAGCCAACACATGAATTGTAATGCTTCTTCTTCTGCCCCCGTGTCAGGCTCTGGATGACAGTGTAGCCGGCGAGGAGAAGACCCTGCAGCATATCGAGGGAGTGGCGGAGGCGGTGAGGGGCAACACCTCTCCCTCTGGGGCGGAGATGGTGATGGAGGAGGCCGAGGAGCTGAGGCTGGGCTGGCAGAGGCTGAGGCAGGGCCTGTGTGAGTCTGAGGAGGGCCTGCGCTCCAGCCTGGACTCCCACAGTCAGTACATGGCCAGATGCCAGCGGCTGGGAGAAGACATCGGCCAGCTCAGGGTGCTGCTGCAGGGGCTAGACCAGGAACTGGAGGAGGGCCGCGAGGCTAGGGATCGCACTGACCGGACCGAGGAGCAGATGGTGGGCCAGTGGAGGAAATACACGGTAGGTTTTTTAAACATATCTGTTGATCTTTACAAATCAAGACTCTGAAGTCTAACATAGGTGTAGCTGTCAGTGCTGAACAACATGTTGAAATCAAAAATTCCTGGTATCCTGGTTACTGTAAATCCTTGTATGCACGCAAAAGGTCAGAAATCGAATTTCTCCCCTTCCCCCATCTGTATTTTGTCTTTCTCATTTGAACTGTATTAGTAACAGAATATGCTGCGTCCGTTAGGTCTGTCTTTTTCTAAACACGAGAATGTAGTTATCTCTTCTTTCATCCAGCCACTCACATGTTACTTTCCCTGTCTGCAGTTTTGTTTTCATGCACATGACAAACACTCCTGAGCACCATAAGCACACATCGACAGTGTTTGTAGAATTACTCTCACTGCCAGAGGGGGAGACAAAAGTTCCACACTGCTGGTTGAAGTATTTCTATTTCCTACTACCGTATTTTCCGCACTATAAAGCGCACCGGATTATAAGGCGCACCTTCAATGAATGGCCTATTTTAGAACTGTTTTTATATATAGGGCGCACCGGATTATAAGGCGCATAGAATAGAATAGCGTCGTAAACGTGTCTCTTGAAAGGTGCCATTTTGGGGTCTTTATACACACAAGTGGTGTTGGACTAGGAGTAAGCACAGTACCGGTGTTTACCGCGGTGCGGCTTTGTAGTTTACCAGTCGTACTGAAACATTTTGACAGAGCGCCGTGTACAACCAGTATGGATCAACCAATTAACCAATTGATCCATATATAAGGCGCTCCGGATTACAAGGCGCACTGTCGTTTTGAGAAAATGAAAGGCTTTTAAGTGCGCCTTATAGTGCGGAAAATACGGTACTTTCTACATCTTCGAGGCAAATACTTTTTACTCTGCTACATTTATCTGAGAGCTTTAGCTACTTTGCAGATTCCGCTTAACAATACAAAATATAATTGATAAATAAGAATAAATAAATAAATTACAATATTATATCAATAAGGATTTATTGGCTTTCTCACTACTCTAGAGGACTCTTGCAGGATATTCCCAGTTGCCATGTTCAGTACTTGATAGTTTGATACGGTGCTACGGACACATTTAGAAACAAAGGGACTGAGATTTGATACGTAGCTGTAGGTTTGAATCTTTGAATCTTTGCTCATTTCCAGGATACCAAATGTATTTGCACTCCATCTGTCCTCCCCCATCTCCTTTCTCTTCCTTTCTATTATCCATTCTTCTCTGTGGTTGTACACATTCATTTTCTTTTTCTGTCATGTTACATCTTCTTTCTGCACCTATTCTCTTTACATAAACATCATTCCTCCTCTAGTCCCTCTCAGAGCTGATTCTATCTACGTGCCCTGACATGATGACTCTTGACTGGATTCCTTTTCTCCATCACAGTATATTTTACAACCTATCTCACATTCCTGGCTGCCCTGTCAGTGAAGCTGCTCTATCACTTCAGTGGATCGACTGAATGAGTGCCTCAGAGAGGTGTGGCACAATCCCAGTCAGATTACTATTCCTACCACTGCAACATCCAGCCATCTCTTTGTCTGCCCGTGGATTGATGAGCAGCATTGTTTGGCAGAAAAGTGGGCATGAACGTGACAAGCTTTGCCTCCATAGAATTTATCTTTCGTACGTTTTCATACACACGTTTGCACCGTGTGATGGATAAAGGGCAGAATCAGCAGGAGACAGAATTCACAGTTCAAAGAGAATCTTTCTGCTCCTGTGGACCTGTGGAGCTGCTTCGGTTGGGTGTGACTGGAATGCTTAACGATCCGGTGGACTCATCTGTCTGTCATCTGCTGCAATCTAGACAGGCTGTCACCTCACTGTGACTGTTTTTACTTTTAGTTTCAGACGTGAAATGGATTGTAAACACCTCCAGTTTATCTACATTTGAGCTGAGATATTCTACTCCAGATAATTCGCATAAAGTGGTAATGGATAGAAATGCCAAACAGTTATAGAACATTCTCCAGTAAGGGTCCTAACCTTAAAGAAGATACAGTGGTGTGCTTTTATTGAATAAGTGTGTTTAATAATTCATGAGAGCACATGTCAATTGCTGGAAAGAATGGGGTTTTTCACATTAGCACAGCTGTGCTTTTCAGCGCACTCTTTTCACAGGTGTGTCATCGCCAGCTAATCATGGCCGCAGCTGATAAACATCAGTATGGCTACGCATGATTTCACTCTGCCAGTTAGCTGACAGCCAATGATAACACGGTTGGTGCTTTGTCCTTGACACACCTGAAGCAAACTTACTTATCGTAATTATTTGCAGCTGTGTCATTCTGTCCACCGTGAGTGACATCAGTAATGTTCGCAGTCTATTTACTATGAGCTATTTCCAGGGCTTTGGTACTGTGCATTTCGTTGACTGGCACATCTAAATGAGACAGAGCCATTGTTGCTTTTGTTAGTTGCACCTGTTGCTCCTCTTGCTATGTAAGTCAAAATATCCACCAAGAGAAAGGTCTATTGCCTCAAAATGACAAATACAACGAAGGTGGAGGAGCTGCTTAAAGCCGAAAATGCCTCTGCTCCAGCAAGCTTATAGAACAGATAGTAACAAGGTCTCAAAGTGCACCTTTAAAAGATTATTTTTTCAGTTTTAAATTGTGAAAATTTTCTAAATCTTCTAAAATATGTTCCAAATATTTTTTGTTTGCACTACATGCATTTATTTGATATGACTATTTATATGTTAACAGTGTATGCTGTTTACATCAGTGTGGCATTGAAACACAGGAAGGTGTGAAAAGGGTCCATTGGAAGTGTACTGATGTTGCTGTTTCTGATGTGCAAAGTGCTGTGGTGGAAAATATTCCTATACCCGCTTTGCGTGAGTCTTTTACTGCTGAAATACATAATACCGAAAACCAGGTTGTCTTTTAAGTATTTATTCTCTGCGCAGAGAAGGTTCAATCATCACAACAGAATGCGTTCAGTCTCAGTGAGGAAGAACCAAGAAAAAAGTGAACAAGCTTTCTTTATACAGAATGAGCAAAGGTGGGGGCCGATGGCCAATGTTACAGACATTTCAGTATCAGACTTTTGGTCTCAGACTGATAGGAACAACATTCAGAAACAAACGGTCAGCAACCAAAGCAAGCGGCCCAAAGGCCTTGGTGCTGGAACATTCTCATACAACACAGTTAGTTATCTTTGTGAACAGAGAGGGAGAATTCTTCTTCTGCACAACAGACATGGTGAAGTTCAACAAAGTTCAGAGCAAAATTACTTCTGCATGAATACAATATACTGAGTGGAAATATATACTACATGAAAAATTACCATTACAGTGCAAAGATGACAGCTTTTTACTGTGCATTCTGGGATTTTTTTTCTGGAGCTGATAAACAAAACATCTAGAACTATTTGGCGTCATGCTGCATTCATGCAGTGTTGGTAGAATAGAAGACCAGGGAAACCTATTCCAAAATTATTACCCCCACTGTTAGCCTTGTAGTCACCCCAAGTAAAGGGCCTAAATTAGCTATTTTTGTTTAGTTACATATTGGCACAATTCAAAGTGTATTCTTGACTATAATACATCATTCGTCATAGATCAGGATATAGCTCTTTTCTATTTGGCTAAATGACTGTATAAGTGATAATATGGGTACTGCCCATTGTTACAACGGCCCATTATTCCAAAACCCCAATAGTCAGAAAAATGTCCCATTTGACCGAAAGCCCATTATCCCGAAATAAACTCACATTGTTTCGAAGGCCCATTGCCCCGAAAATACACACTCTCGCTACAACAAACAGACGCACATGACATGACTTCATAAGACCTTCACGATTTTCTTTTTCCAAAGATGGCGAGCTCACGACCCACCACTCTGGTGTTTGCAAACCAAATGTTATTGCACTTTTGTTCATATAGCAGTACTTTTAAAATAAAAGTGCGCAATACACTACTTTTGAATTCATTATTGAATTTTGCGCATAACAATGCACTTTAAACAAATAAGGTTATTTTTAACAGGAGTATTCCCTTTACACAGTCGCAGTTAAAATACAGTTATGATTCTGATGATATTCAACTTTATTTTCATGTATGTAAGAGATGCAATTTGAAATATACACCTTGAAAACTGCAAACCAAAATACGTCATGTTTTTTTCCTTTTTTTACGTTCGTTAAATTCTTAGTAGCAATAACTAAATGATGTGCTTATTATACATATTCCAAACAAAAACACTTTAAAAACTATAAAAAAAATAATTTAAATGAATCATTTATTTTTTTTGGTATTTTGGTCAGATACATATGCAACGCTGATTACCGTAATATGTGTGGTATTTGTTATAAATGTACGTTGGTACATAGAGGGTGATAAGAAGCTGTACATGGAGGGACTTAGGACCCAGGGGAATGTAGGTGAAGGAAACAGGAAGAGACGCCACACAAACAGCCGTTCACCGCTCGCTGCCAGTCGGCCGGCTGGTTCTTGTGTTAAAAATGTCCGCTTAATAATAAAAAAAAAAACCTGCATTAACACGCGATAAAATAATTGTCGTTAATTAATGAATGCGTTAACGCGTGAACTTGCCCAGCGCTAATATACTGTATATATATATATATTTAAATCTTTCTAATAAATGAAGAAAGTTGTTTGTGCTCCTTTTGTTGTTCAGTCTACAATGAACATTTATTTAAACCAGGTGGTGAATCAGAAAACGAATCAAATATAAACGAGAGTTTAATCTCTGATCTGTCTTCACTCTGGTATGAAACTCCAGTCAGTCAGTGCGATCAGCTGCCAGCATCCAATCACATAACTGATGAACAATGAGGGGGCGTGTCAGCCATTAAAACACTTCCTGGAAGGCTGTTCTCCTGCGTCCTCGCTCATGGCTCCTCGGAGATCCCTCCGAGCTAAATAAGAGCTTTGGGACGGGCGTCAATATGGAGGAGCAGAACAACTTCCGGTTCAAGCGAGGATCGAGGAAATGACAGTTAAGAGACTTGGGATGTACCTGTCACACTTCTGGAACAGAGCAGAGACTCAAGCGCAGAGACGAGGTGGAAGGCAAGTTTATTTTTTACTGGTCACTAGGGGTGGGAATCACCAGAGATCCCGCGATACGATATTATCACGATACGATATTATCACGATATTGCGATTTATTACTTTTTTCAACTTCAAATGATGTCCCCAAAGGAAAACTGTCAACATGTTTTATCTAATAAGATAAAGTTTTCAGTCTGTTCATCTCACTTCAATCATTTTTATTGCAGCAAAATAGGATTGTCAAGCAGGCAGACTGACCAACAATGTCATAAATGTTGCATGAACCTGACAAACTGAACTGTTTGTGTTACTACATAGTCCAACTTAACTATATGCAAACGTGTGGACTCAGTATATAAACTATAACTTATATAAGTAGGATATAAGAGTTATATAACTCAGTATAACTTGCGATGCGTGGACATCAAGGGCAGAGAGACAGTTATGCGCCGCACTCTCCCCATGAGCCTGGCTACTGTTGGCAGATTTAACCCCGTTGTGAGGCCAGATGTCTCTTTGTTTTGACCAACTTCCTACCAATCACGCTGACCCGGGACCTTTCCTGACCTCACCAGAAAACAACTCAGCACCATCTAGTGGACTGAAAAAGCAATTGTTTTGATTTTTTTTTTTATAGTTTATATAATAAAAGATCGATACTTGGCATCCATGTATCGATACAATATCGCCACGCAAAATATCGCGATACTATGCTGTATTGATTTTTTCCCCCACCCCTACTGGTCACCAAAAAAGTAATAACTGGTGACGGGGTTCCTGCCGCTGCTGCCTCCAAGCCGCAGTGATCACCGGTTTCTGACCCCGCTGCCGAATGCCAGCGATAGGGGTAGGCCTACCAATTGCTGGTAGGCCAACTGAACCCAACGAGGCCCTCCCAAGGCAAGGCGTGTTCCAAAAACCAGGTCAGACCGTTTAGGTGCAACACGCACCAAACGATGGTTGTACACTCTCCTTCCTTGGGTCTGGAAAGCGAAACGCATGGTGCTATCCTCTGCTGAGTCTGTGCTTCTGGAACAGAGCAGAGACTCAAGCGCAGAGACAGGCACTGGAGACGTAATAAGTAACTCAAAACAACTCCAACAGGGAGCGGACCAAAAATCCAAAAACTGTAGAAAGGCAAAGTCACTAATTATGGAAACAAACACGAGGACAAAATACCAGAACATGACGCACACTCGGAGAAGGACAAATGCAATCTGACAACCAGAACAGGGAAAGCAGGGGAGAATATATGTGTGGGGTGATGAGTAGATTGCAGGCAGGTGAGGTGAGTGCAGTGTGGGGTTGGCAGAGGAAAAAGCCAGTGGCAGGTGATTGAGCACAGGTGAAGTGAATGAAAGCAATCAGGAGACACTCAGACACAGAGACACAGGAGGGAGCCGGGAGGAGACCAGGGGCGGAGCCACACAGGAACACGGGGAAAAGCCTAAACCGTGACAGTACCTCGGGCCAGTGTTATTAATGGCCTCAGGTGTTTCCACTCTGCCTGACGACCCTCTGCCACACCCACCTCCAACACCTGCAAGGAAGGCAGCCAAACGAACAGGCAGACAGGGCAGAGAGGGTCGTCACACATTGCTGAAAGAGCATCTCCGTCAAACAACTGGATTTGTTGAATTTATTAATTTTCCCTGAACGCATCATAATGTAACTGAACGGAATCGCCGTTCGTTAGCCGTTATCGGTGCTGCTAACGTTAGGTCTTCTGTCAATTTCAAAATGGAATTGGTTGTTTACAATGTAACATTATCAGGGATCAGCGAAAAGAAAGCATGAATGCCTATGTCCTGATCAGATATTTTACTGAATATCGGACGATAACGATCATCAGAAAAACGTTATTTCACACTGTGATGGTTAACGTTAAACTGTCATTAATCAGCGGTTCACATGTGTGCTGAACCGTGAGGGGGGATTGATAATGGTGCGTTACACCACTACATCAAACAGCAGCTTAGCGAGTGTGCAACCTTGAAGTTTGCTGCTGCTGTGGCTTGTGCTCACATTGCTTATGTTCCATACTTGTATCTTGCAGGGCGTGAGGAATACCCTGGATGGGGAGGAGTCCCAAGTGGAACTACTCAAGGCTCAGCTCAAGGAGCTCTTCAGGTTCTCAGAGGACTCGCGTCACCTCTCTGATGATGTCCTGGCTGTTGTCAAAGAACATCAAAGGTATGTGACAGGAAGCTTACCGCTATTGAAAAACCCTGAAAGTCAAAACCTTGTGGACCAATATGTAGGCCACATAATATCTTAAAACTTCCTTGTTTATCTACTTGTGTGTCGCTAATTGTAAAATAGGAAATATATCTTTGCAAATGTGAATTCCGGATACACATGCTCAGGCATGAAGAATTTGAGTACACCAATAAAACTAGTAAATACCTTGCAACTCAAATAAAACAACCATCCCAGTTATCAAAGTCTCAGCAGGGAATCCTACACAATCAATTGAGGAAATAGAGACAATTTTAAGTATTCTGTGCAACCTGTACTCAGTAGAAAATGACACAAACCAGGGTCAGGTAAACCAAGACCTACAAAAGGTCTGGATCCAATGGGCACTGGCCCACGTTTATGCAAATTCACAGTTGGTGGCAGCATGCACCTGAAAATGTGGTCGAGGAAAGTAGAGAAGACCACAAGCCAAAGCAAACAAAGTAGTTTTCAAAATAAAATAAAAAAAGGTTGAGGAAATATTTTACGAAGTAGGAAATGTTTTCAACTTAAAACGACATTTCCCCCAAACTCTACCTGATAATGATATCCAGTCGAAACGTGTCAACAGAATCCGGACATTATTAATCGTGCTTCTCGTGCATTTTAACAATATAAATGACTCAAAATATAATTTTACACATCTGAATTGTATTTCCCTGCAGCAGGATGTCCTACTTAGCTTTTAGTGCTACTTTCAGAGATTTGCGAGGCTTAATGGAGTGCTCTAGTTTTGGATATTTAAAACTCAGACTCGAGTGGTTTGAGCCATGTGTACCCTGAGCTGGGAGGTCATTATGTTCAAGTGGTATTTTAGTTAAAACGACTAAAATTAAGTCCAGTGAAGAAAAACAAAAAACAGCTTCACAATTTGCTCTGTGACGTGTAACAAACCATTAGGCATCCCATTTGTGTATTCTTTTGCTTTAATGCTTTAATTATGCGCCCACTTTTTTGCCCCTGTTACTAAGAAATGGTGGCAACACTTTATTAAATGTGTCCTTTATTTCCAAATAGTTTGCGAATAATTTGTTGCATTTCCTGGAAAGAGCTGTGTTGTAGTGGTAAATGTAGAAATCATTAAGCATTAGAAAATGAAGGTCAGAGACATCATTTTAGTGAATTTAGTTAGTTGTCCATCCATGCATCCATTCCATTTTCTACTGCTTATCCTGGGCCGGGTTTCCGTGGCAACAGGCTAAGCAACGTAGTGCAGACGTTCCTCTCACAGCAACATCTGGGGGATCCCACGGTGCAAGGCCAGTATTTTATGGAATAGTTTGTGGGCATATGTTTCTTGATATGTAGAGGTCTTTTTGTATGCTTTTCAGATTCTATCTATTAAGGACATTTCTATATTCTAGACATGTTTTATTGCCTCTATAAATAGTAGCTTTCAATACTAATCCATTTTATATGTTCAATAAACTAATTCAATTCTTCAAATGACATCTACTCCTTCATTAAATATCCAGAATCTAAAAACATGCAGCTATTGTTTGTTTAACTGCTGGACAAAAGATGCTTCCTACTTCAGTGAAAAGTCCATTCTCAGGGTTTGTGCACTGAAAGTTTCCAGTTTCCATTTCACTGCAAGTAGCATATTGGACCTTACCTTGCAAAGTAGTGGAATCCTTGCTAAATGACAAGATCACACAAAAACCCATCTTGTCAGGTTTCAAGTAATTCAATTTAATTCAACTCAATTTATTTGTCTTGGATTTGTCTATCCAAAGAGCCATTTTGCTCTATTTTCCACCAAATAAAATTAGTCTGGAGCCGCAAAAGCTATTTGATATCACAGCTTATAAAGTTGTATATATAGTTATATTATATATACAAAAACTATAGTTTGTTGTATTTATGAAAATATAGAACAAGAATAAAGACAATTCTTGACATTTTTTTGCAATTTTACCTGATATAACAATATCAAACTCTTATGAAGAGGAGAGTTTGCTGCAGCAGCTGAGAAATCATCTCCAGCGTGACACTGTTCAGCACATGCTGTGTGCTTGTTCTGGAAGCATACAGGTAAGCCAGCATCGTTGGCAGTGAAAGCAAATGAAGACGTCCACGCAGAGTTAAACTCTCTATTTTCCTCCGTGACTTTTCTTTTTTTGGATTTATCCATTGATAGTTTACAGAGGCCGGGGGTCTGTGGAGGGTTGAATCTCCCCCACCGAGAGAAGGCCGGAGAGCACGCTCCACTGTTATTTTACAGTAGAGTTGCTTCTTAATAAATCTACCCTAAACTGGTTTACAATTAAAAGTATTTAATCCTACTGAAGCTAATACAATTACAGAATGAAGTACACTACTAACAAAATATATAATAATATGATCCGCGCGGAAAAGCTATTCACTCGCGACTCAGCCTGAAAACACAGATGCTTCCACGCTGAGAGCCGAGTAGGAAGAGAGTGAATACCTTTCCAGCACTTCCTCTTACAGTTTGAAATCCCCTCCCTTTTGGCCATCTTAATTCCTATTGGCTAATTTCGGTTGCCTCCTCCTGGCGTCAGGCTTCCGAAAACCCTCGCGCGGGCACAACCTGCAAATGTCTGTCTAGAAGTCTGACTTTCCCTTGGCTATTCTTCACAGTTTAATACATTCAATGACTGTCTTTTATGGCTTAACACTTCTTTGGTAAACATTCTATATAAAGATTAGGATTTGCAACTTTTGGCAAAAACCTTCACAAGTTTCACAAGCAAATATTAAGGTGCTACAATTCTACTAAGATACACTTCTAACTACAAATTCTAAAACACTTCTAATTATGAATCTTCTAATTATGTATTCCAACATACTTCTAATTATGATTTCTTAATTATGAATCATTAAACACTTCTATTATAATTTCTTAAAACACACTTCTAAACCCAAAATTTCCTACAACTCCCCCCTAATCCACTGTTCACAGTGGATTAAATAATACCCTGGAAACACAATCCCCTGACTCTATCTGAGGATGAGTTCCCCTATCTAAACAATAGTAAACAACAATTCAAGTTTTTTTTTTTTCCTATCTGATCACCCTACGCTTGCCTCTCTACACACAATAACAGTCGATTCCGGTTGAAGTCCTCTGGTGTCCAGGTGGTGGGGCTGTAGATGGTGGAGGAGGTCCTGCATCGAATCCAGAATCCATCCTGAGGGCTAGAGAAAAATTCCTGAGAAGCCTTGTCTGCTCTTTTTACACTTGACAAAATTACATTTCTTAATTATTGCACCCTGAAACCCATTATAGCCCAATAAAAAATAAAAAATAAATCCTCTTAAACAATCAGTCTATTTTCCAAATTTCCAGTATCTCACCGGATGTGTTTAGAAGTCCATCTGGGCCTAATCAGGTCCTTCAGGATCCCAGCAAAAATGTTCAGGAGCTGCTTGTGAAGTCCTGCTATTGCATCGCTGGTGGCCTCAACTAAACAGTGGCCATCAGAAGTTCCATTTCTTCCTCATCACATAACTGATTTCCCTGTACATGCGTCTTACTAACTGTTGAGGCAATAAACCCCTGTAGAAGTCCACGGATGCAAGGGAAACAGCATCCACAAACGACTAGTAGGCCTGCAGCGACAACACAAAGTAGTTAAAATTGACAAAAATGCACTTTTCCATTTGCCGAACATACCCTCCAACCAGTCGGTGACTGAATTATCGACACCAGAGTTCTCTGCTAGCTCTTGGCTAAGTGCCGTCAATCCGGCCAGCGCCCTGGTCACCGATCCATCAGAAGCTGTGTTATTTGGAATGAAGGTACAGCAAGCAGATCCAAACATCCTGCAAACTCCGCCTTTCTCAGCTAAAATCATATCTAATGCCATTCTGTTCTGCAAGGTCATTAAACTAGTCTTCGCCAGCTGTGCATGCAGTCCTGATATGGCGTCCCTGGTGAAGTTTACAAAACGCTGTTGGTTATAGTAAATGTAATTGATCCAATCGACATTTTTATTAATCGTTACCCACCAGAAAAACGTTGATTCAAAACCGCCAGCTACTTGATTTCTTGCTTTAAATTCATTAGGCACCCCCCTTGGCACCCCTATGATATCTATATACACTTGGTCATCAAAAGCTCCCTTCGGGCTATCGGCATCTCTTTTGGGTCTTCGGTTAGCATGTGTGCGTGGAGAAATTAGTTCCTGATAAGTTGCATCATTGACAGGAAAAATATAAAATGGCAATATAAGTTGCACTAACGCGCATCTTCCTGTCCAATCCCTAGGCAGGATTGGATATATGGTTTTTTCTCCACACCACCACCATAAATCAGCTCTGGGTGCTGTCTGTCTTAACACGTTGTTATATAGATGGTCTTTGGCATGGTGAATGTTGCTACAACTTGCTGCAATAATACTGCCTACATTGGGCCCCTTAGCTGTATCTGAGACTATACAATCAAATGGACCCTCTGAAATCTTGAACAGAGGTGGGGTAGTATATTCTACAGGTGGGTAATCCCAATGTAGCCCCTGACAAGTGTGATGAAGTGGCAAAGCTTCATCAGTAAACAGAGTCAAAATACAACTAAATTCTGGGCTCAGGGGTCGAAATCTTGATGGAACAGGTGTTGCTAGGGGTGAAGGTTCTGAACACACAATACAGTCTGTACTTTTCTGGCTTGAAGCCGTATATTGTACCCACCGGAGCCATAAATTCCCATCCGTCATCCCCATTTCCACACCAGTTACATCACTCCCCAAGTCAGTCGTATGTCGAACCTGATCATTCATGATCTTTTTGACGGGTTTAACAATAATTCTAAGGAGCCCTTGTGGGGCAGGGCTATCTATAGTTGCCTTTCCCTGTACTACGTAAAGTCCACTGTCAGTCAATTTTGGGTTCGTTAAGGTAAGTCTTAAAGGATTACAACTACCCTCTCCCCTTCTGCACATGTGATAAGAAGATGGGGCATTTAACATCTTTAGTCGGTCTTTAAGGCCTGGGTTGGGGTCTTTCTCAAAACCCTCGCCGCCTGTGTTCAAAGTTGCCCATTCCCATTCTTCACAATCACACTCATAATATGATACTAACTTACCATATTTATTCGTAGCGGGTCCACACAGGTCAGTAATGATGCACAAAGTTTTGGTCATCCAACCGTAGGTATGTTCATACTTGGGGCAGGAGACTACTTCACAGAAGTCGAACTGCACCATTGATGTTGTACCTTCTTTGAACGTAAGAGTGAGAGTAACATTTTCATAGGTGAGTGTTGACAGGGAAGCATCTCTACGTGGTCGGGGATTAATTTGATTAGTCACAGATGCTAAATTTCGAATCTCGATGTAGTCATGCTTATTTTGTGATTCCTGTCTATGTTTAATTCCCCATACTAAGAGGGAAACTACTGAAATCAGGAAGAGAATGATTACAGACTTCCATAACCCACTGAATCTAGGGTCTCCGAATGGAAGCCATCGTTTAAACTGTGGGGGAAGCATCATTTTTAGTACTGTTTAACCCCTCTTTTGGCGTATTTTCTGATTCAAATTTTGCCTGTTTGATGTTCAATCCTGTCTCTGCGAGAGTTTTACTCGTTACCTTAGCTGCTGCACAGTGAGTGAGGTGGTGCCAATTAGCTCCAGTTTTACCTTTTACCTTTACTGCATGTGAGGTTGCCAATACTACCTCCCATGGACCGGTCCACGTTGGTTCACTCCACTTACGCTTGTGGACTTTTATCCACACTAAGCTGCCTGGTGATACAACAGGAGCCTGCTTCTTTCCGTCAGCTGCTGCTTCTGCATTAGTCACCTGTGAAAACAAAACTCGACTCATGTTAGTTAGCGCCCTTGTATATTCTTCAATTTCTAGGGTTAACAAGTCTAGGCTAGGACCATGACTGCTGGTCCTTGGTGGGCCAGACATTGGCCTGCCTGTGAGTATCTCATGTGGTGTTAAATGTGTGCTGTTATGTTCTGTGTTTCTCATGGACATTAGTGCCAAAGGCAGGGCGTCTGGCCATTTAATAGATGTGGTGTGACAGATTTTAGCAATTTTCCTTTTTAAAGTTTGATTGGCTCTCTCCACTATTCCCTGAGATACTGGATGATAAACTGATCCAAACCTATGTTGGATCCCTAGGCACTTTTCTACCGCTGCTAAATGTACATTAGCAAAATGAGAGCCATTGTCTGAATGAATAACTCTTGGGAGACCATACCTCGGAACAAGTTCATTTCTGAGCCACTTTACCACTGTTGCACCATCTTCATTTCGGCAGGGTATCGCTTCTACCCATCGGGAAAACCGATCTACCATTACCAACATGTAACGCAACCCACGCACTCTGTTATCAGCACCCATGTCTGTATAATCAATACAAATTTCCTGAAAAGGAGCACGTGGTACAGGATAGCTCCCCATTGGACACTTATACACTTGTTTGTTATTATAACCATTACACGTTGCGCAGTTTGTGACAAAATTCTCTACCATCTCTTTAGAATATGGATGCCACCAATGTTTCTCCAATGCTGCACATGTTCGTTTTTTCGACTCGTGAGATGGACCATGTGCTTCAATCATTAGTAGGTGTACCAGCTCGGCAGGAGCTACCATTCGTCCATCATGGGACCTCCACAATCCTTCCCTACAGGTTGCTCCATGAGTCAACCACTGGGAATGCTCATAAGCACCAGCTTTTTTCTGCAACAAAACAAGGTCACCTTCATTCGGGGCTAGCTGTGGTTCGTTTACACTTAATACCAACATTTGTGTTTCATTACCAATGTACCCTCCAGCTCTCTTAGCTGCGAGGTCAGCTGCGTCATTACCCCTTGCTTCTTGGTCATCCTCCGTCAGATGATTTTGGTTGTAGTGAGTAAGGTGTTCTCTCCACATGGCATCGTCCATGTTGCACAACCCCACTACTCCTCCCAGCGCTATCTGTACTGGTAGGGGAAGGCCTTTCTGTACAGTGTGTCGCCATACTACAATGGTGGCTTCATTGCTGTCATGTCTCCCCCCCGTGGCCATATACCACTCCACTTCAGCTCTTTTCAGATACTGATGGGTCTCTTCTTCTGATTTTATCTTCAGTCCAGAAAGGGAGTTCATATTTGGTTTTGTGGCCCAAATGCTTCGCATCGCTTCCCAGAAGACTCCTCGAAAGTTGTCGAATGAGGTTTCATTCCCCCTATTGGTCGTTCCTGTTCTTACCTCCAAAGCATTCAATTGGGCTGTTCCTTCTGCGCGGATTATCATGGCTCGTATGTCTCCTAATGCCAATTTATCCGCTGCTGTGTGTTTTTCAAAGAGACGGATCCACGGGTTGGCTCCTCCTGCCAGCGGTGGCAGCGCCTTTTCCAGTGCATCCATGTCTCGATGTCCCCATGGCACAAACTCAGCTTGTCCGTTGGATTTCACCAGCAAGGGGTACTGTTGGGTCTGGGCTAATGGTGGTATCTCACCTCTTACAGGATAAAAATGTTGGCCATAGCGCTCTGGTTCCTTCCTGTTCCTGCGGGACCGTCTGAGAAGTGAACGACTTCCAGCTGCTCCTCTTACCTTTTCTCTTCTGCCCTCCTCATCAGTGTCATCATCACTGGTGGCTGCTGTCCGTCCACTCCTGGGTTTGAGGAACAAGTAACCTTTTGCCTTATACTCACCATTCCCCAGCTTCCATTCCTGTCTTTTCTCTCCATCTTCACTTTTCCTCGGACTTTCTTGCTTACCTGATGTAAATACCTGATGATTCTCTGACCACTCATTGTCCCACACAAGCTGTTTGTCCACTCTATCATAACGTTGCTCCAAGGGCAACATCTCTGTTTCCGTCATTGTTTGCCGATGTCTGCCACTCCTCAGTGATTCTTGGGCATCACTGGAGGGCCTTGTGGTCTCTCCTTCTCTGTCCCTCATTTGCCCTGGTTCGTCTTGGCCGCTCTCTGGAGTACTCATCTTCAGCTCTAACATATCCTCATCTTGGCTGACCCCATCACGGTCGTCCCCAGACCTGCAATCCTCTTCCCTCTCCACGTCCATATCCAATGTTCCCCCATTGACTCTGTACACAGGTGCTTGGATTGAGGGCTTTAAAAGTGAGGGATAGATTATTCTGCTCTTCTTTTTCACATACAGCGGGGGAGGTGAGGAAAGCTCAGTCTGTCCGTGTGCTTCTGTCAGCACTGACGGGTATACTGGAGTACAGACAGGGGTGTTAGGTCTGGGAGTGGTGATGATTTTGAAGTCTGTCTCTTTCAGGACCTCAGGTAGTCCCACAGCATCTGGAGGGGTGGTCGGGTCGACAGCCTTCCAGTACGTGAGCAGACGCATGGTATCTGAGCACCTCTTTTCTTCCATGTTGAGGGCCCTTTTCCTACCGAATCTGTTCAAACGACTGGCTCCCACATGATCTGCAACGGCGTTGTTTTTAGCTTTTGCAGCTTCTCTCCACACTCTGCATCTGTGTTCAGCAGTGGGGGCCGTCACTGTTGGAAACCACCCGTTCCTCTGCCATCTCTTCAGATATTTTCTCATCTTCTCCCATTCCTTTCCCCTCTCTTTGGGTACCGTTTGATCCTCCATTCTTTCTCTGGCTCTTCCCAGCATTTCCTGAGTATTTAGCGCGACCATTCTGTAGCCTAGGAGAGTTCAACGATCTCTCCTATTTCAGCACTGACCACGCTAAAAATTGATCTTCAAGAGCTATGTAAAATACACAAATGTTGTACCTAAATTAATCAATACTGGATATGTTAAGAAATCTTGAATTATAATTGAAATTAAAATCTCGGATCAAAATCTAAATTAAAATTGACATCAAAACTGAATTCAAATCCAAACCAAAGTCAATTAAACCTGAATTATAATGCTGAATCAAAATCGAAATTAAAAAATGGGAATGTAAATGCAATCAAAATTAAAATCTAAATCAAAATTTAATTCAAAATCTAAATCCAAATCCCAATTACAATGTAAATCAAACTCAGCAATTGGAAGTCAAAGTATTTAAATTCAAAACGAATTATTACCTGTACTCAAAAATATTCAATCAGAATTACCAATGCAAGTCAAACTATAATTATAATCCACCACAGAAATTCAAACGCTCGATCAAAACCAACACTGCCAATCAGAATAATGAATAAAACTTAAGTTCAACAATTTAAGAAACACCACTGAGATTATTAATGTTAGTTAGAATGCTGAATTAAAACTAAAGTCAGAATGTAGGCTTAAAGATCATAGACTCAAAGACAATGTATATTGGCATTTCTCTCTAACAAACTCTATTTTGTAAAAGATGCACTAATCCACTGGGTGGCGTACCTCTGGTGATTTAAAACTACGCTGATTTATCAAACTATGCTGTGTTTACCTCTAAACCACAAGTGTCGGATTTTATAGTACTAATGTAATTACAGATTCGAAACACTAGTTGGAGTTTCGGAATTCTCTAGGAATTACTCCTTCCGGCCGCTAGGCGGCTGAGTTTTTTTTTTTTTTTTTTCTTTCGTTTTTCTTCTTCTACAACATAATAGTACTTCCGGTCATTTATAGCTCTGCTATGCTAACGGCTATACGAACTTCGAAGCGTAACTTTGTAACAAAAGACTCCACTCACACGTTTCCCCACAAACTCAAACTTTATTTCCACTAGTACGTGCTCTGTCCCCTTCTAAAAATACACCGGTTGTTTTCTTTAGAAGCACCTTTCTTTTATATTCACAGTACAATAAGGTCCGGAGCAAGCTTAGCTAGCTCCTACATATACAAACGTTTTTGACACAGTCTCATTTCAACCTTTAAACGTATTTCAACACTGCTAGAACACAGACTAGATACACGTATTATTGGACTTATTGTCCTGTTTTATTCAACCTTAAGTCCTCTGGTTTAACTCGCTATTTAGCTTTACCAGGCCCAAAGATATCCGTGAACAATTCCCACGGGAGTTAGACTCGACCAGTTAAGGAATTATCACTTTTACCTCAGTTAAGCTCCACTAAATGCTTGTTATTCTACTTCTCTTAATTACCCACACGATGTCTATTTTAATACACGGCAAAGGTCCAACGAGAGAATCCCCGAGCGTCGGTGTCCCATGTAACAATGGATCCCCGGCCTCAGAAGCTAACCACCGCTAGCCTTAGCACTCCTAAACAGTAAGCCGATTTCGACCCGGGAATGCGAAAACCGGACCACTAAAAGCCGCCACTTAAAGACTCTCCCGGCCACACATCTCCAGTTACGCCGATCTCAAAACAAACTGTTTTTAAACAGTTAGCCTGCTGACCCAGTAGTACACAAGCTAGGCCAGAGAGACTCCCAGTCCATGCACACTAGTACCGCCGAGCAAACTAACCACTTATTTATTCCAATGTGGTAATTTTTCTTTTTATTACAGTGCTCATAATATTAACCCTTAATCACAGCACTCGTAATATTCACCCTTATAGTCAGTACCCTTAATTCACCTTACAAGTATACTTCACAATGCAAATTATACATTACTCAGTTCAATGAGGCCTACCTCTCTTTGTTCGCCTCTCGTCAGCCCCCAGCAACGTTAGCCTTGAGCAACGCCGGCCGTCAACACCTCCGCTAATTTGTCCTAAGCTACCTACACAGATTTTATTAAAAAGGTTCTGCTTACCTTTGTTTGTGGGCCCCGGAGGTATCGATGGCCAACGCTGTCCTCAGTCCGTGCTGTGACCGTCGAGAAGTCCCTTCGTGGTCGCCAAATTTGTGGAGGGTTGAATCTCCCCCACCGAGAGAAGGCCGGAGAGCACGCTCCACTGTTATTTTACAGTAGAGTTGCTTCTTAATAAATCTACCCTAAACTGGTTTACAATTAAAAGTATTTAATCCTACTGAAGCTAATACAATTACAGAATGAAGTACACTACTAACAAAATATATAATAATATGATCCGCGCGGAAAAGCTATTCACTCGCGACTCAGCCTGAAAACACAGATGCTTCCACGCTGAGAGCCGAGTAGGAAGAGAGTGAATACCTTTCCAGCACTTCCTCTTACAGTTTGAAATCCCCTCCCTTTTGGCCATCTTAATTCCTATTGGCTAATTTCGGTTGCCTCCTCCTGGCGTCAGGCTTCCGAAAACCCTCGCGCGGGCACAACCTGCAAATGTCTGTCTAGAAGTCTGACTTTCCCTTGGCTATTCTTCACAGTTTAATACATTCAATGACTGTCTTTTATGGCTTAACACTTCTTTGGTAAACATTCTATATAAAGATTAGGATTTGCAACTTTTGGCAAAAACCTTCACAAGTTTCACAAGCAAATATTAAGGTGCTACAATTCTACTAAGATACACTTCTAACTACAAATTCTAAAACACTTCTAATTATGAATCTTCTAATTATGTATTCCAACATACTTCTAATTATGATTTCTTAATTATGAATCATTAAACACTTCTATTATAATTTCTTAAAACACACTTCTAAACCCCAAATTTCCTACAGGTCTGAAAATCATGATTAGCCACCTGCAGGGGAAAGTGCTTGACAGGGGTAGAGGATTTAACTGCCTGTGGGAATAATTAACATATACGATTCTGTTCATTCTTGCTTATAAATTATATTCTCTCTGAACACGTTTCTCTTTTTGGAGAACGTCATATGAGATATCGTCTTCGATCAGCGCAATTTCCCTGCTCTTCTTTCTATTTCCTCGTCTCAGCCCCGTGTGTCACGGTGTGTGTAAACCTCCCTCGAATCAGGAAACTTGTCAGAATACCCATATTTGATTGGCTGAGCTGCATCACGTGATGTGATTCACAACGCATTGGGCGGTGTGTTTCCTACACCACCGAACAAGTGCCGTAACGGCTGAATAAGAGGCACCGGTTAAAGTTTAAACTCGTTGCCCAATATGTATAATTCCGAATTATCTATCGGTTTTTAGTTCCTGGGTCCGGATCCGGTGCGCCAGTTGGGGACCTCAGGGAGCCGCAACAGAGAAGCTAAAGAGCCGCATGCGGCTCGCGACCCCTGGTCTAGCCCAAAATAACAAATTTGCCTCAGAGGGCTTTACAATCTGTACAGCATGTGGAAAAAAAACAAGAAACCTCCAGGAGGGCCACAGAGGAGGGATCCCTGTCCCAGGATATGTAATGCATTTGTGTGAGGAGCTACTGGTATCTATGGTGGCGCGGTTTAGGTGTGTGTGAGAGGCTCCTACAGAGGCTAGCGTAGCTGCAATAGCATCAGTTCTATCAGAACTTGAAAGTATTTCTTCATTGAAAGAAGAGTAAAGAACGACTCTGAAGGCTTTCCATGGAAAAGTTGTTTTCCAGATATCTTTTGAAAGTGCCTGCCCCTTTCCAAACAGTTTCCAACACCTTCTCAGATGGTTCTCTGTCACAAACCATCTGCCGCGTCAGGTCATGTTGGCCCATGATTTGCTTTCAAATAAGTCATCAAGACATAAACCCTGCTGGTACCCTCTAGGTGTTAAACTGAGGTTGAAGAGGAGCACAAAGAAACGCTCCAGCTTCAGCAGACGACGGTGAAAACAAACTCTGCTCACACACCGTTCAGCACAATGGATATCTGACACCACAGCAAAGAACAATAATCAAAACACATGTTTTACTGGAGGGGACTTTAATATATGCCTCCCCATAAATAACTGCGCAGTCACACCATGACAGTCCTTGAAGCCTGTGACAAATACTTCCTTTGTCAGGAGGAAATTGAGACAGATCATGAATTCATTAGAAACGGCTGAGAATTGATTTATAAATAACAATGTGGCTTTACTTCTTAAAGGTACTGTGACGGCCTCTGGCTTTAAGCAGGGCCTGCTCTGGGCGTTCCCTTGTTTCTTGTCTGTGCTGTCTTGCAGGTCCCTTATAGGCGGAGCCTCTCTGTACAATTGGGAGCACCTGGCCAGTCTCCTAGGGGTATATAGGACCTGCCTGCCGCAGTCGGTGGCCTCTCTGTTCCTGCAGCTCCATGTCTTTGTTTTGTTGAGTAATAAATGCAAACTTTTCCGTCTAACCACCCGTGTGTCTCCCGTTTTGTCATGGCTCAAGAGCCGGGTCGTGACAGTACTCTTGAAGTTTTTTGTGTAAACAAAGCTCACATCGCGTTCACTCTTTCTCTCTGTGTGCATTTGCTCATGTGTAAAACATTTGCAAAGCAGATTTTCGAACCTGAATTGTTCACATCCATATCAGCATAAGTCAGTAGTCTTCCTCCTCACGCTTTGTGTTTCTTGATGTGTTAACGCCGGTAACTGTGGAGTAGTGCCAAACCAACACTAGGAATGTGCAACGAAACAGGGGCCCAATCCCAGTGTCCCCCCTTACGGACTCACGGACTTTGAGGGGCGCTCCCGCGAAGTCCGTGAGGGTTTAGGGCTGTCCCACTGTCACATCATCAAGTGTTTGAGGCTCTCTAGCAGACATTTTGAGCCCTTTATGAACCCTTTCCGTAAGTCAGCATGGTATGCTGACTTAGCCTAAGGGAATTACCCACAAATCATTGCAATGTGACGTTAAACACGGGGTAACCAGTGGACGCATGGAGACGTAAAAAAAGGTAAACAAAGAGGACGGATCACGTGTGTTCAGCCTGTCATAATAAATTTACTCAGAAACCTTAAGGGTTAAAGATAGAACAAAAAATAAACATGAAATCAGAAGATATGGTTTGGTGGCTTACAGGCTCGGATCAGTTCATATTTATTAAATCAAAAAATGTAAGTATCTTAATAATGTGCTATTCCAAAGATATAGTATAATACATAGTGCACATAGGTGTGTGAGAACAAAATGTCTCATTGGAGCCATGGTAGTGAAAGTAACAGCTGCAGTCTTTTGCAGCCGTTCCTCTATGAAATGCTTTCAGCCAATGAACACGGCTGATTTTTGTGGGGAAGCCGGACAGAGTGACGCCTCCTCTTCACGCAGCAGATCTGTTTTTGCCGTAAGCAGCTTGCGTCTCTGAGGCATGAAGTTCCCTTGTGAGCTTTCATAAATGCCTTGTTTGTATTGACGAATTCCTGAAAATACATTTTTAATGATGCATTTGATTTGTTTGTCTTTAGACATACACAGTAAAACTAGTGTATTTTGTATTTCGAGAGAGCGAGAAGGAGAAAGTCGAGGGGTGGAAACTCCGTTCTGTCCCCCCCTTCCTCTCACTGTGTTTTAAAAGGGCCAGCTGAGGTGGTTTTGGCATCTGACACCTGGACGCCTCCCGTTAGTTGATTATTCGGGCACATCCAACTGGTAAGAGCCCCCGGGGTAGACCCAGAACACACTTGAGGGATTATATATCTCATCTGAGCTGGAGTCACCTCGGGATCCTCCTGGAGGGAGCTAGAAAACAATGCTGGGCAGAGGGACATCTGGAATACCCTGGATCCTATGGATGGACATTATAAATGTCAGCAAAAAAAACCTAAACTACATCCTGAATGTGGCCGAACAGACACTGGGCTTCTGTGTACGTTCAGCATTATTCTAGAGGTTGAATGTTATTGACTGATATAGGCTTGATGCGCCCCACCATTGTGATTGTAAAGAGAACCTGATGACACCTGTGGGGAGACTTGACTTGACTCAGAATATTGAAGTCTCTCACTGTGTAATGATTTACTTTTGTTTTCCTTTGGTACATTTGTTTGGTGTATTATTATTTCTCACATATTATAATGCATGATATGCTAATCACAGCCTTGTGGGTCAGTTTTGTAATTCCATAGTAAAGTTCTCTGTCGTAAATTTGTGTGCTCATGTAACAGTGTGAAATGCAGAGCGACGAGGCTGTGTTCAGAGTCCCAGTCGGGGCTCAGAAACATTCTCCAGGACCCGCTGCTGGTCTACGCACAATGGAGCCACATGGTCTCTCAGGTTGTGGAGGCCTCCGCTGAGGTCACTGACTTCTCCCACATCGCCATGATGGTCCAGAGCATAGAGGTAAAACACACATTTCCTTAAAGCGGCTGTGATTGATGTTTTTTAAAAATAATTATAATGCATGTGTAATGTCTAATGCGAGAGGTGTCCCTCATAGTGACGCCAAAGATTTATACTATACAATTACTATAGAGATGACCTTCTCGATGGTTCGATCTAAGCAGCCTGACATGGAATTGCTTGGTTTCTCCCAATAAATCATGATATATAGCCTATTTTGGCATAGATATCAACCTGTTAATAATTCTGTTAAAACAAAAAATAACCTGCATGCTATCAATCACTCTCCTCCGTGTTTGTGAATACATCACCACGTAGCCTTAGTTACTCTATCCAAATTAGCGGGACCATCGGAGCAGCATCTTGGTGACGGCTGAAAAACAAATATATTTTTTATTTATTTAACGATCCTCTAAAATCAGCTGGGGGAGGCGAATAGACACAGCTGTGTGCAGCTTGCATCTCTCTCACTGTAATTAGGGCTGAAGGCAAAACCATAAAAAGCAAGAAGTTCTGTATGTCTATCAATCTCAGCTGTTTCAGTACTCTGGACTCTATGACTACACACACACACACCCTAAACACATGTATCTCGACAAAAAAACAAAACTACTTCTTAACATCTCTGTCATATACATATTCAGTAAAACTGTGAGACAGTTATTGAATGTGATGTCAGGGAATTTCTGCACTTCATTTCCTCCCTCACAAAGCCGTTTGAATTGGTCTTCAGGCTAATGTGAACACAGCAGGAGCTCTGACAGAAAACTGTTCAGAGGTACCGTCTCTCTCTCGTGCTCACTCTGTTACACAATCACATGAAACAATGAGGATAAACAATGTCAATCAATACCTGTCAGGAGGCAATGTGCTTCCAAGGGTCACCGAGGAGAAGGAAAAGAAAAAGCTCAAAAAATGGAATTCTGCTTTCCTGCTGCCCACACGTTTACGCACTCCTAAAAAAGGTTCAGAAAGATTTATAACTCATTTCAAGTCTACATGTAAAATCAATTTCAAAGTCAAAGCTTGTGTAAGAGTTGCGTCACTGTGGCAGCACTCTAGTATTCTCGTAGAAAATCCATATGAAGTTCCGTATGAAATTCTGTTGGAGAAGTTCTCTGAATGACGTGTGAGTAGCTATGGGGATTTGTATGGAATAACATTTCATTCAATATTTAATAAATACGTGAACATTTAAATATGCCCATGAACTAAAAAGGGAGGCAATACATATATAAATAAATGTGAATATGAATATATAAATGAGTTGTGGCAGCCCCTCAGCAGTGTGGAGCCTTTAAATAGGGGTGGCCTGAGTATAAGTTTGATAACAGCAGACTTCATGTGCTCTCCAATGACCTCCTTCGATTCTAGTGTCTGCTGAAGGCCAGTGTCCAGCTGCAGGAGCGTCTCAGACTGCTGCAGGTGAAGGGCGACCTGCTGGACTCGGTGTTCGGTCCCGAGGGGTCCGACAGCCTGCAGGGCGATCTGAGTGCCGCCATCCGGAACAGAGGGCTGCTGCACGCTCAGCTGCTGCAGAGGAAGAGCAGGCTGCAGGTACTAACATGCTGCTGTCATCCATTTGGCTTCACTGCATCTTCAGTTTGAATGCGCACGACAGTCATTGCTAGTTTCAGACCGATGCAAATGTACTTGCATCCATTTACGCCCATGGGAGTTTGGTGTTAAAATGAGGTGTGGTTTCATCTTCAGGCGGCAGAAAGATAGTGACCAATAAATCCCTGGTCTAAAGTCGGTGGTGCAGTATTTGCCATGTTCAACTGACGACAAAAGATTTGTCATCTTTCATGCAGGACAGCCATGAGACGTCCTCACAAAAAGACTAGCATGTCCGATTTGTTTTGCCTTCTATTGCCTAGTTTAACAAGTGGCCAACATGTCGTCTGTCATATGTCACACAAGTTAGTCACAGTCTGACAATAATTTATTTTTTATTTATTTAACTCTATAATTGCCTAATTGGACAGAGTGACCATCTCAAAAGTAAAACAAAACCTACCGTGATCATTAAATCTGATCCTTGCACTAAAAGTATGAAAATGAACTAGCACCACCTGTACAAAAAAATAAATGTGTTTTCAGTCAAAAGATTGGTGGTTCGTCGAACCAGATTTCTTATTAGTTTAGAGGTTACGATCTAAGTTTTGTTTCATATTTGCTCTCATTATTATTGACCCAAGATTTTCCTCATTGCCAGTGTTTTGGTTCATTTTGTAAAAATGTTGAATCTTAAGTACAGAGGTAAAAATGAAACACCAAAGTATGGCTTACATATTGTGCTTCTTTGTCATTTGCAAGTGCCTTCATCATTTCGTGTTAGTTGTAAAAAGCAATGTTATTTCTTTGGCTCCTCTAGTCCGTGTCGATGTGTCCTTGGGCAAGTTGCTCCTCAAGCCTGTGCCTACAGTGAATGAATGGGTGTGAATGTTAGATAGTCCTGGTGGGCAGGTGGCACCTTGCATGGTAGCTCCTGTCATCAGTGATTGAATGACACGTAGTGTTAAAGTGCTATACAAGTACAAGTCCATCCATAACCATCTAGACGAAAATGAAGACGGCTCTTTAGGAATTTGTTTCAACTGGGCAAGTTTCATGTCAGCTAGCATTGGCCATGTTTCATGTTGTGCAGAGACAAAGACAATATAAAGATTTATCCCGGAAGACACCGACAGCAGAAACGGCTGATCAGTCATGTGAGTTAAATGTAAATTTATTCGGCTCAGGCCTTTCCATAATCCATTTAGCACATCAACTCTTTTTGACGAAGTCAAAAACAACCTCAAGCGAGCGTAAAAACAGTTTTGCTCAATTGAGGAATTTTTAGCAAATGTTTTGCGTTTGTAATGTGATACTTCATAATGTGCATTAAAAACAAACGTGAATGGAAACACAGCTGCGGTGTTATGTCCATTGGAGGAAGGTGAAACACACACACATGCCTACACACACACAGTCACACACACACACTCAATAATTACACATTATCAGCCCTGTAAGTCAAAGTTATCAAATTCAATTTCAAATATAATACCAAAATAGCATTTGAAGGATATGAGAATAGTTTAGAAAGCCTGAGCTCCTTGTGCAGACCTCATTTTATTATGGAGGAGGTGAAAACAAAGAGGACGTGCTCATGACTGTCTGTGTAACAGCCCTCTTAACGATTCATCTCCCCCTCTCTCAGGGCTTAATCTCAAGAACCAAGGACTTTGGCGACGCACATGAGCTGATTCGCTCCAAGCTGGCCGCTCTCCGGGACCAACTGATGGCAGCCGACGGCCTCCAGCCTGACATCCTGGCCAAGAAAAGCCAGTCTGACCAGTTCAGGGTGAGTTTAATCCCAGACTAGAGCCCGGCCAAGTCAGAGTCCGCTCAAAATGTAAGCCGGAGCACCAGATGCTCTGAGCGCACGGTCTTATTGTTGCCTCCTGCAGATTCAGATCAAGTGCCATGCAACTTCTCAGAAGTTACAGATGATAGCTGCAGTGCAGAGATCCGAAAATGACTCGGTGTTTCCTCTGTGTCAGCTTTGTCAATTACACTTATCCTAGCAGCCACTTGTGAACTCATGCGGTAGTGTTGTATGTGTTTGGCTACCTTCAGGCAGTCATCAGTTCATCAGAATCAGCTTTATTGGAATTTGTCTCCGGTTTCCACTCCGCTCTCAATGTACACACACTATTTCACAATAAAGAAGAAAAAATATATAAAGAATAAAAAAGGGCAGCAAAAAATTAGGACAGATGGAAGTATAAACATTTACCAGCTATATACAATATAAGTATAAATATATATCCCCAAAAAAAAAAAAGTGTATATATTAGAGCTGGGCAAGTTAACGCGTTAATTTCGCGTTAACGCATTCATTAATTAACGCCGACAATTATTTTATCGCGCGTTAACACATTTTTAAAATTTATTATAATTCTTTTTTTTTTTTTTTTTTTAATTGAAAGACAAGAGACAATACATATACATAACAACAAGAGGATGACAAGAACAGTGGGATAAAAGCCAGCAAACATCCTATAGTCCAGTGGTTCCCAAAGTGGGGGTCGCGACCCCTAGGGGGGGCGCGGTGGTACTACAGGGGGGTCGCGGCTTCATCACCAACCCACACACACAGACGCACACATACACCGGTAAAACAATATAAAATAACCGACGTGACATGCACTGTGTTCCAACCACGCCACCAGAGCGGCTCATGTCACAGACCGACTGTGGCAAAACCAGCGAGAGCGAGAGCGAGCGCGCGCCCGAGCGAGAGAGCGAGCGCGCGCCCGAGCGAGAGAGCGAGCGCGCGCCCGAGCGAGAGAGCGCGAACGAGCGAGGGAGAGAGAGAGTGAGGGAGCGCGAACGAGAGAGAGACACACAGCGACACAGAGCGAGAAAGATACGGAGCGACAGAGAAAGATAAAGATTGGAGTGGAGAAAGACTACCCACTACTAGGCCAAAGAGCTATGGGCATACTGTTGCCTTTTGCCACATCCTATTTATATGAAACAGGGTTTTCTGCAGTTGCTGCAATGAAGACCAAATACAGATCAAAGTTGAACATTGAGAATGAACTGAGAGTAGCTATCTCCAACCAGCAACCCCGCTTTGACAAAATCTGTAAAGCAAAGCAAGCCCACACCAGTCACTGATTGATATATATGAATAGGAATATACATAGGAATATGATCACAAAATAATATGGTCCATGTAGACCTGCACACCTTGTTCATAATTGTGTTATTTTATTGTTTGAGAAAACCTGCTGTTCAATGTGAGGAAATACAGTATATGTTGTTTGCACTTTGTTTGAAATTAAGTTAATTGTATTTACAAATTATTTTATATATTTTTTATTTTATATATATTTTATTATTGCTATTTTTTTCCCCAGTTAAACAAACTGAAGAATAAACTGTGAAGTGATATGTACTTATTTTAGAAAGAAATAAAAATATTTTATACAGTTCATGCATTATAATGCAATTCATTAAAAACCAAGAAAAATTTGGGGTCGGGTTGCGGGGGGGGGGGGGGGGGGGGGGGGGGTCGTCCAATGTTCCTATATCATCAAAGGGGGTCTTGACAGAAAAAGTTTGGGAACCACTGCTATAGTCAGTAATTTTAGTGCACCTATATGCTGACATTCACGGTAAACGCATTTAAACGGCACAGATCGGGAGCGAGCGAAGGACTTTGAAAGTTAGCGGAAAGATTAACGTGAGACAACATCCGGTTTATTCAGACAAACATCCGGTTTTCAGAATAAGATGCCAACAAAGTATGAATTATATTCACATTAAGTATAAAACATGCTACCTGCATCTCGTGAACCAAATGTTATTGCACTTTAGTTTATATAGCAGTACTTTTAAAATAAAAGTGCGCAATACACTACTTTTGAATTCATTATTGAACTTTGCCATAACAATGCGATTAATCGCAAAAAATCCATGCGATTAATCGCGATTTAATATTTTAATCGCGATTAAATATTTTAATCGTTGCCCAGCACTAGTATATATATATATATATATATACACACAACACATGTGAACATAAACCTATAAACAATGGCAATGGAATTGAGGTGATAGTGCAAGTGGTGGTAATAGTGCAAACAGAGGTAGTAGTGCAGTATGACTTATTTATTGTTCATCAGAGGAACAGTGGAAAGAAGCTGTTCCTGTGTCTGGTGGTTTTGGCGTACAGTGCTCTGTAGCTCCTACCAGGGGAGGGGAGGAGTTGGAACAGCTTGTGTCCAGGGTGTGAGGGGTCTGCAGTGATCTTTCCTGCCCGTTTCCTGACTCTGGAGGTGAACAAGTCCAGGATGGAGGGCAGGCTGGAACCAATGATTCTCTCTGCAGACCTGACAGTCTGTTGTAGTCTGTTCCTGTCCTGTTTGGTGGCCGATCCAAACCACACAGTGATGGAGGAGCAGAGAACAGACTGGATGATGGTGGAGTAAAACAGGATCAGCAGCTCCTGAGGCAGGTTGTACTTCCTGAGCTGGCGCAGGAAGTACATCCTCTGCTGGACCTTTTTCCTGATGGTGTTGATGTTGGGGGCCGACTTCAGGTCCTGGGAGATTGTGGATCCCAGAAACCTGAAGGTCTCCACCACAGACAGTGTTGTTGAGTATGGTGAGGGGGGGCAGTGTTGGGGGGCTCCTCCTGAAGTCCACTGTCATCTCCACAGTTTTGAGCTTGTTTAGCTCCAGGTTGTTCTGACCACACCAGAGGACCAGCTGTTCAACCTCCCTGTCCCTGATGAGGCCGATGACCGTTGTGTCGTCTGTGAACTTCAGGAGTTTAACAGACGGGTCCTCTGAGGTGCAGTCGTTGGTGTAGAGGGAGAAGAGCAGTGGGGAGAACACACACCCCTGGGGGGCACCAGTGCTGATAGTCCGGGTGCTGGATGTGATTTGTCCCAGCCTCACCTGCTGCGTCCTGTCAGTCAGGAAGTTAGTGATCCACTGGCAGGTGGAGGCTGGCACAGTGAGCTGGGAGAGTTTGGGTTGGAGTATTTCCGGGATGATGGTGTTGAACGCTGAGCTGAAGTCCACAAACAGAACCCTTGCGTATGTCCCTGGGGAGTCGAGGTGTTGCAGCATGCAGTGCAGTCCCATGTTGACTGCATCATCCACCGACCTGTTTGCACGGTAGGCAAACTGCAGGGGGTCCAGCAGGGGCCCTGTGATGTCCTTCAGATGGGTCAACACCAGTCTCTCAAAGGATTTCATGACCACAGACGTCAGGGCGACGGGCCTGTAGCCATTCAATCCTGTGATGGAGGATTTCTTGGGGACCGGGATGATCGTGGAGCGTTTGAAGCATGAGGGGACTTCACAGAGCTCCAGTGATCGGTTGAAGATCTGTGTGAAGATGGGGGCCAGCTGGTCAGCACAGACTTTCAGGCAGGAGGGTGACACACCATCTGGGCCTGGTGCCTTCCTGATCTTCTGTCTGTGGAAGAGCCTACTCACAAGTTAGGTAATGTTAGGTTCGAAACCTCTCGAAACTGTGGGAGAGCCGCATGTCTTCCAGCCGTGCCAAAAAGTCAGCCGGCTCAAATTATGATCAAAAGTATTTAATACTACAGAAGCTAAAACAATTGCAAAGTAAAGTACACTATTTACAGAATCTATAGAAATATTTACAGTATCGATATAAAAATATGAAAAGAGCCCATACACTTCACAGCCAGGAAGCGTGTTACCTGCTGGATGAAATGTGATGAACTGAACGAATTCTTTCTTTGAATTTCCTTTCATAGTCCGTAAAGCATCCACAAAATGTCTGTTTCTGTTACAATTGGCTTAAATCCAGCTGACTCCACCTCCTGGCTTCAGTCAGCTGACCGCCCTCGATGGACCATTGTCGCTGTTCTGATGATCCTTCCTCTGTTAGGCCCCGGCTGGCTGTGGCGATGGTCGTCCCTGGAATGCCTGTCTAAAAATCCCTGTCTGTCCCTTGGCTATTCTTCACAGTTTAATACATTCAATGATTGTCTTTTATGGCTCAACACTTCTATCGTAAACATACTGTAAACATATTATACATTTGGTAAGTATTTGTGACTTCTCAAACACTTTGACATTTTTACAAGCATATATGGCACACACACCAAGTACTTGCTAACATTTTACTATCCACCTCTAAGGTGCTATAAATCCTACTAAGAAACACTTCTGAACCTAAATTTCCTACAGTAATTGCTGCTTTTAGTGTTGTCAAAGTGATTCATTCATTATGAAAGACTGTACTGCAATATCATACTAAATATGTAGATTAGATATATTTTTTATAAATGAACCAACACTTCGTCCCGCTGTGTGTCCTCAGGTGATCCTGAAGGACCTGGAGGACTGTGAGGCCCACATCACAGCGCTGGAGACTCTGGTCTCGTCCAGTCAGAGCAGCAGGACTCAGTTGGAGAGGCTCTATGCCGAGTGGAAACACCTGCACAAGGCAGCCAGGGTAAGACAGGAGAGTCAAAGCTGCACCAATCCATCTATTTATGTTAACAATGGATCAAATGGCTGTGTGCAGTATCGGGTAAGTGCTCCCTCATTGTGACGAAACAACACATAAACCATCTTTTAGCTCGTAGTCTTGAAACCTTACTGCTTTGGTTCAGTCTCTCTCATCCACCTTGTTTCCAACAGCAGCAGGTGACTTTACAAGCTGATAATAGTTCAATCTTGTGGCAAAAACAATAATACTCGACTGAGCAAAGGGTGATATGAAAATTCGATGTCATGTTTATCCTGGCCAAAACATTTGCGATTAACTATATCATCAAAATATGCTTAAAACTTAAAATGGCCCTAAAACATACTGGAATGGCTTTACTTTAGATTTAGTTAAGAAGCAAATATTTTGATTGCATCAGAGATAGATCTTTTTTTAGTGGACAATCGATCTTATTTAAGGTAATCACAGGGTCGCCCTGCATACATAAAGGATCGATCATTTTAAACAATTGCTTCATGGTCAGAGTCTGTTCTTTCTCACATGATAATTGTTTTAATCAGCCTCTGTTTTTCATTCTTTACATGAAAGGAAGCCAGACAGCTTTCTCAAGTTACACATATATCAAGGTCAACGCGATAATGCAAATGCACACGACAAACTTATTGTGAGCAGATTGTATTGTGATCATCACATCCTTATACCCCAAGTTCCTGCGGTTGAAAAGGGGCTTATTTTTTGTCAAAAGTGACGGAGCACATTAATATGTTACTATTAAACAATTACACAAACTCCAAGGATTGATATTGGTGTCGTAGCAGTTGAGCTGTAAAACAATAATGGAATGGAAAGTTACATTTTACATAATGACAGATGTTCCAGATGTTGCCAGCGCGTCGCATGGATTTTCAAGCTTTTTTTCAAGACCACTGACTGACCAGCTGACCTCTTTCTTGTGTTTGCAGGTGAAGGTGCGCGAGAGCGAGGAGAGTATCGCAGAGCATGAGAGCTTCCACGACAGCCTGCTGAACGTAGAGAAGTGGCTGATGATCATGAAGCAGAAGCTGGAGTCCTTCTACAGCCACTCAGGGGAGTGGAGCGTAGAGGGCCGCCAGCACGAAGCTCAGGTGTGTGTGTGTGTGTGTGTGTGTGTGTGTGTGTGTGTGTGTGTGTGTGTGTGTGTGTGTGTGTGTGTGTGTGTGTGTGTGTGTGTGTGTGTGTGTGTGTGTGTGTGTGTGTGTGTGTGTGTGTGTGTGTGTGTGTTCTTGCACCTCACATCTATCGCTCTTTATTTATTTCAGGGTTTATTTTAATACTAGGATTTTGTAGGGAACATGTAACATTTACACATTGATTTTTTTCTGTGCGATTAATTGGTTTGTCATGTCATTTGTTTGTTTTGACTTTGTTTGTGTTATGAACACAGAATGCGAAATATTACGCGTCAAAAAAGTGATGTTATTCATTTCAGAATGAGTTTCACAAAGCATGCAGTCATATTTACATATTTATAATAACAATGTTCAAGTGATAGCCCCATCTCAAACTGTAGTGCTTCACTAGCCAAAACACTCGTCTGAACGATTACTGGTGTTATGACTGCTAGTAAACCCTGGGTCTAATTTCCACGGCGGAACATTCGGTGCCGTGCCTGCCTGACCAACATGCGAGTGTGTTTCATTGCGGTGCATTGAGCAATAAACCCATCACAAAAGATTGCAATATTGCACTTTGAATATAGTAACAATGTTTTCAATTACATTCTGTCTGTTTTGTGTGATACGCATCATGCCGTTAAGGCTCTGGCCAATCACACAGAACCTTTGACGTTATAATTAGGATTTCCCGATGGCCTGTGGCCAGTAAAAAGTTATGTTCGTCCAGTAAATACAATCAGCCAAGTGCATAGGGAGTGTGTGGTCGAGCGAGAGAGACAGGCGTTGGGGATTGCAGCAGAAAAGACATCTTCAGTAAAGTGGTAGTCAATAGTAGGGTTTCAGTTTGGGCATGAATAAACTCCTCAAGTCACAGAGTAAAAGTAACAAGCACTAGGTACTGTGCAAGTCTGAGTCATGAACTGAGTACACTTTAATATCTGTTCATCACAAGTAATATCGTCATCGGGATATTCCACCATATGGTCATTTGGTGCAGCCCTAACCCAAACACCATATAACATGTAGTTTCCTCATGATAGAGAGGAGAGGTCGACAGTCTGCTTCTCTCTACAGGCAGCATGATTCATGGTTAAGTAGGAGCCTTGAGGCACTTTAGTGTTGCTTGTAGAGTGGAAATCCAGACCTGCAGGTGTCGGGGTTCATGATGGATAAACTCATGAATTCATTGAAATCCCCTTTTCATTTCCTATTATTGTCGTCTATTGTTCTCTGTAAAAGCACTAACGGCAGCTCACAGCGACCTTAGTGCTGGCCTGACCATGAATGTTGATGGGAATACCTCAGAGACTCTTTATAATTACAGTGTTCTTTGTTACGCTGAACGACCTGCCGATCATCAGCAACGCGGGTCCAGATTCTTCACCAATGCATTTCATTAACTCAGAGCATTGTCATCCTGTTCAGGAGCACCGCCCTTCTTAAAGCTGCTCCACGGATATCAAATGTTTGTCTCTGTGTGCAGAAAAGTTTCCTCTTTAGGAATCAAAAAAGTAGCACCCTTCTCATCAGCCGTAAACAGACACCTGGAGTGTACCAGAGAGGAGACATCCATTCCAGCAAAGCCACACTGTTGGTTGGGTGTGTTTGACCATTAAACAGCTGTGCACTTCACCACAGACAGAAAATGATGCGTCTCTTCTTTCTTATCCAGCAGTGATAGAATGAGATTTGCAAAGCTGCATTCAACAATCTGTGACTGTCTGAATCGTCACAGCTGAGTCAGCATTAAACATGAATGTGTAGTTCCTGAAGTATGTGATTAAACCCTGAATCCCTTTTGCTATCAGTTCAACCAGAACGCCCAGATACACACACTGCTGAAATCAGCATATCTGATTTGTGATAGCGAGTACATTTATTCTCTGTGGCCATTAGCAAACATAATTTGTGTCTCACTTTATGGTCCTTTATCAACGTTTGAGTCATCTCCTTTATTACAGTTTTGCCATAGACAAAGTACTTTTAGTGTTTTGTTAGGATGTGTGCCTCTAAACCAAGCCTCAGTCTTCAGTTTGGGGAACAGAGGCTGGTATCTTTGTAGACTGCTAGCAGCCAGAAAGTCCCATGAGAAGTTGCTGAAGACTTTGATGAAGTGGTGTTACAACTTTTAACACGCTTACACAGCAAATGAGACTCCCACCTGTCATTTACATTCATTCAAAAAAACAACCCTCTGTTATTAGATAAAAATGGAGTATATTTTCTGTGGTCATTGTCGAATCTGGTGTGCACTTGTCAGTGTGCTCACATGGCCTAATGTTACTCCGTCACTGATTAATCCAACCCTGAAAGTAACGAAACTCGTTGAATTGACAGCTGATTGACAAATGTTCACTCTGTGTCAGGAATCTGTCAATTTGATTGGATAGAAATTGAGACTTTTTTAAAAGATGCTTTGAAGCTTTAATGAGCCGCTCAGTATTGGGTAGCTCACACGCTTCTTGGTGGAGACCCATGTGCTAGATATTGGCACCACAAAAATACATCAAGTAGTTCCATTTTATTTGGGAAGAGATTTTGAGAAACTGTTGCCGTAAAGATTTAATTTCACATTTCATAATGTGTATGAAGCCATCTACTGTGTACTATCGGCTGAGCTGGGAGCTGGACTGTGTCTGTTACTTGGTTAATAGACAAACAGCTGGACTCACAGACAGACATATAAAAGTCAGTAAAGATGGGCTGTGACTGAAAATAATGAATCACGTGTCATTCTGGACACGTTTTGAAAACCACTTGTACAGGGATGCAAGGTGTCACACCACATGAAGTTCATTCTCAGTAGCTGTTGGTCTCCTCTCTCTCACCACCGCGTCTACTAACGTGCTGCATTGTCCTCGTCCACAGAGAGCGCTTGGAGAGTTTCCTGAGAAGGAACTCCAGCTGCAGCAGATGGAGGTCCAGGGTCAGGGGGTTTTGGAGAGGACCTCAGAGGAGGGACAGGTCCACATTCTGCGAGACATTAAGCGCCTACAAGAGTCCTGGTTTTCCCTGTACAATATGAGTCTCAATCTTCACAGGTACTAGGAATACTTTTTGTATTCTTTTATCACCTGTTGCTGTTATTTCCACAGATTATGGTTTGAGACGAGGCGTGACGGGGTGTTAAATGTAAAACAGAAAGCTCAAGACATTAGAATAAGAGAAATAAGTCAATGTTAAGGAATGGATCATTCTCAAGCCAAGGTTTTACGTTCATTATATTACATAGACACATTTTTGAATTGTAAACATACATGTATGTTTCATATCAATACTTTATTCATCAGTCACAGTGTTCTGCCCACAGTGCTCTCTTGACTGTTGGTATTACATGTAGCTACCAAAACTCCAGTCACTTGGTGTTTACCAAGCAAGTTGAGATTCTCTTGTCGAATTTGCCGTTTAGTTAAGGTCCAGAATGAACATTCAAGCTCAGTTACTGAAGTGTTAATGAATGGTTGTTGTACTGAATATTAATGCATGCATATAAACAAACAAATCCATCTTCTTTAGAAGTTTTATATCAGAATAAAACCTGGTTGAAGGCTAGAGACATTAGAGGAGCATTTTCTTGTGTTTGTGCCGCGTCAGACTTTGAAGTGAGTTATGGAGGCACTTAACCTGTCTCTTTCTTTATCTCCCAGGCTGCTGAACAGTTCCACAGAGCAGACACAGTCTGAGTCATGGAGTGTTGGAGGCCTGTCTGCAGACAGCGCATCCCTGACAACAGAGCTCAGTCTGGGGGAGGGAGCCAGTCAGGGCAGGGCAGGAGGCTCCAGGAGCCGACAACGAGACAAGCCAGCTGGGATGTACGGAGCCTTGGCTGGCTCTGGGTCTGGGGGGGGGGGAAGGAGCCTGGAGGGAGAGGCGGGAGAGGGGGTGACGACTGGGCAGGGTGGTCGGATCCAGGGCCACGGTGAAAGTCATCTCATTCTGGCCGGACAAGACGATAAACACGTGAGCCCATTAAGGACGGGCGAGGACAGCGGACTCTCCTTTAAAGGAGACCAAGTTGATTCCTCCGCTTGGAGAATTCGCAGCAGAGCAGGCCAGAAAGGTTCCACTGAAAGCCTTGACAGAGATAAATCAACAGGGGGCGGCAGCAGCATCTCGGCTGGAGACAGAGAGGGAACATTGCTAACCTCAAAGGTCAGCTATAGTGAGGGGCTAAGAATGAGTTCTGGTGAAGGCAGCGTGGAGGCAGGAGGAGGAGCGTTCATGCTGTTCAGAAGGGACCCGACCAAGCCATCAACAACACCAACTCAACACCCAGTGGTATGGTTGTGCAGGGTTCATACTTCCCGCCCCTTGGTTCAATTTGTAGAGTAGCAATCTGGACCGTTCTTCTCTGTACATTTAATTTCATAGTTTACGTTCAGTGAAGAAGTAAATGTTCCTCCACTCAGACACACAGGAATACTAAAGGGTTGTGTCTTTCCTTCCTCTATGTTGTGCAAAATACTTCACCGTAACTGAAACACTCAATTCACCCCAAACTGATCCAGTGAACTGATTCAAGCTCCTGAAAGTACTTAATGACGACAACGCTCTCTAGGCCTCGTAGTCAACTTATCTCCCATTAGTCTTTTACTCAACAAACCAGAATGTGATGAACCAGCACAGTAGTTCATTGTTTGTACTGATAACTCAACAGGAAGGATTTATTTTTGTCCCTGTGTCAGAAATATCCAACCTCAAGTCATGTATAATTGGCTATGGGGATAAAAAGTTAATAAGAAATGTTCCATAAAAAATAAACCCCCTGGCTGCCTGTCGAGGCTGAATCCCATGTCACCTTTCTGTATCTTTCCAGTTTTAAGCCTGGCTCAGACTACAGGAGTTTTGGGCTGGTTAAACCCCGATTCCCCCCTCCTGACAATCAGAGCACAAGTCCAGTCCGGGACCTTGGTTGGTACCGATGTTCGGCCCAGATTATCTGGTAACGTGACGGCTTTACAGATCCAGCCTTAAACCCCCTGAACCATTTGCAGTCCAGTCGCAGCTGCCCCAAAAAGCATGTTTGATATTTAGGAGGATCTGGATGATAACTGTTATGATTATGTCATGAGAGAGACAAGTCTGCTCCAATGAGACGGACATGAATGAAAGGACCTCCCAAAATGGCGACGTTGCTCCCTCTGGCACAATAATCTTAATGATATCCCGTAGTGTGTGATGTGCAATTATTTCCAAACCCTGTACGTTTAAGATTTGAGAGAAGAACATCTTATGTGTGTAATGCAACCCAATTTCAACATCGGTTGGGATTTTTCTAACTCCTGTAGTCTGAGCCCGGCTTTAGTTGTAGGATATCCGAGGGCTCTGAATGGCTGTAATCACTCATTTTACTCCTCTTGTGTGGCAGAAGAAATAAAATCAATAGGAAAACCAAGAAGCACGGACATCTGGTGACAGACGACCTTCCTCACAGTCCATACATGTGCCAAGTATCGCCACTCCAAATCTGAAACAGGGTGCAAAGTGACCGCTTACTGGTTGATAGTGTTAGGGTGTGTTGTGCAAGAGTTTTATGAGTTGTTTGGGGTCTTTTTTAGGGGGGCACAGGAGAGTACAGATCCAGGAGGAGGGAGTTTGAGGCCTGGCTGTGCAAAGAGAATGAACTGCTCTCAGGGATCTTCAGCAGCAAGGGAGCAACACTCGGCGCCAAAGAAGTCAAGATCCGACAGGACACACTCACGGTGAGTTTCTGTTGACATTAAAACACTGTCACAGCTCAGTCTGTAGTTGGAGTATGACCCTGGCCCTGCTTATATGCTACCAATATGGTGCTAACTTTGACATCAGATCCAGCGCCACTGACAGTGATGTAATAACAGATTGAGTGGAAGTGCACTTCCAGTAATTAATGAAGTACCCCGGATCCCATTTTACAGATAACCTAACAGATGATTATATCAATAAAACACACTGTGATGTAACCGATGGGAAGGCACTGCTCTGTCTGTCACCTGTGGTTCCACTCATATATTTGTCTGCAGAAATGTACCCACATGTCAGGCAGTGATAGGAACGTGTAGAACACAGAGTAATCCGTGCACTGCTAAATCCTACCAAAAGCTCCACTCTGGTGTCTGTTTGTGCTTCCTGAGAATGACTGAGTCTGACAAGTGATCTAAGACACATGTACATAGAGTCTGAACTGAACTGATGTTTATATTGGTGCTAGAAAAGAACCTGAGCTTCCTATCACTGTGCTGGCATGAACTGATGCAACACAACCACGGCTGCATGCTGCTGCTGAAGATTCTAGAAAACACAGCAGCATGTTTTTGTTATTTTGTGCTCAGTATTTCAAGTGTTAAAGGATCATTTCCTTATGTTTTTGTGTCTAATACTCTTTTTCCACCATAAATAGCGTGTATGGCAACTGTGAGTATGCCGTGACGTTGCACAGGCATACTCACAGTTTGTTTATTTTTTCCCTTGTTTGTCACATCTTGGATGCGCCGGCCGGCTCCAGAAGCAGAGTTAGCAAAAAGGGGAAATATTACGCTGGTTATTTATTTTCTTATATCTGTTACTTAATCAGTCTCTCTTTCAAACTCTCAAACCAGAGTTGGTTATGATGAGTTTTATTTAGTTTATGTAGAGTTTGAATGAAGTCATTTGTCCTGGGAATGAATGCCCACTGGCAAAAGTCAGATGTTAGTGGCTGTTTTTGTGCAGTGGGAACGGGGCTCAAGTGACTAACGGGGACAACATTTAAAAAAATAGTTTTAGTATTAATGTAGAACGCTGCAACCACTAAACGAGCTGTAATGTAATCCTTCAGGCACAGTTAAGTACGTCCACTAAAGGTGCTTGGTCTTGCCACTGACAGGCTCACACTGTTGTTATTAATAGTGTCTGAAAACATCATGGAAAGAAACCGACAGAGAAACAAAAAGCTTTTGGCTGAACAGCACCTTCACACTGACCTCTTGTGGTAAAGGTTTAGTTGCACCTCATGCTGCTTGTCATTCAGACACCAGGAATGTCCTGTTCTAGTCCACTCACCTAAAAGTCTCTGCTGTGTCCTGGTGCAGGCTCTGAGGGCAGGAGTGTGCTGGGGTCAGGAGCAGTTCCAGCTGTTGCTCCAGGAGAGTCCGGGCAGCGAGGCTGGTTCTGGACCAGCAGAGGATGTGAGTCTGGAGGAACTCCGCTACCGCTGGATGCTCTACAAGTCCAAACTAAAGGACGTGGGAGACGTCAGGTCCAGAGCCAGTGCCAAGGTGAGAGCAGAGCCTTCCTCTTAGCATTGTGGATTCACAGAGGATTCCTTTTAAATGCTTTTTGTGTATGCAAGCAATAATCCTAAACAGGAGGTAGAGTAATCTCATTGCTCATGGGAACCCTGGCAGAGCCAACCATTGTACTTTAGTCAACGCTAAACTCAGAAAGTCCACTACACATTCTTCAGACTTGGTCTTGATTGCTCTCATTGGGCCTCATGCAAGAAACACTTTGATTGGTTCTTAAGTGGTTTGTTTGAGTGAGTCAGGAGAACAAGCCACATGCACTCACTCCTATGACCAGACCTGTCATAGGAGTCATGTGACATCAGTCTGCTGCTATCCAAGCCTCAGTCTTATCACTAATCCAGAGAGGGTTGTCCGCCAACCGCAAGGTCACCGGTTCGATCCTCGGCTGCACCGTGTCCCTGAGCAAGACACTGTACCCCTAACTGCTCCCCGGGCGCCTGCATGGGCAGCCCACTGCACCCTACATATACAGGGATGGGTCAAATGCAGAGAATAATTTCCCCACTGTGGTTCTAATAAAGGAATGTTTCTTTCTTTCTTTCTTTCTATATTTCATAACTTTGACACAGTTTTGAGTTTGAAGATTACACTTCATAATTATGTAGACATTATCAAATGATAGACTATTATCATTCTAAATGTATGCATATGGCCTAACTATAGCACCATTGATTTTAATTGGCTATTGATGCAATTAAAATATGAATATGAACATCTTAAACCATTTGTCATCGAGACGTTTTTCACATGGAACCCTTTCCTCTTCATTTCACTGACGTCATTAACAGCACTTGTTCTTTGTCCCCATTCATGATGCTGATGCATATCACAGACCTTTCTGTATGGATCTCTGAAAGCAGGACTTTAATATAGGAGTATAGTAATATGTTATATATATATATATATATATCTCAGGTTAGGAGCGTTTGATGAATCTGATGTGGTCACTTCTGAGGCTCGATCTCTGTCCTGTTATTGGTTGTTGAGGCTGCTGTATCTGGGAGTCTCACTCTGTCATTGATTGATGTCTGACATGCCTTCAACATCCTGTCTCTGAAGTGAGTGACATTAGTTCTGAGTCCGATTTAGACCATTCACAACACAAGTGTTAGCTTGACGTAGAAACAAATCTTTTTCATATGGTTTTGTCATAAACAATGAGGAGCGTGTAGGCATATAGTTCCTGGTGTGACTGGATGTGTCCAACCACAACAGGTAAATGTCATTATAATTCCTGATGCTCCAATCCAACTGTTGCTCTCCTGTTACTATGCAAACGTTACAGAGTAATGTTGGAAAAGAGAAAAATCTGCATGGACTTTCCTGCAGCCCAGCACTAACCGTGTGAGTTCATATTACAGCTGCATGATCAGAGCGCTCTCAGGTTCAGCTCTGCTTACGGACAACTGGAGACGTGTTGAATGTATGAAGCTTTTGTCAGTTCATGTATCCTGTGTCCTATACATTTGTGTATTTGATCATTTTAATCAGATAATCATGTGTGCATTGGAAACATTGGTCCAAAACGAAAAGTTAAGGAGAATTGGTGCAGGTGATAATCGATAGGATTCTGTGTGTAAACACTGAGATACAGGGTTCCACCATCTAGAATTATTACATTTAGATCGCAGATCCTTGTTTCCTACATTTGTTGTTTGTGTTGCAATTTGAGCTTCCTGGATGCAGCAGAATTGTCAAATCCAGAGCACAGATATTTTGGAAACTGCCTATAAATGGGTCCTCGTGCATCACCTGACGTGTCCTCACTGTAATGTGTTGTCACAGGATTCCCACTTTAAGTGCACTGCTGTGTTTGTCCTCCACAGGGTGGCGGTGTAACACCATTTAGAGCTCTGCTCGCACAGTCACACCTCTGTAAAGAAGCTGCTGCTCAGTGGACTTACTGACAGTGTTCTCCAGATGTGGTGGAACCAAATAAAAACAATCGCATGTGATTTATAAGAGCCATCCATGTGGTTTGAACTTTGAACAAGGTTGAGGTGTGTAACTCTGTGTTTTATATCTCTGCAGAGAATCCAAGCCAAACAAGAGGAGCCGGCCTTCGCAGCCAAAGTGCAAAAGGTAACACCAAACTATGAAGTGTTTTTAAAGAGATGGGTCACCATAACTGGACAGCACAATTGTGGCATGATGCTCCACCAGCTAACGAGTAGCACTACTTTACTTACACAACACGTTCATAGAATCAGCTCATTGTCTGCATTCCACAGTCATCAGTTTATTTAACCAACAGTCCCACGTCTGTAGAATAATGTGTAAGAGAGAGGAGCACGATAAATGATATCAAAATATAAAAACTGTAATTTTCTGTCTAATTGATTAATCGACTAATTGTTGGGAGCTGTTAGGTTTTTAAGAACAAAGGATGAAGGAGCTTGCAGGCCGCAGGTACTCTTCTGCTGCGAGCTTCTTACTGTGCACGCGCATCAGAAGAATGAGCTGGACCCGGTTCAAATTAAAAACAATATTTAATGTACTACACAAAGTTCACTTACAAACTGAATTAACTATCAATAGTAATGTTCTCGAGAGCAGAGACCACATACACGCATCTCCTCACAGTCCGGCGCGGCCAGTTAGCTGAAAATGAGAGCTGCAGTGATCTGAGGTAAACTCCCTAAAACATTCTCTTTTGTATCCCCTGAGAGTCGGAAAGTGTCTGATACTGTCATAAAACGTGTGAATGACCCTCCGTGGCGATTAGTGATTGGCTTCATTTGAATTCTGTCCCCTCCCATTATCGATCCCTTAGCAAAACATCTTGGCTCCTCGCAAAACATCTTGGACTCCTCCTCTGTCCTGCTGGTCAGCTTGGCATTTGACCGTCCCACTGGCCCCATCCTCCATCGATGAGGTCACCTCCATTCGCTGCTGCATGTCTGACACCTCACTCAGAATCCCTATCTGACCCTCAAAACTATTCTTAGTGTTTTAATACCTACAGTGACTATACTTCTATGATTTAATACATTCAATGAGTTAATATACTGTAACATATAATATCCTCTATAAGTAAGAATATTGTAAACCTATAATACATTCCATATGGAAACATATTGTGACTAACATATTTATTATTGTGACACTTCTACTCACCACTAGGGGTGTTATTAAATCCTACTAATAATGCGTTTAATACTGAAATTCTCCACAGAGCCGAACACCTGACCTGACCACCCAGGACTGGCATCAAGTCAAGCAAATCAAACCCCCCCCCCCCCCCCCATTCATTTAGTGGCTGATGAGCAGATTAAAGCCTGCCCTCTCCCATTTGCCCCCCTGTTGACCCCTCAGACGGCCCAGCAGAAAAGCCCTCCAAACATTCCTGTATCTGTTCACACGGTCTTTACAGGCGTCCTCTATCTGCAGGAGAGGGGGCTGATTGTTTTATTGACTAGATGGTCCGTGGAGTCACTACATTTCTCCTTCTTTTCTTGTGCCATGAAACAAAAACACCCACCGTTTAACAGCTACTTATGGCTTTACCACAATAATTGATGTGCTGGGAAAAAAAGTCTGAGTTTAAGCTCCTTGTGATTCTTTGTGTCTTTTAAACATAATGTTTATTCGTCTTGGAATGACAGGTGTCTTTGTGCACACGTCTGCTCAACAATATACTTCCTGTCTGCTTTGCTACTGCTGGGTAGGGGTGGGGGGGAAAATCGATACAGCATAGTATCGCGATATTTTGCGTGGCGATATTGTATCGATACACGGACGCCAAGTATCGATCTTTTATTATATAAACTATTTTTTTAAATTTAAATTTTTTTATTTTTTTATTTTTTTAGAAAAATCAAATCAATTACTTTTTCAGTCCACTAGATGGTCCTGAGTTATTTTCTGGTGAGGTCAGCAAAGGTCCCGGGTCAGCGTGATTGGTAGGAAGTTCGTCAAAACAAAGATAGAGACATCTGGCCTCACAACGGGGTTAAATCTGCCAACAGTAGCCAGGCTCATGGGGAGAGTGCAGTGCATAACTGTCTCTCTGCCCTTGACGTCCACGCATCGCAAGTTATACTGAGTTATATAACTCTTATATCCTACTTATATAAGTTATAGTTCACTGAGTCCACACGTTTGCATTTAGTTAAGTTGGACTATGTAGTAACACAAACAGTTCAGTTTGTCAGGTTCATGCAACATTTATGACATTGTTGGTCAGTCTGTCTGCTTGACAATCCTATTTTGCTGCAACAAAAATGATTGAAGTGAGATGAACAGACTGAAAACTTTATCTTGTTAGATAAAACATGTTGACACAGTTTTCCTTTGGGGACATAATTTGAAGTTGAAAAAAGTAATAAATCGCAATATAGGCCTATGTTATCACAATACTCAGAATATCGCAGTATCGTGATAATATCGTATCGCGGGACCTCTGGTGATTCCCACCCCTACTGTTGGGCTTCATGTCTCTAAAGCTGTCAAACCCTCTGATAGCTATGCAGTCACCAGTTTATCAGGCTTATTCACCGCATCCATCTAGTGTTTACTTGTCCTTTCAGCACACATCCACCAGTATTCTCAGTCTGTGTTTCTGCCAGATCACAAAACTGATCTGTACTAACCTAAAAACAGTTTTTATTTGAACAAATAACTCAGCAATAAACTTCATTATACATTAATGGGTAAAAGAGTCTTCAGCTCTCAGTCAGCGGGTATAACGTTTGACATGGTCGCCATCTTAGTTTAGCATGTTAGCATGCTAACATTTGTAACTACAACATTTAGCTGAGGCTGATGTATTGGACCAGTTGAAATGTTGACCTGATGAGTTATTACAATTCATCCTAAAGGGAACATGAATGTCTGAACTTAATTTGGTAGTTTTCATCCAGTGGTTATGGAGATAGATCAATCCAATCCGGTGGACTGATCATTGCCAGAGACATTGTGCTCTATTGGCTCCAAAAACAAATTGGCTTATGAAGGTATGTTACCAAAAGTGAATAAAACAAAGACAACTGGTGCGCCTGTAATACAGACTCCACCTGGAATCCTCCTGCCACCCTTCACAGCCTGAGATGAGAACACTTTGAATTTGACACGCTAGTTACACATGATGCCTTATGAGAAAGCTATGAGACTTTAAGTCATATAACCACAAGCAGATTTATTTATCACTCATAGGTACACAATACATGTTTAATTAATTAAATCAAAGAAAGCATAATGTAAAAAGTACTGTAAGGATTTTACTGTAAAATGTCTGCAGGAAATGTTGAGTTTCATTGATGGTACCTTCCCAGCGATCAATCAAATGTTGTAGAAAAGTACATTATTGTGAATCCCATGTGGATTACAAGAGTAAAGGTAGGTCCAGCCCTACAATGTTGGCAGGCACAAATCCTACACATTTAAAGTGACACATCATGTTCCTTTTAAGGTTCATACTTGTATTTTGGGTTTCTACGAGAACATGTTTAGGGGTTAGGCATTAGGATTTAATGCCAAGTATAATTGGCCCACTACCGCAGCAGCTACTACCCATACAGTCTGCGGTGGGTGAAGTCCAGTGCAGTGTTTTTGACGGAGTTGGTAGTTCAGCGTGCCGAGATGTCACCAAAGCGTTGGAAAGTATGGCTATACACTACACGCCTTTGGCATCTGATAAAAAGTAAATGGGGTGGTGTTGGCATTTTACACAACTAAATGTTTCCACTCACGTGATGGGTATCAAATGAAGTACACAACAAAATGAATCAAATGAAGTACTCTTGATCACTTTAAGGGTACTGCTTTTGCTACTGGTAAGGTAACTGTTCAAACGATACCCGGCCCTCATTCACAGGAAGCTGACTCTAAGAAACACATGAACACATACCTTTGTCCTGTGTCTGTTTGCCATAGAGAGGTATAATTAGCTAGTTTCACTTCCTCTTCCATCAATCATTAACCTTTACACACACAGTCCCACACACTGTGCATGTACCTCGAGGCTTGTATTTAAACACTTGAAAATGTTTCTTAAGATAAAAGCTGACAAATGTTATCGTTGTAGGTTCCTATGTTATTCAATCCCAGCCCTCATTTGGTATCACTTTTTTTTTAAACTAAACTGACCCTTGACTCCTATTCTATGGGATTTACTCTAATTTTCAGCACAACTGTTAAACTAATTATGGTAAATGTGGTGGAAGCAGTACTCATAAGGTAACTATAAAAGCACTGGTGAAGTGGGATTTGAGTTATTTTGTGGCTTCCTTCATTCCGGAAGTAAAACTCCTGTCCAGTTTTTTACATTGACAATGCAGGCGATCCAGGTGACTTGTGTTCTTACAACTAGGTTGTTACCTACAACATATTGTTGTAGATTCACCATCAGCTTTATCAGTTGTGACAACAAAGTAAAGGGGGTCCGTGAAATTTTTGGTTGATTAGACGGTTTAAAAAAACATCTAAACATGAATCTGTCCATTATTTTAATAGTTCAGTATTGTATGAAAGATAACAGGTATCTTTATGCATGGCAGTGGCACTAATAGGCAGTGGTGTATAGTAACGAAGTAGAAATACTTCGTTACTGTACTTAAGTCGTTTTTTTGGATATCTGTACTTTACTTTACTATTTATATTTCTGTTGACTTTTACTTTTACTTCACTACATTTTGCAAAGAAAACTGATACTTTTACTCCGATACATTTCCCCTGAAACCTTCGTTACTCGCTACAAAATCAAAATCTATCTTTAGAAACAAAATGAATCATGAGACCAGCGTCGGGGCCTGTGGTGGAACACAGACTGCAACAAGCAGGTTTGGTGAATCAGTGGTCATAACTTGCAAGTTAAATCATTGGTTAATCACGTTAATGCGCAATTGCAAACAAGTGCTCTCAAAGCCGCGGTGTTTTGATTCCCAGTGATGCCCAGGATGCTATATGCTATAGCTAGCGAGACTACATGAGTAGAATTCCACTCTACGATGACTGATTTCATGATGGAAGCAGAAATGGAAGCACCTGCTACTCCCGCAACAAACGACGGTGGTGACGAAGACCAACACCCGTGGATCGCTAGCGAGTTAGTGAGCTGAGGAAGTGTTGACAGTTGTGAGATTGTGTTGATTTGAGTCATCTTAGCTATAATCATTGCAGCACTAGTTGGCTAACGTTAGCTAACTTAACGTTAGCTAGCCACCACACCATAGGATTGACAGGAGCCGCGAGAGCGCAGCATTAGGGTTAGCATTAGTGTTAGCATTAGAGTTAGCATTAGTGTTAGCATTAGAGTTAGCATTAGTGTTAGCATTAGGGGAATCCTTCCCAGCTGTGTGTGAAGCTGAACACACCTCTACCTGCCTCAGCGGCCTGTGAAAGACTATTTAGCATCGCAGGACTAGTCTTCAGCCCAAGAAGAGCGAGACTGAATTCTCGCAACTTCTTTTGAAGATGAACAGGACATTTTTCAGTTTCAAGCAATGACTGGGTTGTTACTTTCGGTGCTGCTTTAGTATTGATCATGATTTGATATTTGAGTCATTTTGTGGATGATCAGATGGAGTTATGATGGTAGCAGTCGCCCAATTGCAGATTCAGCTTGAGCAAAACCTTTGCCTATTGTGTTCAAATCAGGCCCATAGGAGTTTACAAGGCAGGCGTCCTTTCTCACAACACTGACCTGATGCATCAAGTGGATATTTTTTGCTGAACACATTTGCCCTCTACATCCTCTAGTCGGAATGAGCATACTTATAAACGCACTGTTACAACTCCTTCATAGTGTCATATTGCTTTTCGGAGAATTATGATGATAAGTTCATAGTAGATGCAAAAGTATACTTATGTACAATATATTATGTTGAACATTGTTGCTCCTGGATGGATCACAGCCAACCCAATTATGTTCAACACAGCTCCTTGTCCTTGGTGATGGTGCCACAGCACTTAAAAGAATAAACTTCATAATTCTGACCCTTTGCTTTTTTATTAACAGCATTTACTTGTAATTTTACTTTCAATACTTAAGTACGTTTAATATCAGAAAATTACTTTTGATACTTAAGTACAGTAAATATCAGATACTTTAAGACTTTTACTCAAGTAGTATTCTAATAGGTGACTTTTACTGGAGTAGTTTTCCAGTAAGGTATCTTTACTTTTACTCAAGTATGGCTTTTGGGTATTTTATACACCACTGCTAATAGGCCATCACTCATTTTCGTTTCCACATTTATGTTTAAAATGAAAACATCAATTTGAATAGCTTGTATGCATGATTATCATGCAATTGACAGACAATGTTGATATTGGCATTGGTATCAGCTGACAAGGTGTGTTTATAAATGGCAGTGGCACGGCCACCCTACTCACTGTACCTTGCACATGTTTAAAATAAAAACATGAACATATGAACCTGTGTATTATTTGAATAGCTTAGTATTGAATCCACAATAAAGAGGTATACATGGTACTAGGCCCATTTAATATAAAACACAATTGTATACAATATATATAGTCGGAGGTCCCTGCTCCATCTCTATCAGTTTGAGAGATTGGCCTGAAAAACGTTGAAGACCCGTGCTGTAAATAATAGAATGGTTATATCAGTGCAATTTTTGGATTTAAAAATGGTAATATGGTGATAGTAATGGGTTAATACCCTGATAACAGTGAGATATTATAGGACGATGTTTTCACGATATTTTAGGCTCCTATCAGTAAAATACCTTCAACATCACATCAAAATTATTGGAAGTCAAAATTCAGTCAAAAGACTGAAATTCATCATGAGTTACTTTGTTACTCTGTAATAACCATGAATCAGGGCTGCAAAATGCTATTACATGGCAAATATTTTGCTAATCGCATGGTATTACTATATTATTACCTCTTTATTATAAACTATTACCTAGGGGTGGGGGAAAAAATCGATACAGCATGGTATCGCGATATTTTGCGTGGCGATATTGTATCGATACACGGACGCCAAGTATCGATCTTTTATTATATAAACTATTTTTAAAAAATCAAAACAATTGCTTTTTCAGTCCACTAGATGGTGCTGAGTTGTTTTCTGGTGAGGTCAGGAAAGGTCCCGGGTCAGCGTGATTGGTAGGAAGTTGGTCAAAACAAAGAGACATCTGGCCTCACAACGGGGTTAAATCTGCCAACAGCAGCCAGGCTCATGGGGAGAGTGCGGCGCATAACTGTCTCTCTGCCCTTGACGTCCACGCATCGCAAGTTATACTGAGTTATATAACTCTTATATCCTACTTATATAAGTTATAGTTCATATACTGAGTCCACACGTTTGCATTTAGTTGAGTTGGACTATGTAGTAACACAAACAGTTCTGTTTGTCAGGTTCATGCAACATTTATGACATTGTTGGTCAGTCTGTCTGCTTGACAATCCTATTTTGCTGCAACAAAAATGATTGAAGTGAGATGAACAGACTGAAAACTTTGTTATTAGATAAAACATGTTGACACAGTTTTCCTTTGGGGACATAATTTGAAGTTGAAAAAAGTAATAAATCGCAATATAGGCCTATGTTATCACAATACTCAGAATATCGCAGTATCGTGATAATATCGCAGTATCGTGATAATATCGTATCGTGACCTAAGTATCGTGATAATATCGTATCGCGGGATCTCTGGTGATTCCCACCCCTACTATTACCATGTTATTACTGTGCTGAAATGTAAAGTACTACCAACTTTGACCGACTGTACTTAGTGAACACAGTTTTTCTGTGTAATGAGGGATAAATGGCAACATTCAGAAATGTGACACAGCACATAAAACATAGGTCCCTACAGTTATTCATATTTCATAATGGCAATAAGTCATAAGGAAAAGTTTACTTCAAAAGTATTACAATCATAAGGAAAATTATATTTTTCCAACACTGTTGTATGAAGGAACTACAGTTGTTAGATTTTTATTAGTACTACAGTGTGTTGGTGTAATGGATTTTAGCTAATTATATTCACACAACCATCTTACACAAAAGCAGCCCATCGGTTGTCTGGTGTATTTGTGTTTGGTGCCGAGCCTCAGTGAATTGTATCTTTGCAGGCAACAGTTTAGTTTTACATGAAGTTATTTCCAGTGATTCTGTGTGACGCAGTGTTCAGAAGGTGAAAGATGAGCGTAGGCGGTAAACAGGATTCAGAGAGAAATGGGAGAGAGTGTTGAAGCCTGAATCAATTCACTGTGGTACGTGATGTTTGTGACTCTGTGGGCGGACTGCTTCTGCTTTCATCTTATAACTCTTCAGATTCCCTTTACTTACCAGGCCTTCTCAATCTACCTCTCTATCTGCCAGTGTTTGTTGATAACAAAATATGTTTCTGAGCTAATGAATATAACATTTAAAAAATCATTGAAAAATAGTGAAGAATATGAGGTAGAAAGCTAAAAAAAAAGCAGTTGAGGCACATCTGGATGTGCAGTCTTTAAGGCAAATATCAAAGAAAGAGTTCTGTCTTAAAGAGACAGGCATTTTGCAGTGTGGTTGCAGATTGCAACCAGCTGAATACCCCTCCACTCACCTCTCCCTCTGCAAGACTGTGGTAACGTGAGCCGCCGATTTCACCTCGCTCAGAGGCCGTCCGCGCCACGATGAATCTACGGAGGTCAGATGGCGGCTGGTGGAACCAGAGGCTTTTGCACTCTGCAGCTCACGTTACCACTGTTTCACATAGAGAGCTGCGGTGGCCTTCAAGTAACGTGAAAACATGAAAGTCTCTCTAGAGCCAGTGTTTGGTTTGTCCGTTCTGGGCTACTGTAGAAACATGGCGGTGCAACATGGAGGACTCCATGAAGAGGACCTGCTCGCTATGTACATATGAAGGGCTCATTGTAAAATGACAAAAACACAACTGTTCTTAATTTCAGGTGATTACACACTAATGAAAAGATAGCTCTGAACATTATATTTAATTTCTGCTACTAGATCAATCTAAATGCTACACATTGGGGTTTTATGATCGTTAAGAGACGAGAAATTGTAGTTTCTACGCATTTTGTAGTTTCATTTATAAGATGCAGAGAAAGAATCCAACTGATTTTGCCAGTAGAAGAGAGACGTACACGAGAATCCAACTAAAGTTCTGATAGAAATCTTTAATCACCAGCAACTGTAGCATGTCATCATTGCTTTAGATAAACAAGCAACAGTATCTGAGGAATGTTACACGATGTTACTTGCTCTACACTACAGTAATGTTCCAATGGTTCATATATTATTTACTTGTGATAATGACGTTTGTTTGTCAATATGTTATTCCAGTTTAAACTCGTACAGTATGACCGAGGATTGACAAACACAAGTGTTCAATCAACAGTCAACACATATTGTTGATTGTTAAAGCATGAGCAGATACGAAAAACAGGGAGGCTTTTTATTAGAATTTGATACTTATATACTTCTAAAAACAAGGAATGTAATTTGCAATACATGCCTGGTTCTCTCTTCCATTGGGTAAATAAAGCTCCCACCGGTGTATTTATGCTAAGCCAATCTTTGTCAATCTGATAGGATGCCTCAAATGACAACATGTATGTGGCACTTGGTTCTTTACAAGTAGAGTAAATAAAGTTGAAATGAGTTAATGAGGAATGAGGTCGACCTGATGCTGCCAGAGAGAGACTGCTGTTGTAGAAGTAGCATCCAGCTCTTTCATTAGCTATGAACTATGCAACTAGTTCAATACGTAAAGCATGTGGAGCCCCTTTTTTTCTTCCAATATTGCTTCGGCTTGTTTTCCTGATGAAAAAATAAATACTTGGCAGGGGATTGGATGAACCATCACAAAATGATGAGTCACTTCAGTAACTCAAAGGCCAAGGACTTCCATAATCTTGATTCTGCACTGATAAAGAAAAACAGAACCCAACTACTTGAGCCAATAACACACCTTGTGAACTTGTCAATTAAAACAAGAACCTTCCCTGAGACCTGGAAAAGCCGTTATCAGTCCAACCTTTAAATCTGGTGAGCAAGACTTGCCATGCAGTTTTATTAGACTTAAAAAGGGCTTTCGATACTGTTGATATACAAACTTCCCAAATTCCAATTTTCTGATCATGCCTCACAATGGTTTGACTCGTACCTCAGGGGAAGAGTACAATGTGTGAGAGTCAATGGGGACGAGTCCACCATCCGTGCCAATAGCATGGGGATACCCAGGGGTCAGTCCTAGGTCCTGTGCTATTTAACATGTACATCAACGACCTACCCGAGAGCTGTCCTGGGGTTGGCTGCCAAATGTATGCCGATGATACAGTTATTTATACATCTGCCAGAACATCTAGCAAGGCCGCTGACCAGCTTACTGAATCCTTACATTCTGTGTGGCTTGAGTCCTCTCACTTAACACCGAATGTAAAAAAAAAAAATGGTTTCAATTTGTTTTTTATACGTAAACGACACGAAAATGAAAAATTAACGGTCGAATCGCATTACGCAAAACCTCATTCAGTCTTCTCTGTTAAAAGAGCAAAACTATGGAACTGTCTACCAACTGAATCGAAAATGCAACTCAATTTTAATGTTTTTAATAGAGGTATTAAATCATGGCTACAAGAGAAACATTGTTCTCACGCCTAACACCCTTGTAGACACACATGTGTTTTGTGTATATATTTGTGGATGTATTTTCCTTTTTCAATTTGAACTTTTTTTTGTTAAAGCGTGGTTGTTGTAAATTAGCGTTTCGCTACAAACACTAAACAGTGCATCCTTGTGCATAAATATGTTACAATTCTAATGCTACTGTGATGTCCATATCAAAGAAAATAAACATAACATAACATCTGTCAATCAAACTCAAATCATGTTGGGAGGAGAGCCAAAACGTCTTCCACTGAGGAAAGCCTTCCGTGTCGTTCTTTGCTCTGTAGAACTGGTGCTGCTGCAGCTACACTAACCTCTTTAGGAGCCGCCATCTTCGATTCTCTATGTCGTCTCACACACACACCAAAGTCCCGCCAGTAGCTGCCAGCAGCTCCTCTGATTGGTCCGTGCTCTTGCTTACCGTACACAAACGCATAAATTAAAGCTTGACAAGTTGGGTTTTCGTGTAATACGTGATCCTTCAATTCTCATGAAAATCCAACTTGCTTTTTCTTTTTTTGATGATTTATGATGTCAGGACCTGGCTCTGAAGCCATGACCAATAAGAGAGGGAGAGGCAGGCTGAAGGCTAATAATACGTAATATATTACAGTCGAGACGGTAATAGTTAACCCAAAACCAACTGTTGGGATGTGAATATCAGTAGAATCAATGTGGGTGTGTGTCTGCATGAGAGCAGAGTGTGGCGTGTGCATTGATGAAAATGCAACAATAAGTTGTGACGTGTTGTTGCAGAAGCCCGGCTTGTGTCGGCGGGTGTGTCGGCTGGCTCTTCCTCTGTGGCTCCTCCTCCTGGCTCTGCTGCTCCTGGCCTTCCTGCTGCCCCTCATGGACGGAGGCAACAGCTGCTCCCTCTCCAACAACTTTGCCCGGTCCTTCAACATCATGCTCCGGTATGACGAACCCCCCCCCACATAGGGAGGAGTTATGTCTCACCTGTCCTTTGATCATCATGCACAAACAGGACCGATTCAGTGGCTTTGCAACAAATCTTAATCTCTTTTTTAAAACAATTCAACTAGATTTGCTAACAGCAGTGCATCCTTCAATATCATCATCTACTAGGATGGAAGGGATTCTAGAGGAGCACACACATCAGCAAACTACAAATCCCACATTTTCCTGATGCTTGTACGCATTCTGAGCTACGTCGTCAAACGTCAACTCTGCTCAACCTCCCATCCCATGCTTCTTTACAGTATAAAAATAATGATCTGATAATCATCAAACTACTTATCACAAAGAATAAGTGTAAGTGCAATAGGACTACAATTCCAATGCTCAATCTAAGATTCATTTTTTTGTCACAATTTTAAATATGATCGTCAGCTTTTATCTCATTGAGAATAAATGATGGTCAAAGTTCAAAGAACTGCAAAGTGTCAATAGACACGTTTTCAAGACATTAACAACAATCTGCACCGTCCACACGACGAGGGGAAGCAGAACTCGTGGACTTCTTGACACTCTTTGTTGGAAAGAAAAAAGATGTGTGGGGGAAACCTCAGAGTGTGTGACAGCGGAAAGGAGCACAGCTCCCTGCTGCGTACTAACTGAGACTACCGCTATGTGGAACATGTAGCAGGAGATCCAGACCAAAGACTACAGCAACAGAACTGGACATGACACGGTTGAACTGTATAAATCCTCCCTCCAGTGGTCCGGCTCAGAGAACCAGGATACCTACAGAGAGTCCCTGAGGTAACTCAATGCTTTTAGCTAATGCTGTACTCATATGTAGCAACCTTATACAACTAGTTCTCAAAGAACTACAAAGTGCAGCTTTATCTTTTAAATGATTGTGTTTCATCTTTTTAAAGATTTGAAGGTCAAAAGATGACATTGTGTGTCCCTGGTATTATAAAATCCCCGTATGTTCATACCGAGAGCAACGGGGCGAATCCTTCTGCTGTGATCAGATGTTTCCACCTTCTTGATGTTGACTTTGATCATTTTACTGATCAACATAGCATCAAAGCCCCGGTGCTGTGCGGTGCTTCCACATCAGGGTGTGGCTGTCTGTACCACATGGACCCTGATCTGAATGTGGACGGTGGGCTCCAGTGTGTTGGCTGGACACCAGAGTGCTAAAGTCCCGTCAGAAGCCAACAGCTATCGGTCTGATGACAATAAGTGTCCGGAGGATACGGAGAATACTTCCGGTGCAGTCAGCTCATATCCGGGCTGAGACCTCCTTTTCCGTGTCCTGGTTATTGTTTACAGTCCCATTAGCTACCGTTGCATCCAGATCCTGAATTCATACGCAGATATCTTTTCAGAGATTTTAGATTAGATAGTCCTGACTCCACCTCCGCTGCTGTTCCACTAGCAACATGCCATTAAGGTGAAACATGTTGCTGGGGTTTATTGGTTACATTTTTGTAGCACTTTTAAAGCTGCAGTATTTGTTTGTCCCAGCGTGGCAGCTCATGCACCACACCCCACAATAACTGCTCACCTACATGAGCTCTCCTCTCTGTCCATAAGATGTTGACGCCATTCAGCCCACCTGTCATAGATTGGACTGTCTTATCAGGACGGTTAAGGGCTTGTGGGTAACGCTGTTTTTTTAAATGAAGCTAAAAACAGAAATCTTAAATCAACAACAAACAAAACAACATCCGTGTCTAGACGAATGGAATGACCAGTAAGACTTACTGTTGAGCAGGGTGATGTTCCCAAGCTGGTTTTACTGATATTCCTTATGTCAGTGTGATTTTATTGAGGAACAGGACCCAGAAGGTCTTCACAAAAATAACGCAGACAAATGGCAGTCAGAGAGAGGAAGGGAGACGTTTCTTCATAAATCCAAACGGTCTCATCCTCTCATCACGCTGCTCACGGTGTGGACACACAGAGGCAATTACACATGAAGTATCATTATCACATGATGGAAGCTTTACTCCTAAATGTATTGACGGTTGCCCATTGAATGTGTGTGTGTGTGTGTGTGTGTGTGTGTGTGTGTGTGTGTGTGTGTGTGTGTGTGTGTGTGTGTGTGTGTGTGTGTGTGTGTGTGTGTGTGTGTGTGTGTGTGTGTGTGTGTGTGCAGTCTACTCCTGTAGCTCTCCTCTCTTCTGATGACACGTTTCCTCGTGGAATCATCCAATGCTCTGATTTATAATCAAGAAGGACCGATTCAACAGGAGCTGCTGTTGGTATTTGCAGAAGGTACTTTCTGGGTTGATTGTGTTGGTGGAACATTTGACAGCATGTCCTTTGTTTTCTTGCACGTACGCTTCAGATTTTTGATCTGTACTTTGATCCTGTTAGAACTGAGTTCATGACTCCTAGCTGCTATTGATGCAGGAATAAGGAGGTGTCCATGTTCTTCACACTGGGTCTGTTCATGTGTCAGGAGGGTTGAAGCAGTTTTACTCCGTCCTCTCTTTCACCTGAGAGCGGGTCCTTTCTGAAGGTGCTGCTTTGCGTGGCCGGTCTTCCTCACAGCCTGACCCTCAGGTGGCGGTCTGCCGAGCTCTTGACGCCAGAGGCCGAGCCGTAAACCTCGGCACCACCCATGGTTTATCCTGCACGCTCTCTCTTTCCACATTACACACACACCCCTAAAAATACACCCAAACACCTCCACACACCCTCACAAACACAGTTACTCCGTGTGTAGGCTATTATTGATTTATCACGTTGCTGTGGCAACAGTGACCAAATCGAGCAAATCTAATTCTTCATATGCAGCTATAGTGTCTTTGATTTGCCGCAACTTCGCAAGTACTCCAGCATGTTTCTGAGTTCATGTTCATTTAAGATGTTACACGTCTCAGTTTAAACATCAAAGTATAATTCCCCCTGAAGAAATGAAACTACTCTCATCACGATAAAAAGACACGATCATGTTGGTGGGAAACGCGCATGCTTTCACTATCAACCCCTCATGACTGTAAATATGCTACATGCTGCATGGTACCATGTTACCGTGTTGCCGTGGCCTTAAAACTTTATGTATACCATCCAGTTAATCATTTGTATCAGTGCCATAACCTATGTACCAAGTTAAACATGGAAGGGAGACGTTAATGCTGCCCTGTGTTCTGCTTATTGCACTGCCCTCCTCCGTCTTCCTTTCTGCCCGTGTGGCGTCGCCCGGCTCCAGCCCTACGTTGTGTCATTGATACCTTATGCAACATGAAATGACTTGAACCTCCTGAGCACAGCTGGTCCTTTACAGCCTGTTTGGGTACACTCGTTATGCAAAAAATGTCCTAAATGCCGGTGTGTGCTCTCAGATGGAGGTGTTAAATATACTGATATGATTGACGAGAGCTTTTTTTTGTGAAATGATTCTATTTTATTTATCTTTTGAAACATATTCAGGAGAGCTTGTATTTAACCAATGTGTTTCATTCTGATGAAATAAAAAATGCAGTTTGAATATTCTGTGTGATTTGCTTTGAGAATTTTTTTCACTAATGTTGCCAGTGGAGCTATTCTCCACCAGCTTCATGCTAGCTAGATAGCTAGCTTGTTAGCTCACTTGGAACAAAGGATTTCATGGGCCAAACATATATTTCCGCAGGTGGAAATCTGTTGAAATTGAAGTTCTGAATATTTCCTCTCCTGCACAATTTTTTGTGCTAACCTTTCAGACGAAATGAAACTTACATCCAGCATCCAATATCAGGTTATACAGTGTACTGTGAAATTGGACACGGATGTACACGTGCTCACTACGCGTGCTATTTGATGTATCACGTTACTATCTCCCGCTACCACACTTTCACTCTCTCTGCTCTCCATGCCCGTCTCTGTCTGTGTTCAGAGTGAGTGTTCTCTCTGAATGTGCGCTGCCTCCTACGCCGCTCTCACCTCGGCCTCCCAGCCAGGCCCGCCGAGCTGTGCCGCAATCTGGAGCGCTCGCTCTGCCAAATACACGGAGCAAAACAACCATAGCAGAGCAGCCTCTCTCCCACAGAAGATTCCAGTCCTCCTCAATCTGCAGCGTTTACAATCTGTCATCCGATTGAAAATCTTTACACGCAGAAACCTGACATGCTGAGTCCGATGTGTTTTATTATTTTACTCGTTGCAAAAGTTTGTAATACAGGATGAAACTGAATTCATTATTTGGGTGCAATGGATAGCGCTAGTCTCAAACTGGGTAGTGTATTTATTACATTAGCAAGAAGCGATGGTTTAGCGACCTAGAGCGCTGTCTTATCCTTTGTTTGGGGACCTTCACCGATTCCAAACTGTTCTGTGATCAGCTGCTACAATCTGTCTTTAAATTCTGCATCTCTGTATTCTGTACTTTGTCATGAAGTGTTTTGTGCTCGGAGACGAATGAACCAAGTGAATCGGCTCATAAGAGGATTACGTTTCAGCAACTCTGACAAATGCGTAAAAGACGTGTAGAATATGGATCTGGTCTCAATGACGTCCCCGGTAGGTTCCTGATGAGCTGTTGTGAAGCTCAAAGTGGGCGGATGAGGAAGTCGCCATCCCAGCATTGAGGACAAAGCCCGTCTCCTGGCTAACCCAAAAAATGGTCAAAGAGGCGGATTGTTGGTGGAGCTGTGGTGGCCCAGCAGAGAAGAAAGCTAGTGGCGAGCGACCCCAGACGGCACCCACCTGTTACTCAAACTTGCCGCCAGGCGGCAACCTCAGGTTCTGTCTTAAAACTTTGCATTCTCTCTAATGTCCAGCAGGGGGCGACTCCTCTGGTTGTATAGAAGTCTATGAGAAAATGACTCTACTTCTCTCTTGATTTATTACCTCAGTAAACATTGTAAACATGAGTTTATGGTCTCAATCTCTAGTTTCAAGTATTCTTCAATACAGCATGATGTTCATTTAGTACATTATGGTCCATTTAGAGTCAAACAGACCATAAAGCAGGGGATGCTTTAGGGCGGGGCTACACAGTGATTGACAGGTCGCTGACGCTACCAGAGACGTATACGGCGTCACTACGTCACTCCTCCGCATTCCAAATATGGTAACTTCTGTTCATTTGTTGCGAAAAAACAACATGGCGACATCCATAATCCAAGATGGCAATTGTGAAATTGCCGAACTCAATGCTTCACAACGGTCCACAAACCAATGTGTGACGTCACGATGACTACGTCCACTTCTTATGTACAGTCTATGGTTGCCACGCCCGTAACTATACATAACTTTTTATTTTTTTAAATCTTTATTTCTGCTTCAAAGTGGGGCATTTTAACATGGGGTTCTATGGGGATTGACTTGCTTTTGAGCCACCCTCAAGTGGACTTTTGAGGAATTGCAGTTTTTGGCACTTCCATACCAGTGGTTGGCGTGCATTTTATACCTGGGCCTTCACTGCTGTCCTGCAGCTGAAACACAGCTACGGTTATTATTTGTTTCGTGTAAAAATGAAGCTCAACACCTATAGATCCACTAACTGCAGAGAATACGCCGAGACTGCGTCTCCTCTCTGCTCTGACTGGAGCTGGGACTGCTTCGCAAGAGAGTAGCCGCCTGTGAGTGCTTTGGGGCGGCGGAGGGGCTCACGGCAGCACCCGCTGCTCGTTCACGGCAGTGCAGAACGTACGCGCTTTAACGTCAGAGTCAAAACACCAGAAAAGTCTCTAGATTTGTCACTAGTAGCTTTTGACAAAAAAAGTCGCCATGAGGGTTTGGAAAGTCTCCAGATTTAGCGAGAAAGTCGCCAAGTTGCCAACACTGGCACCGACTAAATATGTCCCCAGAGCAACATTGGACGTAACAATAGTTCCTATCACATATAAAACCAAACAAAAATCCATCTTCATAAAAACAAGTTGTACAAATAATAATATATAAACAATCATATTGAAGCTACTGCAGATGTAAAAACAAACGCATTTAATACTGTTACGCCCCCTGACTTAACGATGCCTCTTTTCAAGTAGAGAGCTCCGTTTGTCTTTCAGGTCTGCCACGCCCCTTGACGATCACTGAAGCACCCACACCTGAGAGTCCTCATTTCATCAGTGGAGCTGCATATCAACCCCCGAATCCAGTGTTTCCCGGGCCCCCGTTTCTTCACTCTGGGCCTGTGGCGCTGTGGGTTTGCTGTCACTGCTACCAAGAGCATTTGTGTTGCCACACCTGGGGTTCAAACTTAATGGAAGCTTTGTAGGGGTTCTCTGCCTTTTATTTTGTAAAGTTTTCTCCTGTTTTTTGTGACTAGTTGGGGAGTTCAGTATTATGTTGGTTTGTTCGTAGGCCAGCTGACCTCTTCTTTTCCAGTTAGCGTGGGGGTTTTGTTTATTATGTTGGCCTTAGAGACCTTGACGGCTCCGCTTCCTTATTTAGTTGGTTTGTTCCGGTTCATCTATACTGTTAATAAATGTGTCTAATTGCCGCTGCCTTATCCTCTTGGTTTTTATTCAACTTTTGCCAAGGTTTTCCATCAACTTTATGTTACTTCCAGTGTACCCCTAGGCACACTATATAGGCCGTAACACTTACCAGAGCTGCTGTTCACTATTTAAAGACAAAGTCCATGCTCCTTTCTTTGTTAATAAAGAGTTTAATCACACGGTTGTTCAGTACATCCGTGTGTTTTAGTTCCAGTAAGAAGTCCTTCTCCATTCATGGACGCCAGTGAAGACAGTCGAGCCTCCCCAGTTGTATTTCTTGAATACGTTTTAATGCGTTTGAGGCTGAAAATGTTCGCTCAACAGAGGCAGCAGATATTGGGATTGTCACTGCCCAACATGTCACTCTAGCCCACTGACCAATCACGTACTTGTAGGCCAGCTAGCAGGCTCTGGCACGTCAAAGAATACGCCCAACATGTCAAACTAAAGATCTGATTGGTTGAACACTATGACAATCAACAATATCGTCCCCATTCACTTAAACTGCACATGGATGCACTTGTGAGTCTGCAGGCCTCGGGCCTCTGTTCTTACCTAGAGACACAGAGGTGAAATCTGATTGGATAAAAGCTCTACTTAAAACAAGCTGCACTGGAAGCAGAGCAACTGAGGAAGACAGTAGCTGTGCAATGAGAACATAAGATAATGGGAAAAATATTTGTATAAATTATAATACATGTAGTGTATTTAAGAACAATTATAAAATAGCTATAACTTTGTGATTCTGTTTAGGCCAGCAGAGAAGGCCTCGAAGGCCCTGACAGTCCACCACTGTTCCATACTGACTTCATTTTTAAGCGCCGGAGGTTGCCGCTTAGGAAAAATGCAGAAAATTTAGTTTCGAAATTGGTGTAAACAGAACATGAGGTCGTATTTACTATTTAACTATTTTGGACAAAAAAACATACAGACTTAGTGTGCAAAGGCCTTAACTCTGATAGCTATAACTAAACTACAGAGTTAATCTTAGGGCCAGAAAAGCTGTTTACATTTTGTGTTTATTAAAATCACTTCCTCACTGGAACTACTTTGTTAGTACTACTTTTTTTTCATATAATCCCAGTCCAACAAAAGAATGAATCCAAATAGATTGTTTTTAAGACACGTAAAAGCTTGTGTTAACCACAGACCTTATTTCAGGCATTGAACCAAAAATCCAATCAAAAAATAAAACATTGACTTCGAGATGAAGGAAGTGGTAAAATGCTAACTCATTTCCAGGTTTTAGGACTCCTTCCTGCAGCACCAAATCCACTCATCCATAGACATTTGTAAGGATTACAGATACTAGAACCCAAAAGTACAACTCAGACAAGATACAAGTTCAGTTCTTTTACTAGAGTTCAGGCAGGGTCAAAACCGGGAGGTCAGTCAAACAGGCGAACAAATCCAATAAGGGGCAAAAATACAAGGTCGAAAACAGGCAGACAGGGTCGGAACAGGCAGATCATGAACAATATAAAAGGTACGCTGGAGAACTTGGCAATAACATACAAGACAATCTGGCAGGGAACAAGTGCAAGTGAGGGGACCTAAATAGTGAGGGCTAATGAGGGAATGGGCTGCAGGTGAGATGGGTGTGGAGGACCAGGTGAGGGGAATGAGAGATGATCGGGTGTGAATGGTAGGATCTGAAATGACAGGAGAGTTAATAAATGTTACGGTCCGGCTCTAGAACCATAGCAAATGTTACGAAAACTCAGGCACGGAGCTAAACAAACAAATACTTTTAATGAACAAAGGCCAGGACATTTCAAGTGTGCAACAAAGAATGAGCTTTCTCGTCGTGAGTGCCAGAAGGTTCCACTGCTGCCAGACGCTCCTTGCACACCAGGTGTGAGAGGGGAAGAAGCCAGCACTTCCTCTGGATGGGGCGGATCTTGTAGGGCGAAGGCCGTGGCCAGCTGCCTCCAATCTTCCTGATGTCCCTCTCTAACGATCCAGGAACACTGAAAGATAAACACTCCCTGGCAGAGGCCCTGGGCCATCACAACAAGCAGACAGGATGAAAACGATCTAATATGAAGGGGAATTCATGACAACATTAACCTTAAATGTTTCCATTTCGTAGCAGGTTTTAGCAGCTAGCTCTGTTACTTTGTATTTGCAACGTCTTCTGTTTAGGCGGAAGTGATCACCAGTGACCCTGTCGCTAAGCAACCATGACAACGCATTAGTCTACCATTTGTTTTTCCCAGAAGTGGAGTGCAAAGGAATTAGTCGTCGTAGCTGTGGTATGTGTTATTATATCACCTCACCGCTATGGACCAATAAGATTGCTTGATTTCAGATACCCGTTTTATAACAAGAAATAGTTCTGTTTCCCCCTGTTTTCCAGTCTTTATGCTAAGCTAGGCTAACCACGTCCTGACTCAAGCTTGAGTACAGAACTGAGCGTTGAATTGTTCCTTTAATTTAATTCCTTAATGGTGGATGATGCTGTATCTTTACTAAAACAGCTGTGTCTTTCACTTCGTCTTGCTTAAATGTGGGCATGAAGGAGACAGAGGGTCCATCCATCCATCCATTTTCCTCCGCTTATCCGGGGTCGGGTCGCGGTGGCAGCAGGCCAAGCAGGCTGACCCAGACTTCCCTCTCCCCGGCAACATGTTCCAGCTCATTCTGGGGGAGCCCGAGGCGTTCCCAGGCCAGCTGGGAGATGTAATCCCTCCAGCGTGTTCTGGGTCTTCCCCGGGGTCTCTTCCCAGTTGGACATGCCTGGAAAACCTCCAGTGGGAGGCGTCCAGGAGGCATCCTAATTAGATGCCCGAACCACCTCAGCTGACTCCTTTCGACGCGAAGGAGTAGCGGCTCGACTCCAAGGTCCCTCCTGATGACCGAGCTCCTTACCCTATCTCTAAGGTTCGTGACCATAGGTGAGGGTAGGAACATAGACCGACCAGTAAATTGAGGGTCTAATAGAGACATTATTGACTTGTATTATGGGAAGTGTGGGATCTAACACCCATAACAGCTAAAAGTCAGGGTATATTGGCCACTGTAGTCCCTAAGCTATATATAAATTAAATACTAAACTGCTGGACAAAATGCAAATAAAATTCATTTTTTTAAACCAGAAAAACTTGCATAACAGGTTGCTGCACTCTGTGTTTGGTCTGCACATAGCTCGAAGCTAATGCTACATCATTATGGGCAAGAGGTTTACATCCCTCTCTCTTGCTTGCCATCCTCCTCCTCTGTCTGTCTGTCTTTAGTGTCACAGATAGGGGGTAAAGGTTCACAAAATTCTCGGTTCGGTTCAATATGATACAGTGGTGCCACGGTTCGGTACGTTTTCAATGCAGCAAAAAAGCAGAAATGCCAAATCCTCGCTGATGAGACTTTCAAGGGGGCGTCTCTGATTTGATTCTCTGTTTGGGCTTTTGTTTTCTTTTACAAAGCAGGAATTATGGTCTGGAGAAATGGGCTAGTGAAGGAGTAGTGTCACGGGGCTCAATAGCATTAAGCATGTTCGTACAGCCTGGTTTATCACTCCAGAGTAGGGATATACCCAGTGGTGTATAGTAACGAAACTGTACTTAAGTCGTTTTTTTGGATATCTGTACTTTACTTTACTATTTATATTTCTGTTGACTTTTACTTTTACTTCACTACATTTTGCAAAGAAAACTGATACTTTTACTCCGATACATTTCCCCTGAAACCTTCGTTACTCGCTACAAAATCATTAGGGTTAGCATTAGGGTTAGCATTAGGGAAATCCTTCCCAGCTGTGCGCAAGCTGTGTGTGAAGCTGAACACACCTCTACCTGCCTCAGCGGCCTGTGAAAGGCTGTTTAGCATCGCAGGACTAGTCTTCAGCCCAAGAAGAGCGAGACGGAATTCTCGCAATTTTGAAAACCAACTTCTTTTGAAGATGAACAGGACATTTTCAGGTTCAAGTAATGACTGGGTTGTTACTTTCGGTGCTGCTTTAGTATTGATCATGTTTTGATATTTGAGTCATTTTGTGGATGATCAGATGGAGTTATGATGGTAGCAGTCGCCCAATTGCAGATTCAGCTTGAGCAAAACCTTTGCCTGTTGTGTTCAAATCAGGCCCATAGGAGTTTACAAGGCAGGCGTCCTTTCTCACAACACTGACCTGATGCATCAAGTGGATATTTTCTGCTGAACACAATATTATGCATTTGCCCTCTACATCCTCTAGTCGGAATGAGCATACTTATAAACGCACTGTTACAACTCCTTCATAGTGTCATATTGCTTTTCGGAGAATTATGATGATAAGTTCATAGTAGATGCAAAAGTATACTTATGTACAATATATTATGTTGAACATTGTTGCTCCTGGATGGATCACAGCCAACCCAATTATGTTCAACACAGCTCCATGTCCTTGGTGATGGTGCCACAGCACTTAAAAGAATAAACTTCATAATTCTCAAAATTCTGACCCTTTTTATTAACAGCATTTACTTGTACTTTTACTTTCAATACTTAAGTACATTTAATATCAGAAAATTACTTTTGATACTTAAGTACAGTAAATATCAGATACTTTAAGACTTTTACTCAAGTAGTATTCTAATAGGTGACTTTTATTTTTACTGGAATCATTTTCCAGTAAGGTATCTTTACTTTACTCAAGTATGGCTTTTGGGTACTTTATACACTACTGGATATACCTTTAGCCCTGTTTGAATCAGGAGGGAACAGATACCGAAACGCTGTGTGTACATGACTATTCACGTACACTGGGCGTGATGGTGCCGGTGTAAACAGGAAGTAGATTGTTTGCTTAGTTTAAAAAAATACGACAGAGTAATAAAGTAGTCTTTAATAATGAAAGGTCGTGCTTGATACTTAAGATCTTCTCTAAAATCTTCTTCTATGAACTCAAACAGACAGTTCCTGGAAAGTTTTATTTTTCAGACTTAGTTACAGTGCTGGGGGTCTTGCTCTATCTCTCTCTCTCCTCATATTTACATTCAAATCAACACTTACACATAAAGGTTTACTAGATTATGGCTCCATAAATATGGTCAACACACGTCTCTCACTCGTTCCCTCGGTGTTGTTGTTGTCTGTTGTCACTCGTAGCTCTGCTGGTGGCTGAAGTCTGTCCTACTGAATAGCATTTACTGCTAACAGTGACTTCAGATGTCTGCTCCGATACCTCCGCTGGTCACGCCGCTCACTAATCGCTCCAATAACAGCTGCTTCCTCCACAGAAATGCAGACTTTTACTGAACAACAGCTGCTAGTAAACTCAACACGATCAACAACACCTGTAATCAGTTGTTCATATGGAATTAACCTGGTAGTCGATCGGTAATCAAGACTGTTGTTTGTGAACATCCGGGAACGGTCACGTGATAGGAGCGTGGCGAATCAGGGAAGGACAGCACTTTACGTCGGGTGGGTTGCCATGTTTGAGCGCAGTGGCTCCACCAATTTCAGCTATATTTTATTTTTCAAAAGCAATTTAATATTATTCCAACATATTGTTCGGTTCGTAATGCGTACCGAACCATGAGCCCCGTACCGAACGGTTCAATACGAATACGTGTATCGTTACACCCCTAGTCACAGAGTCTGGCTGTCACATACAGTGGGGAAAAAAAGTATTTAGTCAGCCACCAATTGTGCAAGTTCTCCCACTTAAAAAGATGAGAGGCCTGTAATTTTCATCATAGGTACACTTCAACTATGAGAGACAAAATGAGAATCCAGAAAATCACATTGTCTGATTTTTAAAGAATTTATTTGCAAATTATGGTGGAAAATAAGTATTTGGTCAATAACAAAAGTTCATCTCAATACTTTGTTATATACCCTTTGTTGGCAATGACAGAGGTCAAACGTTTTCTGTAAGTCTTCACAAGCTTTTCACACACTGTTGCTGGTATTTTGGCCCATTCCTCCATGCAGATCTCCTCTAGAGCAGTGATGTTTTGGGGCTGTCGCTGGGCAACACGGACTTTCAACTCCCTCCACAGATTTTCTATGGGGTTGAGATCTGGAGACTGGCTAGGCCACTCCAGGACCTTGAAATGCTTCTTACGAAGCCACTCCTTCGTTGCCCGGGCGGTGTGTTTGGGATCATTGTGTTAGGGTTAGAACAAAGGATGAGAGAGCCTGCAGGCCGCAGGTACTCTTCTGCTGCGAGCTTCTTACTGTGCACGCGCATCAGAAGAATGAGCTGGACCCGGTTCAAATTAAAAACAATATTTAATGTACTACACAAAGTTCACTTACAAACTGAATTAACTATCAATAGTAATGTTCTCGAGAGCAGAGACCACATACACGCATCTCCTCACAGTCCGGCGCGGCCAGTTAGCTGAAAATGAGAGCTGCAGTGATCTGAGGTAAACTCCCTCAAACATTGTCTTTTGTATCCCCTGAGAGTCGGAAAGTGTCCGATACTGTCATAAAACATGTGAATGATCCTCCGTTGCGATTAGTGATTGGCTTCATTTGAATTCTGCCCCCTCCCATTATCGATCCCTTAGCAAAACATCTTGAACTCCTCCTCTCTGTCCTGCTGGTCAGCTTGGCATTTGACCGTCCCACTGGCCCCATCCTCCATCGATGAGGTCGCCTCCATTTGCTGCTGCATGTCTGACACCTCACTCAGAATCTCTATCTGACCCTCAAAACTATTCTTAGTGTTTTAATACCTACAGTGACTATACTTCTATGATGTAATACATTCAATGAGTTAATATACTGTAACATATAATATCCTCTATAAGTAAGAATATTGTAAACCTATAATACATTCCATATGGAAACATATTGTGACTAACATATTTATTATTGTGACACTCCTACTCACCACTAGGGGTGTTATTAAATCCTACTAATAATGCGTTTAATACTGAAATTCTCCACAAAACCCCCCTAACACACTATTCATAGTGTGTTCATAAATTCCCAGGAAAAACAATCCCTCTCTAAAGGTCCTTTATGGGCCGAGGGTGAATTTCCTCAACTAAACAGTAGCTAACAGTTCAAGTTCATAAACATCATCTACACCTAACTGATTTCCCTATGCTTGTAGAAGTTCACTAATGCAAGGGATGCAGCAGCGAACACAGAGGACCAGGTGGTGGAGGTCCTGCGTCGAGTTCTGGATCCATCCTACGAAATGAGGGATGAGAAGAATGAGAAGAATTCTGAGAAGCCTTGTCTGCTCCTTTTTCACTTGACAAAAATTATATTTCCTAATACAATGCACCTCTAAATCCCAAATTGACCCTATAAAACAAAAAACAAACAAACAAAACAATCTCTCAGAGTCAATTTTCCAAATTGTCAGTGTCTCACCAGATGTTTTCAGAAGTCCATCTGGACTCAATCAGGTCCTTCAGCATCCCAGCGAAGATGATCAGGAGCTGCTCGTGAAGTCCTGCTATGGCATCACGAGTTAAGTTTACAAAACGCTGTTGGTTGTAATATATGCAATTAATCCAATCGACATTTTATTGATTGACACCTACCAGAAAATTCTGATTTCTGGCACTAAATTAATTAAGTAAGCACCGTTGGTCAGCACCACTTACACCTTTGGACCTCATTCACAGTCAGCTACCTGGTGATACAATAGGAGACTGCTTTCTCCTGTCTGCGGATGCCTCTGTGTTCTCCACCTGTCTTTGTCCTTCCAACACCCATGCTGCCGAAGTTGATGTAAACATTATGCAGCCTAGGAGTGTTCAATGAACTCTCAACTCTGTCTATCCTACTAGGCTCTAATCTAACAGTAGCTCTGACTGTGTGAAAAATTAGTTTATTATCACAATTAAAATTGCAAAATTAAAAATTATGGAAATTAAATTCTGAATTAAAATTAATATTTAATTAAAATTCTGAATTAAAATCAAAAAATTACAAATGTCAGATTCAAAATCAACTATGCAAGCTAAAATATTGAATCAAAATTAACAATTTTAGGATAAAAATTGAATTGAAACGGAGTTATAATATTGGATTAAAACTAAATTCACCAACTGAAGTTGAAATGTTGAATTACAAACGAGTATCAAAATTTAAAAAACTATCAACAACTATCAATGCAAGTTAAAAACCCTATTAATATTAAACCAACACTGCCAATTGAAATGTTAAATCACAATTAAAACCATCAATGAAAGAAGTACAATTAATATAATCAACAGTAGTATAAAATGCTAAATTAAAACTAAGATAAACAATCAAAGTCAAAATACAAGTCAAAAGCTTAGTCAAAAACAAGGAATATTACAAGTTTATCACCAGAACTCAAAGTATTGTAATGTATCTTCTAATCCACGGATGACTGAGTATCTTGTAATTCTAAGACAATTTCACCTCTAGGTTTTCTGGGTAATGGAGTTTTCTGTAATTATCAAGCAATTACTCCTCCAACCGATAGGTGGCGAAGTTGTCTCTTCTTCTTCTATGGTGGTTTTTTCCAAAAAAAACGCGAAAACGGACAATGGGCTAATACTAATGCTATTAACGGCTATCGCTACAAGCTAAACTAACCGGCGAAACCGTGTCTTCAGCACACAGACAAAGCACCGTAGTTTTAACTCGTATACCATGCCGCATTTACACACTTTATGCTAGACCGTGCTTGGCTTCTCCATATGCACCGGTTATTTTATAATCCTTTTATCTAGTTATCTAGGTGAGCACAAAGCAGGCTCCGGCTCAGCTAGCATCCACTCCTTACTACAACAAAACGATCTCTCACAACGCTATTGTCATCACTGCATTCATCATTCATACCAAAATACACCGTGATTACAATGTATGATTACCCACTCATTACCTATTACCCACCCCGGATTATATTCCCTTGAACTCAAGTTAAATCCTGCGCTTCGTAGCAGCCAGTCTCTGTTCCAGCAGAGAGCTCGACTCTCGATAGCGTAACTAGTTCTGTTGGCTTTCTAAGCTCGTATTTAATTTATTCCCTCCCGTTAAGAGTCATTGGTTCGCCAGATCCAAACCTGCCAAACAGGACCCGGGGGGGCCGTCGCCTTTACCCCACGCTACCCCGCCTCCAGATTCAGTTAGCCTGGTTCCCCGGACTCTCGAAGCTGCTTAAGCTTTTGAGCGCTTAGCTCTGCATAGCTTGATCAGGGCCAACGTAGGAGACGTACCGTTCCTCGACGGACCTTACCTGTAGGATTTAGCAAAAAAGAACAGCGTGTAGGCAAAATACACGTGTTCCTAATCCAGTTTGCAAGTGTGCTCCATACAGTAATCCAGCTACTTTAAATTTCAAATCAATATACTTTACCGGCTTGCTGCGGCCTGCTCCTTTGTTCGGCTCTCGGAGGGGTTGACCAAGATACCGTCTCTAAGTTTTCCTATACTACCTATACAGATTTTATTAAAAAGGTTCTGTTTACCCGTTTGTCTTTGGCGCCAGAAGGTATCTTAGTTAGCTCCTCGTCCAGTCCGTTTTCCAGCAATTATTACGTCCCTTCGTGGTCGCCAAATTTGTTAGGGTTAGAACAAAGGATGAAGGAGCTTGCAAGCCGCAGGTACTCTGTAAGTCTTCACAAGCTTTTCACACACTGTTGCTGGTATTTTGGCCCATTGCTCCATGCAGATCTCCTCTAGAGCAGTGATGTTTTGGGGCTGTCGCTGGGCAACACGGACTTTCAACTCCCTCCACAGATTTTCTATGGGGTTGAGATCTGGAGACTGGCTAGGCCACTCCAGGACCTTGAAATGCTTCTTACGAAGCCACTCCTTCGTTGCCCGGGCGGTGTGTTTGGGATCATTGTGTTAGGGTTAGAACAAAGGATGAGAGAGCCTGCAGGCCGCAGGTACTCTTCTGCTGCGAGCTTCTTACTGTGCACGCGCATCAGAAGAATGAGCTGGACCCGGTTCAAATTAAAAACAATATTTAATGTACTACACAAAGTTCACTTACAAACTGAATTAACTATCAATAGTAATGTTCTCGAGAGCAGAGACCACATACACGCATCTCCTCACAGTCCGGCGCGGCCAGTTAGCTGAAAATGAGAGCTGCAGTGATCTGAGGTAAACTCCCTAAAACATTGTCTTTTGTATCCCCTGAGAGTCGGAAAGTGTCCGATACTGTCATAAAACATGTGAATGATCCTCCGTTGCGATTAGTGATTGGCTTCATTTGAATTCTGCCCCCTCCCATTATCGATCCCTTAGCAAAACATCTTGAACTCCTCCTCTCTGTCCTGCTGGTCAGCTTGGCATTTGACCGTCCCACTGGCCCCATCCTCCATCGATGAGGTCGCCTCCATTCGCTGCTGCATGTCTGACACCTCACTCAGAATCCCTATCTGACCCTCAAGACTTAGTGTTTTAATACCTACAGTGACTATACTTCTATGATTTAATACATTCAATGAGTTAATATACTGTAACATATAATATCCTCTATAAGTAAGAATATTGTAAACCTATAATACATTCCATATGGAAACATATTGTGACTAACATATTTATTATTGTAACACTTCTACTCACCACTAGGGGTGTTATTAAATTCTACTAATAATGCGTTTAATACTGAAATTCTCCACAATTGTCATGCTGAAAGACCCAGCCACATTTCATCTTCAATGCCCTTGCTGATGGAAGGAGGTTTCCACTCAAAATCTCACGATACATGGCCCCATTCATTCTTTCCTTTACACGGATCAGTCGTCCTGGTCCCCTTGCAGAAAAACAGCCCCAAAGCATGATGTTTCCACCCCCATGCTTCACAGTAGGTATGGTGTTCTTTGGATGCAACTCGGCATTCTTTCTCCTCCAAACACGACGAGTTGAGTTTTTACCAAAAAGTTCTATTTTGGTTTCATCTGACCATATGACATTCTCCCAATCCTCTTCTGGATCATCCAAATGCTTTCTAGCAAACTTCAGACGGGCCTGGACATGTACTGGCTTAAGCAGGGGGACACGTCTGGCACTGGAGGATTTGAGTCCCTGGCGGCGTAGTGTGTTACTGATGGTAGTCTTTGTTACTTTGGTCCCAGCTCTCTGCAGGTCATTCACTAGGTCCCCCCGTGTGGTTCTGGGATTTTTGTTCACCGTTCTTGTGATCATTTTGACCCCACGGGGTGAGATCTTGCGTGGAGCCCCAGATCGAGGGAGACTATCAGTGGTCTTGTATGTCTTCCATTTTCTAATAATTGCTCCCACAGTTGATTTCTTCACACCAAGCTGCTTACCTATTGCAGATTCAGTCTTCCCAGCCTGGTGCTGGTTTACAATTTTGTTTCTGGTGTCCTTTGACAGCTCTTTGGTCTTGGCCATAGTGGAGTTTGGAGTGTGACTGTTTGAGGTTGTGGACAGGTGTCTTTTATACTGATAACGAGTTCAAACAGGTGCCATTAATACAGGTAACGAGTGGAGGACAGAGGAGCCTCTTAAAGAAGAAGTTACAGGTCTGTGAGAGCCAGAAATCTTGCTTGTTTGTAGGTGACCAAATACTTATTTTACCGAGGAATTTACCAATTAATTCATTAAAAATCCTACAATGTGATTTCCTGGATTCTTTCCCCCCCATTCTGTCTCTCATAGTTGAGGTATACCTATGATGAAAATTACAGGCATCTCTCATCTTTTTAAGTGGGAGAACTTGCACAATTGGTGGCTGACTAAATACTTTTTTCCCCCACTGTATTTGTGAAGATCTTTGGGCCACTTGTGTAAAACACACACCTTAGTTGCAGCATGAACTGAAAATCCTGAATCAGCTGCTGCATGTGATTTATCATTCAGCCTTAAGTAATCTCTCTTGAATTATAGAGCTGCATCTTTTTTTAGATGCACATGCACGTCTATCATTTATGATGCATCATCTGTTAATATTCACATAGGCCCGTCAGACAGGCCCCTTCAATCAGAACGTCACACATCCCAGCATGCTCTACCAGCATAATATGGAGATCACTAACTCCCTAACCTTTACTTTTCAGAACACTAAATTATTGTTGTCACAGCCCGGCTCAGAGACTGGAACAAAAACAGGGAGACAACGAGCTGGCGACCAAAAGAAGCAATTTATTTGTCTCGCCAAAAACAAGTAACCCAAGGTTAGCATTACTTTACACAAAGACCGCAACAACTGTGGTGCGCCAGTCAACAAAGGTCTTCCTTTCAGAGCCACCGGCTGCCAACTGGAGAGGGTATTTTAAGGCAGAGCCACACTGGCACAGGTGTGGCTCTGCCTGCTGACGAGCCTGCTGACGAGCCTCCATCAGCACCTGTAACAAAAGGAAACACAACCGGGCACCTAGTGTATGCTAGGAGGAGGGTCGTCACATTGTCCATCACCACAGAGGTCTGTAGTTAAATTCCCATGTTGGTACCACTGTCCTTATTGATGGGAAGACAGTGAGGGATTGTGTCCTTGCTGCTGCAGGACTCCCTAAAAACGTGATATTTCACACGTGGCTTCAACGAGCTGGTGAGTGCACATTCACGAGTTACGTTAGCTTTGTGTAGGTACTGCTTCTAATTTGCCCTATCCAGTCATGCTAACATTAGAATAACATAACACATGCCCCATATCATGTGCCATGGAAATGTTGAATGGGATTTACTGTATGTATATAGCTAAAGTCATACTGTAGAGAATAGTCATGGCAACAACTCACTTTCCTGGTGTGCCTCTTGTTTAATAAAGGACTCCACCAGTGTGACTGGTTGTCTCCCGGTTGTCAGAGGAGATTTGTAGCATCTTAAGTGTTTAAAGGACCTTTTCGCACCACGGCCGTAATTATGTCTGTTAAAAAAAATCACTCAAGCCGATATAAAAATCATTAATCGCAGGACATTTATTCTTGCAAGAAGGAGACAGAGTTGATTCACATACAGAATATGCATCAAGGCTGCTCGGAGATCTGTCTCTGATATTTATACTGAGTAAACAACATGCAATGTGCTGCGCAGGGTAATATACGTCACAAAGGACACACGAATTGTCTTCATACAGCGTAGTCTACGTATCTGGACACTTTAACAATTCGTTCGAGTACAACGGTCACTTTTATCGAAATCCGGAAGTCATGGTTGCAAATCAGCTCTGTGTAACTAAGTGTTCTTCTTAGGAGACAGCTGATACCTGATAGACAAAACTGCTGCTGAAGACGCCTGGTGTCCCAGAATGTTCACACAAGGACACAGGCCTTAAACACTTTACAGAGGACATGAGCTTTTGTTAAATGTATAACATTCCTTAATCATTTAAACGCATACTAATTAGTCATTTAGATTTTTTCCCAACAATGTCCAAAAATTGTCCTACATTTAAAATCACTTCTACCTACCAACTTCAAAACTTTTTCAACAGTGTGTAACATTTAGAAGGATTTAGTGGCAGATATTGAACATAATATTCATAACTATGTTTTAATCGGTGTATAATGACCTGAAACTAAGAATCGTTATTTTTTCTTAGCTTAGAAAAAGCCATTTATATCTACCTAGGGAGCGGATCGTTTTCCACAGAGTCCGCCATGTTGCACCGCCATGCTTCTACAGCAGCCTAGAACGGACAAAAACTACCAAACACTGGTCCTAGTGAGAGCCATACACGTTTTACGTTATCTGAATGTAGGGATGCGTTCCGAAATCCAATATGAAATGGCGCCATTATTCATTAACATTTTAGATTAGTTTCTAGTGAGATATTAATGACTTTATAGTGACTTTGCTGTTGTAAACACAACTGTTGCTGCTCTAGAAACAACATCTAGTTAGATCTAAATTATAAATAACTATTAATTCTGTTCTGAATGTATTTGTTTTAAAAATTCTATATTTGTTTTAAAAAGCAATTATTTCGTCATGAATGAGAACAGAATCTTGATTAGAGTAGCTCCTTGTACTAAAATCCTAAAGATAACTCTCTACCTGAAGGCCACCGTAGTTCTCCGGAACACTTGAAAATGGAGGGGCTGAGCTGAGGGGTGTTACGTTGGTTGGAATCTGCCACAAACTACTAGATGCTACTAAAACGTACATACTGTCCCTTTAAAGACCGATTGTGGCAGGTGATCACAGAAGAGCTTGGTTTTAACTAAGGACGTAGGAAAGATCAGAGAGGTTCGATTGTCCTCTAGGCAGCTAAACCATAGCGCCTTGCTAATGTCATTCAGTCATTAGCCCCGATTGTGACCTGCGTAATGAATTCAGTTTTGTCTTGTATTGCGACGTTTTGCAACAAGTAGAAAAATAGTCTGCAACAGTTTTTATTGGAATGAGAAAGGGTATAAGAAAGATACAAACTTGGAGTGTAAATGCCTTCAGTCTGTGCATCATTGGAGGTAAAAGGACCACGATGGAGTTAACAGAGAAGATTTCAGACTTTGTGTAGATGTAAGGCTCTAAGGACACCAGTTGAGCCGATGATGATTTGAAAGTGAAATGAGTGGCCTGAGCCTGTATTCTACTGTTGCACTATGCAAAATTGAACAGAGACTATATGAGAAGAGGAAAACAATGATTATAATATCACGTTATGATGATCAGTCCTGCTAGTTGTAAATATGTAAAAACACACAATGGGTACATCCCAAGTCTCTTAATTGCATCCCCGTTTCCCTCACTTGGGTCCTTTCCTTGCGTCTTAGTCCCTCCCACCAGGGATGCATGGAGGAAACCATGCGAGGAGAGAGGAACGAGGAAATATCTTTTAAGAGACATGAGAGGTCCTTTCCTCAGTTGCGTCACGTGAAGCGACGTCTGATGACGGAGCTGATGATCACAGCTGGATCAGCTGTCAGTCGGCTTTAACAGCTGGAGAGACTTTTGATAAGTTTGTGTGTGTTCACATGATCACTGTACTTAATAACAGTAACTAATAATACTAATAACTAATAAAGACACAGTAATCACCACTGTAGAGGTGTTTCTCTCTGTAGTCTGTTAACAAACGGTGTCCTGTGTTCTGTTTATAAGCACAGGATCCATTTCTACCGGCGGAATGCATCGTCTTATTTATGAATTATTTGCATCTGTACGTTTTGAAATTCAGATTGTGACGTCGATATTAAATAACCCAGAATATGATTATTGTTTCTCTGAAATGATAAAACTCATCAAACCCGACAATCAGGAATGAAATGATGATAAATGATGTAAAAAGTGTTTAGTCTCTCCAGCTCTCTCTCTCTCTCTCTCTCTCTCTCTCTCTCTCTCTCTCTCTCTCTCTCTCTCTATATATATATATATATATATATATATATATATATATATATATATATATATATATATATATATATATATATATATATATATATATATATATATATATATATATATATATATAAAAATAAATAAATAAGTGTTTCGTCTCTCCAGTTCCCTCTGACTTTAATTGTTTCCATAATAAAAGTTCAGATCATGAAAAGACAAATCTTTCTAATAAATGAAGAAAGTTGTTTGTGGTCCTTTTGTTGTTCAGTCTACAATGAACATTTATTTAAACCGGATGTTGAATCAGAAAACGAATCAAATATAAAGCTTGAGTTTAATCTGTGATCAGTCTTCACTGTTTACATGTTGAAAAAAATCTCATCAGTCCGATCGGCTGCAGCATCCAATCACATGACAGATGAACAATGAGGGGGCGTGTCGACCGTTAAAAGACTTCCTGGAAGTCTGTTCTCGTGGGTCCTCGCTCATGGCTCCTCAGAGATCTCTCCTCGCTCCTCGCTCCTCAGAGCTAAATAAGAGCTTTGGGACGGCCGTCAATATGGCGGCGCAGAACAACTTCCGGTTCGAGCGAGGATCGAGGAGCGAGGAAATGAGAATTATGTCATTTGTATGTGACCTTCATCAGTCCTACCCACGCTGCCGTCTTCACGCTTCACGCTCGAGTCCAGCTTCAGACTGAGACACAGTATCACCTCACTGTGGTCAGCTGCTGTGTGTGTGTGTGTGTGTGTGTGTGTGTGTGTGTGTGTGTGTGTGTGTGCGCGTGTGCGCTCAGGCAGTGACACAACGGATGGACAGGGAGATGGACACCATGGTCGTGACAGGAAGGGGAGGAATTTGTATGTGTGTGTGTGTGTGTTAAGCAGAAGTGGGTCAGGAAGTGGATGAACTTGTTCCTGTGCTGTGGATATTGGTTTGTTATGATTTGAACGTGTGTTGTGAATCACCTACACCCCCTGCCTCCTTCTCACCTCTCCCAACCGACCCCCCACCGGCACTGAGGACCTGCGAAGAGGATGTGAGTCGGCTCTTCCACAGACAGAAGATCAAGAAGGCACCAGGCCCAGATGGTGTGTCACCCTCCTGCCTGAAAGTCTGTGCTGACCAGCTGGCCCCCATCTTCACACAGATCTTCAACCGATCACTGGAGCTCTGTGAAGTCCCATCATGCTTCAAACGCTCCACGATCATCCCGGTCCCCAACAAATCCTCCATCACAGGATTAAATGACTACAGGCCCGTCGCCCTGACGTCTGTGGTCATGAAATCCTTTGAGAGACTGGTGTTGACCCATCTGAAGGACATCACAGGGCCCCTGCTGGACCCCCTGCAGTTTGCCTACCGTGCAAACAGGTCGGTGGATGATGCAGTCAACATGGGACTGCACTGCATGCTGCAACACCTCGACTCCCCAGGGACATACGCAAGGGTTCTGTTTGTGGACTTCAGCTCAGCGTTCAACACCATCATCCCGGAAATACTCCAACCCAAACTCCCAGCTCACTGTGCCAGCCTCCACCTGCCAGTGGATCACTAACTTCCTGACTGACAGGACGCAGCAGGTAAGGCTGGGACAAATCACATCCAGCACCCGCACTATCAGCACTGGTGCCCCCCAGGGGTGTTGTGCTCTCCCCGCTGCTCTTCTCCCTTTACACCAACGACTGCACCTCAGAGGACCCGTCTGTTAAACTCCTGAAGTTCACAGACGACACAACGGTCATCGGCCTCATCAGGGACAGGGAGGTTGAACAGCTGGTCCTCTGGTGTGGTCGGAACAACCTGGAGCTAAACAAGCTCAAAACTGGAGATGACAGTGGACTTCAGGAGGAGCCCCCCAACACTGCCCCCCCTCACCATACTCAACAACACTGTCTGTGGTGGAGACCTTCAGGTTTCTGGGATCCACAATCTCCCAGGACCTGAAGTGGGGCCCCAACATCAACACCATCAGGAAAAAGGTCCAGCAGAGGTTGTACTTCCTGCGCCAGCTCAGAAAGTACAACCTGCCTCAGGAGCTGCTGATCCTGTTTTACTCCACCATCATCCAGTCTGTTCTCTGCTCCTCCATCACTGTGTGGTTTGGATCGGCCACCAAACAGGACAGGAACAGACTACAACAGACTGTCAGGTCTGCAGAGAGAATCATTGGTTCCAGCCTGCCCTCCATCCTGGACTTGTTCACCTCCAGAGTCAGGAAACGGGCAGGAAAGATCACTGCAGACCCCTCACACCCTGGACACAAGCTGTTCCAACTCCTCCCCTCCCCTGGTAGGCGCTACAGAGCACTGTACGCCAAAACCACCAGACACAGGAACAGCTTCTTTCCACTGTTCCTCTGATGAACAATAAATAAGTCATACTGCACTACTACCTCTGTTTGCACTATTACCACCACTTGCACTATCACCTCAATTCCATTGCCATTGTTTATAGCTTCATGTTCACATGTGTGTATATATATATACAGTATATATATTAGTGCTGGGCAACGATTACAATTTTTAATCGCAATGTGTGTCTTCATGTGTGTAATAGATTCAATTTGAAATATACACCTTGAAAACTGCAAACCTATCTATGTCATGTTTTTATGTTTGTTAAATTGTCAGTAGCGATAACTAAATGATGCTTATTATACATATTCCAAACAAAAACACTTTAAAAACTCTAAAAAAAATAATTTAAATGAATCATTTCTTTTTTGCTTTTTTTGGTATTTTGGTCTGACACATATGCAACACTGATTACCGTAATATGTGTGGTATTTGTTATAAATGTACGTTGGTCCATAGAGGGTAGGGGTGTAACGATACACGTATTCGTATTGAACCGTTCGGTACGGGGCTCATGGTTCGGTACGCATTACGAACCGAACAATATGTTGGAATAATATTAAATTGCTTTTGAAAAATAAAATATAGCTGAAATTGGTGGAGCCACTGCGCTCAAACATGGCAACCCACCCGACGTAAAGTGCTGTCCTTCCCTGATTCGCCACGCTCCTATCATGTGACCGTTCCCGGATGTTCACAAACAACAGTCTTGATTACCGATCGACTACCAGGTTAATTCCATATGAACAACTGATTACAGGTGTTGTTGATCGTGTTGAGTTTACTAGCAGCTGTTGTTCAGTAAAAGTCTGCATTTCTGTGGAGGAAGCAGCTGTTATTGGAGCGATTAGTGAGCGGCGTGACCAGCGGAGGTATCGGAGCAGACATCTGAAGTCACTGTTAGCAGTAAATGCTATTCAGTAGGACAGACTTCAGCCACCAGCAGAGCTACGAGTGACAACAGACAACAACAACACCGAGGGAACGAGTGAGAGACGTGTGTTGACCATATTTATGGAGCCATAATCTAGTAAACCTTTATGTGTAAGTGTTGATTTGAATGTAAATATGAGGAGAGAGAGAGATAGAGCAAGACCCCCAGCACTGTAACTAAGTCTGAAAAATAAAACTTCTAAAACTTTCCAGGAAATGTGTCTGTTTGAGTTTATAGAGGAAGATTTTAGAGAAGATCTTAAGTATCAAGCACGACCTTTCATTATTAAAGACTACTTTATTACTCTGTCGTATTTTTTTTAACTAAGCAAACAATCTACTTCCTGTTTACACCGGCACAATCACACCCAGTGTACGTGAATAGTCATGTACACACAGCGTTCCGGTATCTGTTCCCTCCTGATTCAAACAGGGCTAAAGGTATATCCCTACTCTGGAGTGATAAACCAGGCTGTACGAACATGCTAAATGCTATTGAGCCCCGTGACACTACTCCTTCACTAGCCCATTTCTCCAGACCATAATTCCTGCTTTGTAAAAGAAAACAAAAGCCCAAACAGAGAATCAAATCAGACACGCCCCCTTGAGAGTCTCACCAGGGAGGATTTGACATTTCTGCTGTATTGAAAATGTACCGAACCGTGACACCACTGTATCGTATTGAACCGAACCGAGAATTTTGTGAACTGTTACCCCCCTAATAGAGGGTGATAAGAAGCTGTACATGGAGGGACTTAGGACCCAGGGGAATGTAGGTGAAGCATGTAACTGTAGTCTGTACCATGGCAGTAACATGCATGAGGAAGTTAAGCTAATAAAGAGTTGTAGTTAAGAGCAGTTTGTTCTCTCGTGCATATATGTTTATTTAAAAACTCGACAATATGTAATATGTATTTTGATATTGTCACGATCCTGTAACGAGGCGATCGTGCAAGAGAGAGAGAGAGAGAGAGATTTTTTAGAAACCTTTATTTTCTGAAAACATGAAAAAACAAAAAAACATTGCCATGGCAATAAATTCGACACAAATCAACAAAACAAAAAAACAATCAAAACAGTTTCTCTTCATAATATTTTCAAGGAGCGTTGAATATTAGTTCATCTCCAGACACACAACATTGTGCTTCGTTGTTGCACCGTTTCTCCATGAATCCTGCATATTGTTCATGTTCTGTCTCCTCACAGTATCGGCTCTCACACCCTTTCCCTGTGTGGAGGTCCAAGAGTTTCGACTCTGTTTCACTGAATGATGGTCCTGAGACCCCATTCAGCTCTGGAGTAAGTCCTATCTGGAAATAGATCTGTAGAGTCAGGAGCTTCCTTTCCTCTGTCATACTCCTTCAGCATCTCGACCTCGTCCTCCGTCAGTCTCTCCGCCAACCTGCTCAGGATTCTCCTGCTCTGCAGGATGGTATTCAGCCCGAGTAGAGAAGCCACTGCAGGTGCGTCTCTCAGTCCAGGAACATCTACCTCCACCAGTGTCCTCAGGGTGGTGGTCCCAGTGGAGCACAGCATATTCCCTTCCTTTTTCCTTTTCAGCTGAGGGGCTTTGAGCTGCTCCTCGTCTCCCTCCATGTCCACCTCACTACCTGTCTCCACCTGTCTCCCTCACCTCCTGGGCCCCACTTGTCTCCTCCGCCCTCACCTCCTGGCCCCCACTTGTCTCCTCCACTCTCACCTCCTGGCCCCCACTTGTCTCCTCTTCCCTCACCTCCTGGGCCCCACTTGTTTCCTCCACCCTCACCTCCTGGACCCCACTTGTCTTCTCTTCCCTCCCTTTTTGGACCCCAACTGTTCGTCCTGCTTGTCCCCTCTGCCCTCCTCAGTACCTCTCTGGTTCTGGTCTTTATGAGAGCCGTTTTTCTCAGGACAAGCTCTACTCTGATGTCTTTCTTTTCCACAACTGAAACATTTAAAGTCATCAGTCTTTGCAAAAATGACATAGTCAAAGTCCTCTACTGGGACTTTGAACACGAGGTTGACCTCCCTGCTCCTGTTGTTCGGGATCATGAATAAATGTCTCCTGTGAGACACCACGTGCTTTAACAGAGGAGATTTAAACCCAGAAGACACTCTCTTAACCGGAGACACTACCTTCCCGTGTTTGGACAGCTCTCTGATTATTGCATCATTCCTAATAAACGGTGGAACGTTGGACACAGTAACTTTCACTGCCGGTGAGCTGAGAGGGTAAACGGGTAGGAAGTTATCACCCACCTCGATCCCGCACTCCAACACCACTTCTGCAGCTTCTATGCTATCTAAAAAAACGACCACAGCATTGTTCATCCGCGCTGCGGACTTCACGCAGCTGTGGCCGACAAGCTCCCCCACTGCCAGGCTGCATTCTTCCACTGAACACCCGAAAAGCGGCGGGATCTTCACACCGTGTTTCCTGGTTAAATCGATCAGGCCCATGGTGGCGTTTAGCATGCCGACCAGCACGCGCTGATCGACCGCAAACACCCACAAACAAAGACCCTAAAACCCCCTAAATGTGCACACAAACCCCATGAACCCTACACACACTACACTACACTATCATATACACCATTACCCAGTGAAGAAAAATATCGAAAAATCGCTATTTAACGCTCTCAAACACGCTCCGTCAACTCCGCACTCCTTCCACTCAGAGAGAGAGCGGACCGACGGGGGGTTCCGGATCTGTCGTGTCACCCGGTGGGGGGGAGAGCGGCAGCAGAAGGAAGTGACGCCACACAAACACAGCTGTTCACCGCTCGCTGTCCGGTTCTTGTTAAAAATGTCCGCTTAATAAAAAATAAAAAACTGAGTTAACGCGCGATAATATAATTGTCGGCGTTAATAAAATAATGCGTTAACACGATGATAACGCGTTAACTTGCCCAGCACTAATATATATACTTTTTTTGGGATATATATTTATACTTATATTGTATATAGCTGTTAAATGTTTATACTTACATAAGCAACAACTTACTATTTGTCTATTGTATTCATATGTAGGCAGACACAAAACTATATTTAGGGATCTTTATTTCTCCCTTATTCTTAAAAGGATAGAGTAGTATTAAATCAATTTGGAATGTTAAACTTGTCTTAGATTTAACAAAGATTTTCCTGTGAACAAAATCTCACTTCGAACGTCTTACAAATCCTGGTCACTAAACTATAAAGTGCATCAACCAATCTGATTTAATGACTTAAATCCGAAACTAACTTCAGGTGCCTTGAAACTGTAGCTTAGTACAAACAATCAGTGCATCAATCTAATGCAGGCTGTCAATGCATAAATAACTGTAGTGGTAACTCTTCTGTTAATACAAAATAAAAGAAGAAAAGAAAACAAACAATACCACACAGTTAACTCTGAAATTAAGAAAATGAACATTTGGTCCATTAATAAAGAGAAATTATGCAGTAGATCTCAATATACTCACAACATCTTATCTTTGTGCTAGCTCAATTGCACATATGGCGGCCACGGACACCAATCCCATACAGCACTGTAGGATGGTCTTAAAATGCTAAACGTCATAAGCCTTGCAGTTCTCTCCTGAATGCTCAGCACATGTTGATAACATACGGAAAACAACTAACGCTCCACAGGTTAGCCAATCGAAAAGAAGGATTTCACTTCCTGCTTTGCTCTTCATGTCCCGCTAGCTTTCTCTGGAGTAGTGCCCTCTAGTAGCTTTAGTGGCAACATCATTTTTCCCACGAGGTTACACATATCTTAGTTATAAATTCACGGAAGTAAATTTTTGGAACAATGTCAACTAAATACTATCAAAATTTTAGACACATAAGAGATAACTTCTGCTAGAGTAAAAACATTTCACTTCCCAGACTCACTGGACTACCACACTAATTATACAAAGCATGCATATTGCTGGTACTCATCGTTCAACTTCAAATTACTAAAACAAGTATATTAACAGCCCAAAAGTGGAGCAATATGAAGATACTATCAAAATGGGAATGCTCTCATGGATATCGCTCCCGTCATTTCTGTATTTGAGATACATACCTTTTGGAAATGACATTTCTGTATTTGTGATGGAAAGACTTGAACTTAAGAGCAGCTATCGCTTCATAGAAACACATAGGTGACAAGCGCTGCATGCGTGTGTGTCACCGGTTACCAAAGTGATTGGGGCACCAGGGTGAAGGGGCAGGCTAGATCTTAAGACTGGGAGTGGATTTTGAACTAAACTACTTGTCAAAGCCCTGCTTCCAAGGCAAAAAAACATTAATCAAATCACCAAAATATAATTAACAGAGAGGAAAGACTGCCAAAAGCGTTGACATCATTTTTATGTTTGTGATGTTTAAAATGTGACCATGAGGGCACTTAAAGATGTGGAGCTGTCGCTCCTTTCTTCACTTTATTTGAGGTGACACACCCGATCAGGCTGCACATTTTGATGTATTTTAACGCATGTGGTGGCAACGCTGTGGGAGAAGCATGGCGAAAATCGAGGCGGAAGATGGAGAATCAGAAATAAGCCCGCAGGATTATAGTCAGTGTGCTGTGCACAAGGCTTTGCAGCCTTGTTGCGTCAGAGCCACACTGAATAAGATTATCCTTTATTAGTCCCACAATGGGGATATTTGCAAGCATCACAGAGTTTTTAGTGAAGTTTTATATTCTTGAAAGAACAGCTTTTTGCCAATCAAAACAATGAGAACACACTCACTAAATGTGTCCTAATTGTTTTCGTTGTGAGAATCCTCATTAAAACCTCCTAGCTGAGAACTTCCTAAAGCTACCGCTCTTGTTATTGTACGTTGCAGCTTCCTTAGCCTTCTGACACGTACACGGCCTCCTCTCATCTGTGGCATTCTCTGCATTCCCCACCAGCAATTACAAGGCCAATGCACTTACAGAAAAGCCACACACACCAACATGGTCAATGAACCCACCACAAGTATATGAATATGTATACATATATACAGATTGAGCCACATCAGAGAGGTGGCAGTGGCGGAGCAGCATGCAGAGCCATTTTACACTGTGACCTGATGAGTTATGTTGAGTGCTTGTTGTAAGACATTAAATCGTAAGAAATGCATTGTTCCGGTGGAAGTATCGGAGTGTGATTTGATTATTTGTTGAACAGCCGGGTGCAGTGAAATGTGCCAGATGGCCTTTAAACCGATTACTCCAGATGATATCTGCTGGCGGGCCTCTGAACTCAGCTCACCAAAGATTAGGATCCACTGTAAGGTTGATTCACTGCAGTGGCTTTGCTTTTTTTGTCAGTGGGAAGATGATCACTTTGCTCTCTGAAATAGTTACGTAACATCTGCCTCTGCTGTGTTGTGTGTGAGCAGGGGTGCACTGACTCCGCACCCGAGAGGGAGAAATAACCTCCTATCTGTCACACTGCAGTTAACGTGGGTCAGCATGCAAATGAGCCCTGCTCATAAAATCTGCCTCTCTCTCATCTGTATTTATTTATAGGAATCCCCGTTTGTGTATTAGCTTGTGTGGAGTTCTCCATGTGGGTGAGAGTGGAGGCTGGTCCTTGAAAAGTTTTTGTGAAAGAAATGATTAGATATCGGGGATAGGGTTCTTCGCGGTCTCCTTTTATCATCTTATCTTCGTGGTGAACAATACACATTGTCTGTTAAATGTAAATGTAGCTGGACTCTACTTTACTTTCCATAGCCTTTTTTGTGAACCTTCCCAGAAATAGTTTTAGTAATTTATATTTTGTGAAATATGCTTATCTGCTTCCTCTCTGAGAGTGCGATCAGAAGGTGGATATTGGTCTCATGTGTGTTGAATACAGAGCTGGAGTCAGGACGTGGTTAGCTTAGCTTAGTTTGGTATCAACCTATCCTCATACAACGGTTCATACGATATCTTATGAAGAGGTTACTCCTCATTTCTCGCACATTTTCCTACAAAAGCCAGCAACACGTGTGAATTTCCGCTCGTTTACATGCATACTGTCTTTTCAAAATAAACTTCCGTCTTCACAGGAAACAATTTAGTTATGTTTAGTCAACAAAACTATTTAGTTATATTTAGGAAAAGAATGTTGTTTCGGTTAAAATAATTTAGTAATACGGAAGTGGCGTTACTGAAGTTTCATTCGTTGTTTGTAAAAAAATGATTTGCTGAGGGTTGTGTACGAAGGATCCATTGACAAAAACAGTCATTTCAACTCAAAAAACACAAGAGTATACATACAAGCCCACTTCAAAAGGTCCAGATAAAATCCTTTTGTTATTTCCAAACTTAGCGCAGCTGACGTTGACTCAGCTAGTGCTAGCGTTCACATTATTTATAACCTTATAGATTAGCTCACTTTGGTAACCCACGTCACCGTTCTTTGCTAACGGTTTCTGTGACGGTTCCCTATCTTGGTTACTTGTATGTTCCTTTAAGCCTGCAGGTACCAGAGGTGGTGATCACCCTAAGTGGAGGCACCTGGGCCCGGTGCGCTCCCACTATAATGCTCCGCCTTCCTGGCAACCAGGCTCCCCTATCACCCCATGGAGGAACGAGGACGGCTCGATCCAACCACCATTTGTCGTTAGACGTCTTGTTTAAGTCTAATAAAACTCGTTGCTTTTGGTAAACTGTCTGCGTCTCCCTGATTAGGTCATGGCTGTCAGAGCCAGATCGTGACAGTTGGGGGCTCGTCCGGGATTTGGACCGTTTTTTGGTCGTGGGTATGTAGCTTGGTTTGTTTGAGTATTGCTACTGCCCATTCGTAATTGTTTGTAAGTGTACGTCATAGTTGACGTCAGTAAATTGTAGTTGGGGTTTCCCTGGATTCCATATAGCGCTGTCTGACGTGCGTAATTTCTTTGCAGAAAACAGGCACTTTTGTTTGGGAGATGCAGTAGGTTGTATCTATTCCGCGGCATAGAGATTCGGTTTTGCGATTAGGATTTGTTCTCTCCTCTCGGTGTAAAAATTGCAAATCAATGTAAGGTACGTGTTGTCTGGCTGGTGCACTTAATGTAACGTTGATGCAAACGTTGTTCCCCTGTCAGGTTCAGAGGCGTTACCCATTTGGGTTTCGTCTTGTTTGTTGTTTAATTAATGTTGCGGTGACCGTCGTTAGAGCAATCTTGCTCGGGAGCACATCCATGGTTCCAGGGGAGTTGCCAGTTTCTGGTTGCTTTCCCTCGCCACTGGGCTTCAGTGCGTAAGTACCCGCCCCCATTAACTGCATGAAGACTAGGGTTGAGTTTGTAGGTAGATCGATTATTGTTAGGCAGTCAGCTAGAGGGGCACTCGTATGCTGATTAGGCCAGACTCCGTGGCTTCTGCACCAGTAGCCTTCACTGTTCGTTTTGTTGATTTCAGTTACACTTAAGGATGGAGTGTTGAGAGCTTCTTTGCTTCTCCCTCTGAGAAGTTGTTAGATCTTTGCACAAAAGATCAACTGCTGAACATAGCAGAATATTATAAAATCGAAGTTGGTGATAAACGTCTGAAGGAGAGTGAAGGCCATTTTGAAATCTAATTTATTTGAAAAGAATGTTTTGACTGAGGATCCGTCAGCTGTTTTGCCAGAGGCCGCGTGGTCTCCGCCCCAAACAGGATCTAATTTCACGTTTGAACATCAAAAAGAGTTGCTGATGACGACAAATTTACACAAGCTGAACTGGAGAAAGTATTGGCTGTTCCAGTAGAACAACGTGAGGGAAGTGTGGACGGGGATGAAGCAGATTACTGGCTTCAAGGTTGGAGGTAGACAACCAGGGGGCTCCCTGGAGAGGGCCAACAAGCTAAACTCTTTCTTCAATAGGTTTAGCTCAGAGCCCTCATCTGTCTCCTCCACACACCACACCTCCCAAACACCTTCCCCTCTGTCCCCCCTGTGAGCTGCATGGACTCAGAGCCCGCCACTTCAAAGGGCTCTGCCACCACCGACACTATGACCCCCCCTCCCCCCCTCTCTGTGACGACTGGCCAGGTGAGAAGACAGCTGGAGAGACTCCACCAATGCAAGGCTGCAGGACCTGATGGCATCAGCCCCAGGGTCCTGAAGACCTGTGCCAGCCAGCTGTCTGATGTTCTGCAACACCTCTACAACCTGAGCCTGAAGCAGGAGGAAGTCCCGGTGCTGTGGAAGACGTCGTGCCTGGTTCCCGTACCTAAGAAGACGACACCATCTGGCCTCAATGACTACCGAACAGTTGCCCTCACATCTCATGTGATGAAGGTGCTGGAGAGGCTGGTCTTGGCCCACCTCCGACCGCAGGTGAAATCCTCACTGGACCCTCTGCAATTTGCATACCAGCCTCATGTGGGAGTGGATGACGCCATCATCTACCTGCTGCAATGAGCTCAGTCACACCTGGACGGATCCGGTGGCTCTGTGAGAATCACTTTCTTTGATTTCTCCAGTGCATTCAACACCATCCAACCAGTGCTGCTGAGTGAGAAGCTGCAGGTGGTGGGGGTTAACGCGTCCACCGTCTCCTGGATCACTGACTACCTCACGGGCAGACCACAGTTTGTCCGACTGGGCAGTGTGCTGTCTGATGTGGTGGTCAGTGATACTGGAGCTCCACAGGGAACTGTTCTGTCTTCCTTCCTGTTCACCTTGTACACCACTGACTTCCAGTACAACTCGGGGTCATGCCATCTGCAGAAGTTCTCTGAAGTGGTCGGGTGTATAAGGGACGGACGGGAGGAGTACAGGGCAGTAGTGGGTGACTTTGTAGAGTGGGCCGGTAGAAATCACCTGCGTCTGAACGTGGCCAAGACCAGAGAGATGGTGGTCGACTTCAGGAGGAAGACGACGGCTTCACAACCGCTGAGAGTTCTGGGAGAGGATGTGGACATGGTGGAGGACTACAAGTTCCTGGGTGTCTCCATCGACAGCAGACTGAACTGGAAGACCAACATCAACGCTGTGTACAAGAAGGGGATGAGTCGACTCTTTTTCTTGAGGAAACTTCGATCCTTCAACGTGTGCAGCAAGATGTTGGAGATGTTCTACCAGTCTGTTGTGGCCAGTGCACTGTACTTCTCCGTAGTCTGCTGGGGGAGCAGCATTGGAGCCGGAGACACCAACAGACTTAACAAACTGGTTAATAAGGCCGGCTCCATCATTGGCTGCAAACAAGACTATCTGGAAGAAGTGGTGGAGAGGAGGACACTGAAGAAACTATCATCCATATTGGATAACCCGGACCACCCTCTCCACCACCTACTGCAGGGACAGCGGAGCACTTTCTCCAATAGACTGATCCAGCTCCGCTGTCACAAGGACCGATACAGGAGAACATTCCTGCCCTCTGCCATTAGACTTTATAATAAAACACCTCGGGCCAGATCATCGTCCTTCACATGAATACAACAATGCTACATGGTTGTTGCTTGTTGTTGGTGATCCTTGCTCTACTGTCCAGTTTGTTTAGTTTACCTAGTTGTTAATTTAATTAATACCACTCTATTCATTGTATATACTGTGCATTTTTTATTCTATTTTATCTTATTTTTTATTAATCTATTCCTTCAAATTCAATATCTGCTCTGTTATTTTATTGTACTGTATATATTGTGCATTCCATACGTTATATTTTACTCTGTAAATTGCTGCTGCTACAAACTAATTTCCCCCTGGGGATGAATAAAGTTTCTATCTATCTATCTTAATATGGGGGAAACCTAACCTGATTTCATATCACCAAAAAATATGCCAATGTGGACTTTTTCACTTCAGCGTCTGTCTCCCACACCTGTCAGTCCTTGTCGCTCCACTGAGAACTCAAACATGTCCGTCTGAAATGCATAAACATGCTTCACTATTATGAGCCTCATTTCCCGTGGGTGACGGAGACCAGACGCAGCTTCGTCCTGGAATTAATGACTGCAGCACAGGAAAGGGAAACATTATTTGTTCACTTTGAAGCCTCGTTCTACTGCTGTTTTATGCACAAATGAAATCAGAGCATATATGAGCCAGAGCTCCGCAGAAGATAATGACATGTTTTCACGTAATCCAGCTTGCATGTGCTTCAGAGTTCTTGTTATACCAGTAAAGCACAGAACAGAAATATGTTTTGTCTTGCACACAAAGTATTAGGACTTCCTCCTAACCTTTAATTTTGTTTTGACATGGAAAGACTGACAGCTTACATTTTGTGCTGGTGGTTTTACACTTTTATGCCAAGAAAAATTACAAGTGTGCAGTGAGATATTATGACATTAACCAAGATGACATATATTTAAACATCAGCTCTAAGGCAGATTTCATGCAGGTTTTACAGAATAACACCGTGTTATTGGTGGCAGTTAAAGGCTTATTAAAGGGGCTCGTTATAGATGTATCTGTATAAGTGTACATTATAATAGTTCATGTGTAGTAATCAAAGAATCAGGTTTTCACTGGACTATAGTTGTGAAACTGTAGACGTTTATGATCCAGAAAGGCTTCAATCATGTTCTGTTTGGACTTTAAAGTGACTTGGTTCAACTTGGTTATTACTGTAATCAGGAATGGCCTCTACACAACACAAAGTCACAGGATGTGAAAGTGACATATCAGTGTTAAGCAACATACTCAACAAAAAAAAAGTGCATTATTCTATAATTTTCTTATCAACAATTTGTTGCGTTAGTCTGTCTAAATACTGTCTGGCTTCCCATCCTGTCTGTGGCACTCCCAAGCCCTTTGGTTCCTCCTGGAGATGTAGATATATAGTTTCATTAAAAAAATGTAAAAAGGCAAATTCCTAAAGCAGCTGGTCACTGTCGTTTTTGTCAAACGTTACTCAAACAGGAGAATATAGTTAATTTGTTGGGGACTATTTTCACCGGTGGATGAATACACATTTGGTTCTCTAGTGATTATTTATATATGTGGGACTGAGTCAAAATTAATAAGAACTTCTGTGGCCTTTAGGTAACATAAAAACATGAAAGTCTCTCTCTCTAGAGCCAGTGTCTAGTTTGTCCGTTGTGGGCTACTGTAGAAACACGGTGGACTCTGTGAAGATAATCTCTATAAACAGATATCTGCATATGAATTCAGAACCTGTAGGCAATGGGGCAAGTTTGTAGCATCAGCAGCATTATGGTTTCAATTTGCAGTCTGAGTATTGACCAATCATGTGCAGGCAGGCTTTGAATAGATGCAGGTAACCAATCTGTGTGGTGGGCAAAAGAGGCAAAACGCATTGATTGAACTGCAATCTTTGGACCCATCGTCTATCGTCTGACGATGGTTTAGCTTTTTATTGGTCTAAAATTAGCTTGTAAACTGGCTACTCATGAAACAATCTCGTCGTACACGTCTCTCTTAACTCCTTTCTAGCATCTCAAGTTCCTAATCAGACTGTAAACAACAAGGAAGTTTCGGGCCGGATATCCGCTGGCTACACCGGAACCCCAGAAATATAGCACCTTGCCCCTCAAAGGCTCATATAGTCAGACCAATAGATGTTCAGAGACTGTAGTGAAGAAGACCTGATCCCTATGTAGATATGAGGGGCTAATTCATAGCTAATGAAAACACAATGACTCTTAGTTTTCAGGTGATTGTACACTAACGAAAACATAGTTATGAATATTATATTCCATTTCTGCTAATAGATCCCCATTGTTGCTACACACCGGCCCTTTAAGAGCCTAATCAAAACAAATTCTGTTTGCATTTTTTACTTAAACTTTACCTATTTTATTGATATATCTTGTTACAATGTTGCAGTGCTACTCATCTCTGTTCACACACTTCTGTGTTAGTAGATCTTTATTTATTGTACGCACATGTTTTTTTCTTTGGCTTTGAAAATGGATGTTTCCATGAATGCTCCTTTTGAATTCAATTGAGGAGAGGGAGAAAGACGGAGAGACAGGGAGAGAGAGAGAGAGAGAGAGAGAGAGAGAGAGAGAGAGAGAGAGACAGAGAGAGACAGAGAGAGGTGGGGGCGGGTGGGCACTGGATCAGCGCCATCCCACCTCGGAAATACCAACCAGGTGCTGCAGCTCCTTCCTGCCCTATTCTTTGCTCCTCCCCTCGGGCTTTCCTCACGGAGCTCCATCGTTGCGATGTGACGGAGAGAAAACCCGCAGTGAACACCAGCGATGTCCAGCCAGTGAGTGAGACAGTGAGACCCTCAGCCTCTGTCAGCTCCCCGGGCTCGAATGGCTCTCGGTCAGACGGCCGGACAATTCTCCTCCTCTCTTTAGTGCTCCTGCCCAGGATCCCCGCAGCAACTCTCCGCCGCTCCAGATGGCTGGACACGAGTGGGAGGACTGGTTCGAACGTGAGGAATTCATCGGGCAGATCAGCGACATCCGAGTGCAGAACCTGCAAGGTAGGAAGCGTCCCGACCGGCTCCGGTGATATGTTACAGCCGCTTTAATAACACGGTGAGCTGCTGGAGCGCGGCGGGTCGCCCCGGCCACACACGCACCGTCCTCGGGGCGAACTGCGCGGAGCTACACGCTGCCAGCTCTCTGGTTTTGGGGAACTTACTTGGGACGGTGTTTGGGTGCTTTTTCACTCCGCGGAGCAGCCCAAACTTTATGTTGTGGTTCCAAATGGTTTTACACACGACGTAACCGCCTGCAGTGTTGTGAAGAGGTATTTCATTCATGAAGAGTACGTTGTGTTAAAGAGCACAGCCCGGAGCCTCGACGGTGTTCCTGGTCCCTGAAGGGCTCTCTGTCCCAGTGCTGGTTAACAACAATAGTAGCCTACGGTTCACTTGGCAGCACCACTACAAGCTTACACACTTTGAGTGTGATTGATTGATTTTATTTGTGGATAATCAGACAAAGGAAAAAAAAACACATGTTAAAGTGAAAACACTTTATTTTCATCATGGTCCCAAACTGTAAGGAGGAGAAGAAAACACAACAGAGCAAAAGAGATTCGACATAGAAGCCAAACAGAAATCATCCCTAAATCCAAAAACACCTCACCAAGATTTAAGAAAAACACAAAATAATTTCCCACAACAAACCAAGGATGCCTGAATTGATCAAATGTCACAATAAATGTGTGACTTCTGTGAGCCTCTCTCATACAGACATGACATGTCTTGGGTTCATATTGGATTTCTTACACTGACAGTGGCTGCATACTTGTAATTGCATTATTATATGCAGAATGGATGTCTCCAGTGTAAAAGAAAAAGGAACTTCTGGCTTCCCTATTATGAGCAGAAGACGTTCTTTTTAGAGCTGAAATGACTAGTGCACTGATGAAAATGAGCCCGATGGTCAACCATTCTGATAATGGATCATTTAAGTCAATGTCTTTGGGTTTGGGACAGGAGGAGCAGCCTGAACAGCTGATGCACTGCTGTCCATCACTCAGCTCCTCTGCAGCCATCCAGGAGTTCAGAGAGACTCTCATTACGTGCATCGCATATCAGTGTTTGACTGTGTAAGCTTTTAGAGGCATGACTCACATTTAGTTTTTAGTCTTTCTTTGTATTTGACAGATTATGGACTTGGCTTTGTGTGTGGGTTTAGTATCATGGTTATTACATTACATTCATTTGGCAAACTTAAGGTAGTATACTCTATCAGCAGCTTAAAGGAATACTTGACCCCCAAAATGACCATTTGTAATCAGTTACTCACCACGGGTTACCTTCAATTCTTGAAGAAAGTTGTTTTCTGATCCCTCCACGGTGAACGGAGAATCAAAACATGAGAAAAGTCTTGATGAATTGACAGCATTTACCAACAGCAAAACTACATACAGTACAAACATCCGTTTGCAAACTTTGAATAGTGAGTTTTTGGTGAAGATGTGTTTGGGAAGTAGTGAGCCTACGCCCGGATAAAAGAGACTTGGAATATACTGAACGAGATGTTTTGACAGCCTCCATTTATTTCATTTCTTCAAGACTTTCTCAGATTGTTGATTCTTTGTTGGTTGTGGAGGCATGAGAGAAAAACAAAGGATAATCAAAATCTAAATACTATAGTCCCTAAACTCCCAAAACACTGGATCCTATATTTGTCACAATGCAACAATACTATATTTAGTTTGACCTTCCCTTCAATAATCTCTAATTATACTGCAGCCTCTGTTTCATTGTCCTCTATCTAAAATCCCATGCTTTCAAAAAGGCCCTCTGTACAACTGTTTTGTCCATTTTCAATGTCCATTTTTTCTTGTGGTGCGTTCTGCTTTAAATAGTAGTAGTAATACTAAACAATCCCCAGAGAGGGGGAGGGGGGGTGATGGTCAGTGATGGGCTCCTTTATACTCTGGTCTATGTTCTTTCTGCCTCTCCACTGGAGTTATTCCTGTACGACTGCAGCTGACAGAATCCCAAGTTAATGGACCAAACCCAGAACCTGATGTTCACTGCTGATGTTGTTGATAGGATCAGTGAAAGGCTTTCACGCATCAAATTGTGTTCCACCGTATGCAGCCGCTGGATGGTATGATGTCATCCACACAAATCAGAGCCAAAAACAGTCAAATGAACCCAGAAAAGCAAGTTACATCACTGGAGCTGAGCAGGGAGCTCTTTCTTTTCTATGAATGTAAAAGCACACATCAGTGATTCAAATATTCTAAACTGCGAGCCTTGAACCACATCTCACAGACTTTTTCAGAGAAAAAGAACTTGCCAAGCAGTTATCATGACCGCAGTTCTATACTTTTACTATATTTTTTGTTTTCAGTAAGTGAAGTTTTTGTTTTTTCGTGCAGAGTTTTTCCCCAATTTCAAATATGTGGAATGGATATGTTGTAAATCGAATCATTTATTGGTTTATTAAGAAATACAATACTTTTAATGCACCATAAAGTCCCCAAGACAGAAGTATAATTTAAAACCTTTTGGTACAAAAGGTTTGTTGTACACATTGCAGGCAACACTGGAACACAAACATACAGGCCAACATTTGAAATAGTAAATATATTGAAACAAATTTGAGATACATGACTTGCTCTACTGTTGAACTGGAGTACACTGTGAGTGCTGCACGTTTGCCAAATAGCAGTTTTACAGAGATTAGAGGGGCAGACTAACAATAATTGCTCTTTAAAGTGGAAGTAATTGATTTAATGTGTGGTGAATGAAAGCTTTGTAAAGCCCAAGTTCATCCCAAAGCCTGTCCCATCCCAAAGTCTCGATACACTCTGGTCTTGGTCATGACCTGGTCTCAAAGTCTTGGTCTCGATGCACTCTGGTCTTGGTCATGACTTGGTCTCAAAGTCTTGGTCTCGATGCACTCTAGTCTTGGTCTCAAAGTCTTGGTCTTGATGCACTCTGGTCTTGGTCTCAAAGTCTTGGTCTTGATGCACTCTGGTCTTGGTCATGACTTGGTCTTAAAGTCTTGGTCTCAAAGTCTTGGTCTCGATACACTCTAGTCTTGGTCATGACTTGGTCTCAAAGTCTTGGTCTCGATGCACTCTGGTCTTGGTCTCAAAGTCTTGGTCTTGATGCACTCTGGTCTTGGTCATGACTTGGTCTCAAAGTCTTGGTCTCGAAACCCTCTGGTCTTGGTCATGACTTGGTCTCAAAGTCTTGGTCTCGATACACTCTGGTCATGACTTGGTCTCAAAGTCTTGGTCTCGATACACTCTGGTCATGACTTGGTCTCAAAGTCTTGGTCTCGATACACTGGTCTTGGTCATGTCTTGGTCTCAAAGTCTTGGTCTCGATACCCTCTAGTCTTGGTCATGACTTTGTCTCAAAGTCTTGGTCTCAATACACTCTGGTCTTGGTCATGACTTGGTCTCAAAATCTTGGTCTTGATGCACTCTGGTCTTGGTCATGACTTGGTCTCAAAGTCTTGGTCTTGATGCACTCTGGTCTTAGTCTCAAAGTCTTGGTCTTGATGCACTCTGGTCTTGGTCATGACTTGGTCTCAAAGTCTTGGTCTCGATACACTCTGGTCTTGGTCATGACTTGGTCTCAAAGTCTTGGTCTCGATATACTCTGGTCTTGGTCATGACTTGGTTTTGGTGGTCTTCTTCAACACTGCTTCTCAGGAAGATGTAGTTGATAAAGGTTTTCTTCATCCTAATGGGTTTAAAACGTGAAAGAAGATTGATGAAGTAGGCCAAAACAACACTCAGAAGTGGATTACAGTGAACTGTGTGTCTTATTACACCTGGTGAGCAACTGTTGCCCTGTTGCCTGGGCTTGGAAGTCAGAGACAACACAAAAAAGCTAAAAATAATAATAATAAATTAAAGCTGCGAGCAGCATTGATCGGGCCCTCGCAACTTCACGCACGTCGAGGGTACTAGCAGGACTCTGGCCATGCATTTCTGTGACCATCATACACTGCGTGCACGAGTTAAACGGTATTTCCTGGTACTGGCAGGACTCTGGGTGACGCGGCCATGAATTTCTGTCACCATCACACTCTGCGTGCACGAGTGAGATATTTCCTGGTTAGACCAGCAGCGTAGCAAGATCATGTTGCCAGGTCTTGATCCTCAAATGTTTTGAGTGTACATCCGATGCAATCATAAATGTAAGCCTTTAAAGATCATTAAGAAAATGAATGTGTGAATGTGCTTCAGTGTTTGTAACATAACAGACTGTCAGTTTACTGGGATGGGGTTCAACTCCCTGCAACTCCAATAATGCCCACTGACATGGTTTGAGAACCACTGTTATCTAACTTTTGCTCTCCAAGCATCTTAGTTTGCACATATTTAGATCAGAGAAGTCTTTTTCTCATGGTGCGCCCACAAACCCTTTCAATAAGTTCAGTGTTTGGGCCGCTGTAATTATAGAATCCTGCTTACGTCCGTGCTTATCAGTAGGTGGCGCGATGACTATGAGTTAATATTGGCATGCAGAAGTCCTAAAGCCATGACAGTCAACAAGCATGTCAAGTTTGGGACAGTTTTGACAGAGTACAGTCGAATTACAACAGCTTGATGGATGATGGCGAACCATGTAAAATGGCCATCACACCATATCCACGTCGTTCGATGAAACCTAAAGCTTTTAGTAACTTTTATTCGCTAAGGTCTTTAGATTGTTCTGACCAAATTCTAAGCTGATCGGATTAATTCCCTAGGAGTTCGTAGTACAGCACCTGGAAATGGAAAAAAACCACGAGAAATTCATACAAAATTCAAAATGGCTGACTTCCGGTTGGGTTTAGAGCTTAGACCCCTAAGACTTTTTTTTAAGTCCACATGTGATGCATGTGCCTACCAAATTTTGTAAATCTATGTGAAACGTACAGCGAGGGCTGCTTCGTCGAAATTTTGTAGGGGGCGCTATTGAGCCGATTTGCCACTCTGAACCAATAAAATCATATTATATAACTACATTTTGGGCTTTAAATGTGTATGCCAAGTTTGCTTATGTTTCGAGCATTTCTAGCCTCTCAAAAACACCTTAATTTTTCATGAAGAATGCGTCGCCACGGCAACAGCTTTTCACCAAACAACAAGCTTTGAGTAACTTTTCATCACAAAGGTCTTTAGACTGTACCGACCAAATTTGAAGTTGATCTGATTAATTCCCTAGGAGGAGTTCGTTAAAGTGCAGCGCCTGGAAATGACAAAAACGACACTAGAAATTCATAAAACATTCAAAATGGCTGACTTCCGGTTGGGTTTAGAGCATGGCCCCAAGAGACTTTTATTTAAGTCCATATGTGATACATGTTCCTACCAAATTTCATACATCTAGGTCAAACATACTGCGAGGGCTGCTTCGTCGAAATTTTGTAGGGGGCGCTATTGAGCCGATTTGCCACTCTGAACCAATAAAATCATATTCTATAACTACATTTCGGGCTTGTAATCTGCTTGCCAATTTTGCTTATGTTTCGAGCATTTTTAGCCTCTCAAAATTAGCTTCGTTGTTAACGGCGAAGACTGCATCGCCACAGCAACGGCGTTCGACGAAACTTCAAAAGCTTCATGAACTGGCATTATGAACTTCTTATATTTGTGTGGAACTAATTTGATATTGATTTGATTTACCTACTAAGAGAAACAAGCCAAAATATAAAGACTTTAACTTCCTGTTACCAGTAGGTGGCGCTATGACTATGATTCAAAATTAGCCTGCAGATGTCTTCAGGCCTGGAGTCTAATCAAACATGTGAAATCTGGTAAGGATCTGATGATGTGGAGTCGAGATACATCAGTTTATTCATTCATGGCGAAGGATCGAAATTCGCCGAGCCGCCACGTCGCCGCCCTTCAATAACTTCTTACAATCTTCACAATGAAGCATTATCAAGGTCTTCAGATTTTCCGACAAAATTTGAGAGGGATCTGATTAATCTGTGAGGAGCAGGATGTCAAATTACAAAACGTACAACTTCCGGTTGCCACTAGGTGGCGCTATTACTATGATTCTAAATTGTCTTATAGATGTGTTCCGGGTCAGGATGTTATGACATATGAGAGATTTGGAGCAGATTAGACAATGTACGGCCGAATTACAACAACTTCCTGTTTCGCGGCGAATGGTGTTTTTTTGACGCCACGCCACGGATACATAGTTCGATAACTTTTTGATCTTTGAGTAACTTTTCACTGCCAAGGTCTCAAGAGCATACTGACCGAATCTGAAGTTGATCGGGTTAAATCTCTAGGAGGAGTTCGTTAAAGTATGACGCCTTGAAACGGTCCAAAAATGTCATAGAATTAAAAATGGCCGACTTGCTGTTTGGTTTAGAGAAAAATTCCAAGAGGATTTTTTGTGCGTCCCATCACGATCCACATACCTACCAAATTTCATACAGCTAGGTGAAACCCGATGTTGGGGCTACTCAATAGGGGGCGCTATCGAGCCAATATTTCATACCACAGCTGGACACCCCAATCAGACTGCAATTTTCGCAAATTCTGGTTTGCGTGCCAAATTTCACAAAATTCCCAGTATCCCAAGCACCTCCTTTTTGCGACGAAACAGGTACGATAATAATAATAATTAAAGCTGCGAGCAGCGATGAACGGGCCCTCGCACCTTCCCGCGTAGAGAACACGCGCAAACATGCATTGTGTTGCTCTAAATCAAGTATAGACCACATCATGTAAATGTCATATAAATCAGATTCAGTTTGTCACATAACGCTGTCTTCCTGTTGCCAGTAGGTGGCGCTATGACTTTGAGTGAAAATTGGCTTGTAGACATCCTCAGGCCATGACTGTTATCAAATATGGCAAGTTTGGGACATATTTGAGCAAGTCCAGTGGAGTTACATCAGCTTGTTGTTTAATAGCGAATCACCTACAATGGCCACCACGTCACGGCTACGCCATTCTATCAAACGTAAAGCTTTGAGTAACTTTTAATTGCAAAGGGCTTTAGATTATACTGACCAAATTTGAAAAGGATCTGACAAAGTCTCTAGGAGGAGTTCGTTAAAGTATAGCGACTAGAAATTATGGGAATATTCACACAAAAATCAAAATGGCCGACTTCCTGTTCATTTTAGAGCATTATCCCAAGACACTTTTTTTTAAGTCTTCATGTGATACATGTGCCTACCAAATTCCATACATGTAGGTCAAACGTAGTGCTGGGGCTGCGATTTTGAATATTTGTAGGGGGCGCTATCGAGGCAATTTGAAAGGGTCAAGCCAAAAAGCCATATGAAATATTTATTTCCATCACCTATGACACCTGTGCAAAGTTCCAAGGCTTGTTGAGCATCCTAATTCACAGAAAAATAAGCTTCATTTTTCCTGGCGAATGACGCGTTGCCACGGCAACAGCGTTTAACGACAACTCACAATATTCATGATGAAGCATTATCAATGTCTTACGGCTAGTCAGAGTACATCAAAGTATAAAACTTGTCATTTCCTTTTGCCAGTAGGTGGCGCTATGACTTTGTGAAAATGTTGGCATGGAAATGTGCTCAGGCCTGGACCAGCATCATGCATAACTAATTTGGGGCAGATTGAATAAAGTACCTTGGAGTTACAACAACTTCCTCTTTCATGGCGAACGGCACGAAATGTGTGTGACACGGGCGCCACATAAAACGAAGGTCGTTCAATGTCAGTAGACCATTTTAGTAACTTTTCATCAGTAATGTCTTTCGATCATCTTGACCAAATTTGAAGTTGATCGTATAAATAAATAAGGAGTTCGTTAAAGTACAATGCCTGAAAACGATGTAAAATGCCAAAAAATGCAAAGAAATGGAAGTATTACTGTATCACCCCCTAGTGGTTGTATGGAATACAAATTTGAGGGTATGTTACAGGACACAATGTGAACATATGCTACAGATTTCGTGAGGATAGGCCACATGGTTTTGAAGTTATATATATTGCTGTAAAAGGCCACGCCCCTATGAAATTCATTGGTCTATATATTCTTAATGCAATGAGATATCAATAAGCTTTCAGTAACTTTGGATTATATAGATCCAATAATGATCCACAGCAAATTTGGTACCAATCAGACCCAGCGTGTAGGAGGAGTTTGCCAAAATGTGTTTTTCACAAAATTTAAAATAGCGGAAAATTTTGGGAGGCGGAGCTTAGGGTTCTCATTGGCTTTTTTGTAGAGTAGGCGGAGCTGGACATGTGTGTCGAATTTCAAGTAAATCGGACATACTGGGTGAGAGGCGCCGCAAGGCGATGCCAGTCAGATTTCTAGGGGGCGCTAGCGAGCAATTTTGTCATGCTCGAGCATTAGACCCATAAAATATCAAGAGAATAATAATAATAATAATAATAATAATAATTCCTACAGTTTCAATAGGGACCTCGCGGCCCGACGTTGTCGGTGCTCGGGCCCTAATAATTCCTACAGTTTCAATAGGGACCTCGCGGCCCAACGTTGTCGGTGCTCGGGCCCTAATAATAATAATAATAATAATAATAATTCCTACAGTTTCAATAGGGACCTCGTGGCCCGACGTTGTCGGTGCTCGGGCCCTAATAAACAATCGAAAAACAATAGGTCCTCTGCTCCGATTACGTCGGTGCTCGGGCCCTAATTATATTTCTTATATTTCTTGTCATATGTTTGTGTAACAATTCAGTGAAAATGTCAGAGGTTGGTTTGCTGTTTTGTCTGTTCAGGTCCAGTATTTGATTATTTTGAATTTAGAGGGATTCCAGGGGTTCTTAACCTTCTGGCTTCTGTTGTTGTCCCGTGTGAAACCAAGCCAAAGTTCTATTGGTTCTTCCATGTAACCTCGGCCATATGACCAGACAACAGCCTCTCTTAACATGGTCATATGAACTGTACAGTGTGGGCATTGGATGTCACTTTGCAGCCAGCAGACATCATGTTTTACCCAGGATACATTGGGTTGGACAGAGGCAGTATGAGCTAAAATGACAGTTAATAAAACATTAATAATATTTATTGATTAAATCAATACAAATTATTAACCTAACTCATCAACTAACATGGCACAAGGGTTGACACAGATCAGTCAGATAAATTACTGCACTTAAAAGATGAAACTGTATTTTAAGACACTGGGGGCTTAGTCCAGATGTCTGTCCTGGGGCATGTTTTGTGATAAAGAAGCTCTATTAGTCCATTGTGATACTTTTTATGCACTCTGGCGCCTTATTTACATTTACATCCCTCATCTATATGTTTTCATGTTGACAAAGAAGATGGTCGGCGGGACTCATGGCACCCTCTGGCCCTTGGGCTGTAAGTTGAGTATCACTGAGCTATTGTGTGTTGAACCCACTGCAGCAGCAGTTACACAACCTGTGGTGTCTGTCTCTGCTGGAGTGTGAGCTCTAATGAGTCGGTTGCAGAGTCTCACCGCATGTTAGCTGCATGAGCTTCAGCATCTCCGCGCTGAACTGTGACTCTCTCACGACCTGGCTCTGAAGCCTTGACACTAGTAAGGGAGACGCAGACCAAAAGCAAAGAGTTTATTAGACATAAAAAGACATCTAACTCTCAATGGTGGTGGCGAACGAGCTGTCCTCGTTGCTCCATGGGGTGATGAGAGAGTGCCGACAGGTTGCCAGGAAGGCGATCACCACCTCTGGTACCTGCTGGCTTAAAGGAACACAAACAAGCAACCAAGGCAGGGAACTAGTGCTGGGCGGTATACCGCCATACCGGTGCATAGCCGAAACAACTGCTGTAACTCTTCAACAGGCAGCTAAATATATTGTTCGCCATTAAGGGTGCTGCGGTCGGAGCTAGTTGTCTTAACTGTATTGAGAGGGACCTCTACTCAACAATTAATAACCACAACTAACGCTCTTTAACAGGGCAAAACACCACGACACAACAGTTTGTGACACATAAACAATTTGTAACACTAATAATTGTACATTTATAAAATTACACCGCCGAACGGCATGCTGGGTACAGCTCGCTAGCTAGCCCGCTAGCACAACAGTCTGTTAACAGCTGGGAGAGGCTCTGTCTCTACAATAACGTTATATTAAAGAACAGAACAGAGCGATGCAGGATGAACAAAGACAGACCGGAGATGCACCGATAGAGTCTGAGCCCAAGAGAGGAGCTGGGTCTGCTGTTTGGAAGTGTTTTGGTTTTTAATCATCCGACGTCCAAAAGACTATATATTGCAAAGTGTGTCGAGCCACTGTTGTTGCCGCTGGTGGTAACACGAGCAACTTACTTCATCACCTCAGCAGAAAACATGTGTTGGAATACCAAGAGTGTGATGACGGTCGTCAACCAGTAACGTTAACGCGAGTGAAACAGTGAAGCCAAAGGGTCAGACATCGCTTGAAGAGGCATTTGCTCGAGGCAGCATATGACAAGAAAAGCAAGCGGTGAAGCGACATTACGAACGCAATAACGATCCAGCTATGCAAGGACATGGTCCCGCTACAGACAGTCAAGAAAGACTCAGAGCAATGATTAAAACACTGGATTCAAGGTACGTCTTACCGGGGCAACAATACTTCAGCCAAACTGCTATCCCAACATTATAGGAACAAACGAGCACACCCTATAGTAAGCAAAGCCTTTATACATGATGACATTAACATGTTTTTATATTCTATGTACTCCTGACAGTAGAGTAAGCCACTATAAACCTATATAAAAACACAGTCAAGGAAAAAAAAAAAATACCGTGAAACCGCCAGAATCTTAAAAAATACCGTGATACACATTTTTGGTCATACCGCCCAGTACTACAGGAAACTGTCACACCCCAGCCTCTTGAAAATGCTGAAGTTCACCCTTTGTTGTCTGCATTGTGTACAACACTCACGGACGAGCCGTCTGATGAGTGGCTGTGATCCTCTGCATGAAAGCTGGAGGAGCAGCTAGTGCTTTAAAACAATGGCTCCGAGGCTGTTGCATAAGACATGATGAGAGAGGGAGAGCTGGTCCCTCTGCATTACAGCGCTGGAGTCCCGGAGCAGAACATCATCATACTTCCCACACAGTGCTCTCTCTCTCTCACTCACTCACTCACTCACACACACACACACACACACACACAAATGCCCACTCATACACACAACCACACACTGCCTCCCACCTCAGTGGGATCCAGGTTTCTCTCTCTGAGAACGGCTAAAGTCCCAGTGAAATGAGAAATGCACTTCCCCAGTAATAATCCAGTGTCTCTCTGCGTTCATTGTTCATTATGTCTTGTTATATGTCAATTATACGTCAAAACATCTGTATCAGAGTATTTATACATCAAATCCCTGACTTTTCAAATTTTAGATCAGTCATCCTGCTTTTACAAAAAAATCATCCAATCAAATGAGAGGGCCTCTAGCTAGCCACACCGCTCATATAGAACCGCGTTTGTGGATCGAAGTAGCTAACATAGCAATATGGAGGGAGACCTGAAAAGATGTGTGTTTGGATATCAGCGCTTAACTGTGTTTTCATTTCCAAAACAATGTGGCTGACGTCGAATTCTTTCAAGTGAAACTTTGAACATTTCCATCCGGCTCTGTGTCACTGCTGCACAGACAGTACACGCAGATGAACGCTCGCCGGATGACGCAAAAACCACCGGCAGAGTTTTGCTGCTGGGTGAGCGGGGAGGGAGGCCAGACATCTCTCCCTCATGCTCCTGATCTAACAAGTGGTGTGTGTGTGTGTGTGTGTGTGTGTGTGTGTGTGTGTGTGTGTGTGTGTGTGTGTGTGTGTGTGTGTGTGTGTGTGTGTGTGTGTGTGTGTGTGTGTGTGTGTGTGTGTGTGTGTGTGTGTGTGTGTGTGTGTGTGTGTGTGTGGAGCCAACAGTCCTCTGTAGCTCCATATCGCACTAAACTCTTAAGCCCGCCCACTTTGTATCGGTCCAATCAAATGCTTGATTTAAATCCCTCTGGTTACTGTACGCCGCTCAAATATTCTGTTTCACTGTGTAATGTGTCACAGTACAGAAGATAAAGACGCTCTAACTGCTGTTTCACTAATAATAATAATAATAATAATAATACATTTTATTTATATAGCGCTTTTCAGAGTACTCAAAGACACTTTACATTAAAATCATTATATATAAAAGCAATACACTAAAAACATAAAATACACAATATCGGTCACACATTAAAAGCAATTTTGAACAGGTGGGTTTTGATTTGAGATTTGAATGTGGAAAGGTCAGTGCAGTCTCGGATATGTTTGGGGAGAGAGTTCCAGAGGGAGGGGGCAGATATGGAGAAGGCTCTGTCACCCCATGTCCGGTGCTTGGTCCTGAGTGGAAGAGACAGGAGGTTGGCATCAGAGGAGCGGAGCCGACGGGTGAAGCAGGTCGGTGAGGTAGGAGGGGGCCTGATTATGGAGGGCTTTGTGAGTGAGGAGAAGGATTTTGTATTCAATCCGTTGTGGGACTGGGAGCCAGTGGAGGTTCTGGAGAACAGGGGTGATGTGGTCACGGGAGCGGGTGTGGGTGAGCAGGCGAGCAGCAGAGTTCTGGATGTACTGGAGTTTATTTAGGATTTTGGATGATGTGCCGTGAAGAATGCTGTTGCAGTAGTCAATTCTGGAGGTGATGAAGGCGTGGATCAGAGTTTCAGCAGCAGATGAGGAGAGTGATGGGCAGAGACGGGCCATGTTTTTTAAGTGGAAAAAGGCAGTTCTGGTGATTTGTTTGACGTGGTGTTCAAAGGAGAGGTTGCTGTCGAACATGACTCCAAGGTTGCGGATGTGTGGGGAGGGAGACAGAGTGGAGTTGTCGATGGTGAGGCAGAAGTTGTGACTGGTTTTGGTGAGGGATTTGGGACCGATGATGATCATGTCAGATTTATCACAGTTCAGTTTGAGGAAGTTGGTTTGCATCCATGATTTAATGTCAGTGAGGCAGCTGGTGAGAGTGGAGTGAGTTGCAGTGGTAATGGCCTTTGTGGAGATGTAGAGCTGGACATCATCGGCGTAACAGTGAAAGTGAAGACCATGTTGACGGATGATGTTACCAAGAGGGAGCAAGTAGAGGATGAACAGAAGAGGACCAAGCACCGAACCCTGGGGGACGCCTTGAGACAGAGGAGCAGTGGAGGAGGTGCAGTCGTTGATACTGATGAACTGTTGTCTGTTTGTGAGATATGATTTAATCCAGGAGAGAGCAGTTCCGGTGATGTTGAGGGAGGATTCGAGGCGGGAGAGAAGGATGTTATGGTTGATGGTGTCAAAAGCTGCAGTGAGGTCGAGGAGGATGAGAATGTTGAGGTGACCAGCATCTGAGGAGAGGAGGAGGTCGTTGGTAACTTTGAGGAGGGCTGTTTCAGTGCTGTGCTGTGAGCGGAAACCGGATTGAAATGGCTCGAACAGATCGTTGGAGATGAGGTGGGCTTTGAGTTGTGTGCCGACAATGCGTTCCAGTATTTTTGACAGAAAGGGAAGGTTGGAAATGGGACGGAAATTGCTCATGGTGTCGGGGTCAAGTCCAGGTTTTTTGAGGATGGGGGTGACAGCAGCCAGTTTAAGTGTGTCAGGACTGAACCAGAGCTGAGGGAGGAGTTAATGATGACTGTGATGAGTGGTGAGATGGCTGGGAGACAGTCCTTGACCAGATTAGATGGTATGGGATCCAGGATGCAGGTGGAGCTTCTCATTCCAGTTGTGAAGTTAGGCAGCTCCAATGGGGACACAAGGGAGAACTGAGAAAGGGGCTGAGGGGTGGAGGAGGGGGGGGCATGGTGTCAATTTTTGTTTGGAAAAATTAAAGAAAAGAGTTGCATTTGTTCACTGTGAAGGATGTGGAGGTGTTGTCCTTGGGTTTGAGAAGCTTGTTTATTGTGGAGAAGAGAGCCTTTGGGTTAGAGGAGCCAGACTGTATGAGGTGTGAGTAGTAGGTGGACCGGGCTGAGATGAGAGCGTCTTTGTATTGTTGAAGGTAGTCGGAGAGGGCTTGGAGATGGACTGTTAAACCGGTTTTCTTGCAGAGTCTTTCAAGCTGGCGCTTTCGGGATTTCATCTGGTGGAGTTCGGGAGTGTACCAGGGAGCCGAGTGTGTGAATGAGACAGTTTTGGTTTTCATGGGAGCCAGTTGATCAAGACAGGAGGAGAGTGTGTTATTGTAGTAGTTTACAAGATCGGAGGGATTATCAGACAGCGGGGCAGGGGAGGCAGACATGGTACTGGCAAGAGAGGCTGAAAGAGTTGTGGGGGAGATATATTTGAGGTTTCTGAAGGATATGTTGCGCTTAGCTTTTGGGATGGGGATAGGGATGTCAATGTCCATGGTGATAGCCAGGTGGTCAGAGATGTTGAGGTTGAGGCTGGAGAGTTGTGGTATTGTGAGACCAGTGGAGCAGACCAGATCCAGGATGTGACCTCTGCTGTGAGTGGGGAAGTTGATATGTTGTGTGAAGTTGAAGCATTGTAGTAGTTCCAGGAATTCTGTCGTAGATTTACAGTCAGTGTTATCAATGTGGATGTTAAAATCACCTAGGAGGAGAACGGAAGGTGAGATGGCACATAGCTGAGTCACAAAATCTGAAAAGTCAGAGAGAAAGGAGGGATTTGGCTTGGGGGGACGGTAGATTACAGCAGTAACCAAAGGAGTGGGACCAGAGAGTTTGAAGGCAAGGTGTTCAAAAGAATGAAGGACAGGAATGGGAATGGTGGTTGTTTTAATGTCCTTCCTGTAAACAGCAGCAACACCACCTCCCCGCCCCTCAGGACGAGGTTTGTCAATGTATGTGAATCCTGTGGGAGTGGTCTGGTTCAGTGAGAAGTAGTCCAGGGGTTTATGCCATGTTTCAGTGAGGCAGAGGAAATCAAGGTTACTGTCCGTTATGAATTCATTCAGAATGAGGCTTTTGTTGTTGAGTGAGCGAGTGTTGAGCAAAGCCAGTTTCAGGTGACGTTGCTTTGTGATAGGCTGTGAGGACTGAGGAAGGGGACGGAGATTGGACAGATTCACGTATTGTTTGTTGTGGTGACGTAACAAGGAAGTTCGGGTGCGACAGGACCAGAGAGATGGGATGGAGTTTGGGGACGTGAAGTTGTAAGTGAACATGCGGCCAGAACCTCTGTGTGAAGGATGGCCTCGGCGAAGTATTCCATGTTCTTTGAGAATGTCCATGCAGTCCGGACGCAGGTGGTTGTTGAAGTTGAGAAGATCTGACGTGGAGTACAGCGGCGGCATGGTCCGGTTGGAGAGCGCTAGCGATAAGCTAGCATTAGCTGGTGACCAAGAGCCGGCTGTCCGTGAGAGGAGAAGCGATGTGCGTCCCAGGAGTATCAACGGGATGATCCACAGCATAACAGCGGCAAGACGCCAACAGTCCGGTGAGATACAGTCAATGTTATACTAGGACTTCAACATTACTGTTGTGGTACCGTGTTCTGCCAAATCATATAGCATTGATATTGTAGTATCAAAACTGGATTCTGATTGGCCGGAGAATGTGCATTATTTGCAGATGACTGTCTGACTAATGATGTCATCAAGATTGTCTTGGCTTGGAGACAATTTTAACAGAAAGCCTGCATTTCAAATGGTGGTTGTGGAGTTTGAACGATGTCCAACAACTCGCGTGCCACTTTGTATTCAACCTTTATTTCAAATATAAAAAGTATCAGGAAGAAAAGAAAGAAAGAAAAGAAATCAAGAATCCTCATCAAAGAACATAAGGAGGAGGAACTGACTAAAGTAGAACAGGACAGTCATGAACGCGTACAGGAATTCAATTCAATTTATTTTGTATAGCCCAAAATCACAAATGACAAATTCTCCTCAGAGGGCTTTACAATCTGTACACATGGGACATCCTCTGTCCCAGGACCCTCGCATCGGAACAGGAAAAACTCCCCCAAAACCCCTTTAATGGGGAGAAAAGAGGGAGAAACCTGAGGGAGAGCAAGAGAGGAGGGATCCCTCTATCAGGATGGACAGAAGTGTGATAGATGTCATGTGTACAGAATGAACAACATAACAGAGTTACAACACATTTAATGCATATGACAGAAGCACGGCAGGAGGAAAGACCAGGGTCCAGGTATAACCAGGATCCACGGAAACCTGTGAGGTGGGAAAGCACCGGAGCGACCCTGTTGGAAAAGGAAAGGGTGAGAAAGACACTTTGGAAAGCAGCGACAGCTGTTTGTTTTTGATAACAGACTCACAGTGTTCTGTCCTGTGCTTGACCCTTTGCTTCTAATGCCTCCAGTGAACATAGTGTTAAATCTAAAGTGCATATCAGGCCCTCCTGGTCACCATCTGAGCCTGGCTCTCCATCTCACCATCTGGCTCTCTGCTGTCGATTAAACTGTGCTCAATTTGGACTGTGTTCTGACCGTTTCCCTACTTTTAGACTTCTGTTTAAACATTAGGGAAATTAGTTAGGAACCTCCCACGTTCAGATCAGGTAGGCCACTCCCCCTATTCACCATGTGAGCCTTAAAGTCCTCCAGCAGAACCAACCCGTTCCATCACAGCCCGTCAGTGACGCTTGGTCAGACCCCTTGGTTTTGTAACGCACCGATTATCCCAGCGAACGCTCCCTTTCTTTAAACAACATTTTGTTACCAGTCCACCTCCTGCACCAGCTCCGGCTCCTTCCACTGCGATGCCACGGGGTAGGTGCGGTTCCTGGAGAGGTTTGAAAAGAACAAGCGTATTTACCAAGATGTTGGGGAAAACATCCTTTAAATGCATTGAGGGCCACTGTGCTGCATTCAGCTATGGGCGATCGATCTAATCCAGATATTAGGCTCCAGTATTCTCTGAGGGAATAGTGCAAGTTAGAAATATATTATATAATGAAGCCTCAGACATTCAAGTTAATACCAGACATATTAGCGGGGACATTCATTAGCTGGATGGATGATAACAGAATTGCTTCTCATCGTTGGAAGTAAACCTCCCCAATAACAACATATTGTTGATACAGAGTTGCTTAGAGACACATTTAAAATATGAATAAATATGGAGACAGACTTGCCATGATAAACTTGACCAATGGATTACACTGATACTCAAGAAAACTTACAAATGTCATGTAATTTATTCTTAATTATTTCTAAGCAGATTTATGGATGGACCTTTATGCGATGGACGTCTGAGGTTCTGAATCCAAAAATATGGGCTGTGTGTTTACATCCAACTGAGCTATGACTCTAGGAAGATGCTATGGCAATACATTTGTGTTTCAATTCTGAGCGATGGGAGATTTATTATATTTACTAATTGTATTTGCGTTTTCATAAACAGTTTCAGGTGTCTACTCGATCTACGGCAAATTAGCTTTTCTCTGCACAAACCCTCAGGGCTAATATTTACTGATAAAGGCAGGATTTGTGATGAGGCAGCACATGTTACACACACACACACACACCGTGGCAGAATACTGCAGTGTGCTACAAATGAAATACCATTTTGCATGCTCCCAGGATGTTCAAATACAGCGCTGTGAGAAGATGCTGGTCTACTGCAACCCTAGCCCATCACCAAACATCCTAATGATTAATGAAACTGTCACTCCCAAACTAGGGCCTATAAATATAATCAGATGTTTTCCCACACCATACCCCATTTATGATTTAACTCACATTTCTTTCCTTAAAAACAAACTAGGCCTACAAAAGACATTTTATTCAAATATATTTTTATTTTATTTTAACAATAAATATAATTAACAAAAGCAAGCAAAAAATTATTAATAAAGTGCAAACTTAACTTCCACCAATCTTGTCTTTTCAAACTAAAAGATGCCTCTTGAGAGCACAAACATACTAAACTCCATTTGTGATGGAGACGTAATTCTCGGCCAGATTACAGCGCGTTAGCATGTTGGATGTTTTTCAATCCACGTCCCACTCAGTGTTGGAGAAACTGACACACTGTCCTCGTCTCAAACATAACTCTCTCTCTGCATTGATGTTGTAGCTGACAGGGAACCAGCTCACCTCCTATATGGGATACAATGAAAACAGGTTTCGCTGAGGTTAGCTGCGTTTTAGCGGGAGTTTCAGGACTGCCATTGTCTTGCGTGCCTCTGTTTGAGATGCTGGAATAAATTAGTCATGCTGCTGGTTATAGTTGCCACAGACTTTAGACAAACTTTACAGCGGACAGTGGTTCGCTCGATGTCGGACGCTGAAGAAAACTCTTACTGTGCACTACAGGAACGTGACGGCCAGTTCCATTCGGTATTTACCAGGCAGCAACCTCCGGTTCTGACAAGTGAAGTCAATGGAGAAGTGTCTTAAACCTGCATTCTCTCGAATGAAAAAAAGGTTTGTTCTCAATCTCTAGTTTCAAGTCTTCAATACAGCATGCTGTTCATTTCGTAAATTATGATCCATTTAGAGTCAAACAGACCATAAAGCAGGGGATGCTTTAGGGCGGGGCTACCTTTTGATTGACAGATAGCTACCAGAGTGTCACTCTTCCTCAGTCCAAATATGGTCACTCCCGTTCACTGGTTGCAAAAAGCCAAGATGGCGACGACCAAATTGCCAAAGTCAAGGCTTCAAAACATCAGTCCAGAAACCATTGGGTGACGTCACGACGAATGCATCCACTTCTTAGATACAGTCTATATTTACCTCAAGTTAAAGTGAATATTGGTTTTCCTTTTTAAACATTGTTAAGCATGAATTTAAATAAATTGCTAAAATCTGCCCAGCTCTATCTTAAACCCAACCAGTTGTGCTAGATGAAGATGTCATGGCGTTAAGAGACAGTAGCACTAACCACCAGTTAAAGAAAGAATGTGTTATTAAAGGATTCGTTTCTACAAAGGTGTACAAACATACAGTACATTCTGTACACAGAACAATTCAAAGGATTCTATGCAAAGCACTGCACCAGACTTTTTTTGTTTTTGTTCTAGACTTTACATGGAACCTTTATTTGCATAGACAAATTAGCTGTGGTTCCTCTCTGCTGATGTTTCAGTGCAGAGAGAAAGAAGTCTGTCAGAAGCTCTTACAGCCTCTGATCCTGCTCCCCTTTAGGCTCACTAGCAGAGATTGCTCCACAGGTTGAGGTCAAAACCAACAGAAGAGCTTCATGGACTAATTTAATGACAGGCTGGAGTTGGGAAAACTCTTAGTAAGAAGTCAAATACACCTTTTGATTCATTCACGGACAACAATAACAACACGGTCTTCGGTGAGAATATGGCGGACGTTGCACATCGAGGCTCGGTCACTCCTGCTTTTAAACGGTCTCGAATGAAATCTGAGATTTACAAAACGGTTGACGGCAAAGTTATTGTCGAGGATGAGTTGCTTAACTTTCTCGCCATGAAAATTAAGACATTAAGCCAGGACGAGATTGTCCTGTTGGCTGCGAACACGTTTGACTCCGAGTGGATAGAGTCCTCAAAAAAAGTTTTGTTTGAACTCTGCCCTACTACACAGCGGTACGTTTCCCATAAAGGGGCACAGAAAGACATAAACAACATTAAGAGTTGCCTTAAAGTACTGAATGAGTGCGGGGAGAACACTCCCAGATTTGTCTCTCATTACCTGGATGAATTGCCTCCGGTGATGTTTTCCAACATGGATGTTTCGAGTCTACTTGGGAAAATGGAGCAGCTGTACACTGAGGTCTGCTCAATGAAGCAGTCAATGCAGTCAATGCAGCTACAGGCTGATGTAAGCGAAGATTTTCGTGCCATCACTGTGGAAATTGATCGCAGACTGTGTGCACTGGAGCGTCCCACTGACCTGACTTCGGGCGGTGGCACAGGTGCTTCAGCGGCCCTGGACGGAGGCACTGTGTGCGCGAAGGCTGGGACCACTGGCTTTGACGATGGAGGGCTTGGGGCTACCCTGGCGGAGGCCTCGGACGTTGATGCCGGAGAAGGGGCTGAGGCGGGGCCCTGCGATCTGGACGAAGAGAGGGCTGCGGCTGCGAGAAGTTCCGATTGTTTGGTATCACGCTCCCCAAAATAGAGTCAAGTCGTGAAAAAAGGCTGACGACTAACGCATTTCCAGAGAACGCTGCTGCTCAGTCGGGATCGCGTACTGTCGCCCCCGGGCGGAAAAAGAGACCCGGCAACGTTAAACCTGTTGTTGGGACCGGAGCTGTGGGCACCATCAAAACAGTCAAGACCAAGCTGGTGAGTGTCTTTGCTACCAGGTTCTCACCAGATCTAGACGCTGAAACGTTATCTGTGTATCTTAAGGAAAAACCTGGCCGCGAGGTCAACTGTCAAAAGATCAACACTGTTCACAGAAGATTCAGCTCATTCAAAGTATCTGCTGAATGCAATGAGTTTGATGAAATGTACATTCCGGAGCTCTGGCCAGAAGGGGCATTTGTCCGGTGCTATTTTGAGCCCCACAGGGCGGGAGTTATTGGGTCTAACCATGCACTTGCTGTGGGGGGAATAAGTGTGCCTACTGGTGCTATGGGCACTCACTTGCCTCGCTAAATGTTTATCCGGGTTTTGTCGTACAACTGTCGTGGCCTGCGTGTGGGCCAGAGCGTTGGGGATAAAGCTCGCCGCATGGTTGTTGACAACCTTTTGGAGAATTGTGACATACTATGTTTACAAGAGACATTCTTACCAAAGCAAGACTTGGAAAAACTGAACTCTTTTAATGATAACTTTCATGGTGCTGGGGAGTCTACAACTGACTTTGGCATGGGAATAGTCAGAGGAAGGATACCAGGGGGTGTGGCTATTCTCTGGAATAAGAAGCTTGACTCATTGATAAATGTGGTCAGGCTTGGTGTTGACTAGTGTGTTGCAATACAGTTTACTCATGATGATAAGGAATTCATTATCCTAAATGTCCATACACCCTATGAGTGCAATCACAATGAGGATGAATATCTAAATAGGCTGGCCTTCATCAATTCCTTCATTCAAGATAATACTTCTTCTAGTATATATGTCATTGGGGATATGAATGCAGATATCTCAGACACAAGCTCAGTATTTGCCAAGCACATGGCTCAGTTTTGTAAAGACAATCATTTTATATTATCAAGCGAAGTGTTTTTACCTACAGATAGCTATACATACATTAGTGAGGCCTGGCACACTACATCATGGCTGGACCATTGTATTAGTACAGCTGATGCACATGCTTCATTGGGATGTATGGGCATTCTTTATGGAGCAGCAACAACTGATCATATACCTTTTGCTATGTCGATAAATGTTGAATATCTACCGGCGCTATCTAGAAATGGAAATAGTGTCAACACAGAAAAACTTGACTGGTCAACTCTCACTGAAGAGGACGTCTTAGTGTATTCTGCTCGTACAGACCAATCCTTCAGTAATATTCATCTACCTAGAGATGCAGCTATGTGTACTGACGTTAACTGTAAGGATGTGGTGCATAGGAGAGATCTCTACTTCATGTACAATTATATAGTAAGTGCTCTGTATAAAGACAGTAAGCCCTACTACAAGCATCAAAATAAGACCCATAACATCAAACCTGGCTGGAACGAGTACGTAGCTGAGTATCGTGCTGAAGCCTGTGAAGCTTTCAAATCATGGGCTATAGCTGGTAGACCCAGACAAGGGCCAGTGCTTGAGTACAAGAAGCTTACCATTGCTAGATACAAGTATGTCATTCACTTCATTTGCAAAAATGATCAAGCCATGAGGGCTGACTCCATGGCCAAGAAGCTGCTAAGCAACAACGTTGTTGATTTTTGAAAAGAAGTGAGAGCTCTTAACTGTAAAACATCTTTACCATGCACTAGAGATGGAATTTCAGGAACAGACAACATTGCTGAGTTATGGCGACAGCATTATAGCACCTTATTCAACTGTATCAAAAGTGATTTGTATAACGTGGACAATTCTGAGAGTAATGAGTCAATGGCAATTACGTCATATGAGGTGTACCAAGCTATAAATAAACTGTCTGAAGGCAAAGCAAGTGGTTTAAACCATATTAATGCTGAACACCTTAAATATGCTCGTCCGAGGTTAGCTCCTCTCCTCGCTATTTGTTTTACTGGCTTCATGATTCACGGCTTGTTACCAGACTCAATGCTGTCTGTTCTCTTAGTGCCAGTCATTAAAAACAAAGCTGGTAAAGTATGTAGCCTAGAGAATTACAGGCCCATTGCTTTGGCCAGTGTACTGTCAAAAGTCCTAGAAAGAATCCTGCTGGACAGAATACATGACTTTATCACCTCCACAGATAACCAGTTCGGCTTTAAAGCCAAACATGGCACTGACTTGTGTATATATGCCTTAAAGGAAATTGTAAACAAATACAGAGGTCAAAACTCATCCGTTTTGATGTGTTTCATTGATGCCTCCAAAGCTTTTGATCGTGTTAATCATAGTAAGTTATTTTTTAAACTGAGCCAAAGAGGTGTCCCCACATACATTGTGAGAATTCTGGCTTACTAGTATGCGCAGCAGACTATGCAAGTAAAATGAGGTAAAAGTGTCTCAGCCCCATTTGCGGTTAGCAATGGTGTCCGACAAGGGGGAATTTTGTCCCCCAATTCTGTTTAATCTGTATATTGATGATCTGTCCAAGCAATTGAAAGCCTGTAATACTGGGTGCATGAATGGAAATACTCTGGTTAATCACATCATGTATGCAGATGATCTGGTGATCTTTAGTCCATCTAGCGCTGGTCTTCAGCAGCTCCTCACTATATGTACTGTGTATGGTGTGGAACATGACATCAAATACAACGCCAGTAAGAGTGCTATCCTGATCTGTCGAACTAAAGAGGAGAAATGTCTAAACTTCCCTGACTTCAAATTGTCTGACAATAATCTTGGTGTCTGTGGTGAAGTAAAATATCTTGGTCATTTTATAACAGAACACATGACCGATAACGATATTTCTAGGCAATGTCGTATGATGTATGCACAAGCAAACAAGTCTCTCACGCAAGTTTGGTATGTGTACAGATGGAGTGAAGATGTCTCTGTTCAGAGCATATTGTACATCACTCTACTGCACACTTGTGGTCAAACTACAAAAAAAAAGAGCTTACAGAGACTTCAAGTAGCTCAAGTTGTATCTCCACTCCCGCCCGGCGCCTCTCACCCTGGGCAACTCCGGAAAAGGACAAAGTCCAACCCCTCTCCAGGAGCTTGGTTCCAGAGCCAACACGGTGTGTGGAGGTGAGTCCAACTATTTCTAGCTGGTATCGCTCCACCTCCTGCACCAGCTCCGGCTCTTTCCCCGCTAGCGAGGTGACGTTCCACGTCCCTAGAGCTAGTCTATGCCGCCGGCGATCGGCATGCCCGGCCTCCCACCCGACCCGCCGCCCGGTCTGCATAGCACCCGACCCCGATGCTTGTCCCTGCGGGTGGTGGGTCCACAGGGTGGCTGCTCCATGGTGTTTATTCGGGCTGAGCCCGACCGGGCCCCATGGGCAAAGGCCCGGCCATCAGACGCTCGCCTACGAGCTCCCCTCCTGGGTCTGGCTCCGGGAGGGTGCCCCGGTTTACCTGGTCCGGGCGAGGTGGCTATAGTCCGTGGGCTAACTATCATAGGGGTCGTTTTGAACCGCTCTTAGTCTAGGCTCTCCCCTGAAACCTGTTTGCCTTGGGAGACCCTACCAGGGGCTAATGCCCCGGACAACATAGCTCCCAGGATCACTGAGCCACTCAAACTCCTCCACCACGATAAGGTGGCGATTCGCGGAGGAGCGAGATGGAGTAGTGCTAGTGAAATGTTTGTGGCTGCACGAGTCAATACTTTCCAAACTGTTTTAAGAAATCTCATGTATAAATTCATTTGTAGACTTAACGACTCTAAAAATGAGATCATAGTTGTTTTAACCAACATAAGGTTTAGCACCACACGCTACCGGTCCCAGCTGTGGCGACATTGGTACAGCTGTCTCTTTGTAAGGCATTGCCAATCCTCCGTACTTTTATTGTTTGTGTCTGTCTTTTTTATGCATTTGTCTCTATGGACCCTGAGTCTGAAATAAAGTCTATCTATCATTGTGCTTTTACGATGACACATTTCACCAACTTCAGTATAGTTTTATAGTCATTATTTCTGTCATTGGTTCTTTTTTCTTCCATTCCATCCATATCCATTTATTCTCAAAGAGTTATTAAAGCATCCATTCATCTTTTTCACACACTGTCAGTCACCCAACATTCACAACACAAGTCACTGACTCACAATCACTCTCTCATTGCCAAGGATAGGGTTTAAAATTCAACACATACATACATGTCAGCCAATGTTAACGACCAAGCTAATGACATTCCCATCAGCCTCCTGCACTTTGTGCTAACTATGTAACGAGTATAGTAAGGACCCAGGAGCAGTACGACAAACCCCAGAGACAGTTTGAATCAGAGCTTTATTTTCCTCTGGACACACAACAGGTAGAAAATCACAGGGAAACAGCGGCAGGATCTCGTGGTCGAGGACAGAAGGCTGAGTGAGTTACCGGGGCAGAGGCAAGGCGGGGTAGTCCAAAACAGGCAGGGTCGGCAACGGGGAATCAGTCCCAGGGTATATGCTGGAAGGTCTTGCATGGAAGCGGAGAACGATCTGGCAGTGAGTGTGTGTGAGACTGGGGTCTAAATAGTAGGTGCAGCAGAGTGAGCAGGTGAGAGTGATGAGCTGATGAGGTGGGTGTGACTAGCAGGTGCACTGAATGAGCTGATGAGGTGAGTGAGAGATAGAGTGACAGGATAGTAGTGGCAGAGCTGTGACAAACTAGCAGTAAACACATAGTAGAAATCTGCACGTTAGCATTGTCATTGCGAGCACATTGGCGTTGTCATTGTGATCATGTTAGCAATTAGCTCAAAGAGCCACTGTCTTAGTTCAGCCTCACTGCGCCGCTAGCATGGCTGTAGACTCTTCGTCTTGTTCCCTAACAATGTATGATGAACAATTAATAACACACTCTTCCCTCTTTCTCTGGAGATGCACCTTTCAGCTAACTCCAATGTCAACCCATAGATGCTCAGTGCAATTGTCGTAGTATAAAGAGTATAAAACTGGGAGGGTAGGTTGGACAAGTCATACAAACACAGGACTTTCACCCATTAGACCGCTGTTCGTGTCCCATGTGAAACCAAGAAAACAGTGACATATTTTACTGTAATTTTGTTATTCCGAGCGTAATTCCGGTCCGCTACGCCAGTTATGTAACAAAACAAATGTGCTTTTATTAACCCAAACCAGGATCTTATCATAAAACCTAACCAAAAAGTTCTGTTGCCTAAATCTAACCAGGTAAACCTAAACACTAAGTTAACCTACGTTCAAAGTTTATTTTGAAAAGAGACAGTATGCATGTAACCAGCAGAAACTGTACGTTTACTGTGAACACCGATGTTTATTTTGAAAAGGTACTATGCATGTAACAAGTAGAAACTGACACACCATCCCTGACAACCAAAAGAGTAGGAACACTGACCAAGCAACGGTATTTGACAAGTTACGAGTGAGTCTGTGTTGCTATATGAAATCTAAACTTCACTAATGTTAAAGCTGCTTCTGTCCCTTTTATGGACTAGCTGTCAACTACCAGCAATGTAAGCTGACTTGAATGTGCTGCAGCCCACTCAAGCTTCTTTAAGTGGATTTTGAAACACAGGGTTTAATGCAGTATTTCTCAAACTGTGGCCTCTCTAGTGGGGCGCAGGGGGAAATGCAGAATTTTTTTATTTCAAGAACTTTATTGAGAACTTCACATATTACAAAAGTACAAAGTACACGGACATAAAACTAAGTCATTAATAAATACATGGCGAAATGCCTGTTCTTTCGTGTAAATGTACGTTACGCCGTTAACAGGTTACGCTTGCGCATGCGCGACGGCCAAGATTCTTGGCAACTCACATGTGTAGTGTGCTTCCCTTCGCCACATCCTACCTCTGTGAGATCGGCTGTTCTGCTGTTGCCTCTCTCAAAACAAAATACAGATCTAAGCTCAACATTGAGCATGAATTGAGAGTGGCCATATCAAGTCTGCAACCCTGTTTTCAAAAGATTTGTAGTGGAAAGCAGCTCATTGCAGCCACAAAACTTGATGGCTCACACATATCTGTACTAATTTTGTTTAGTTTTTCACAGGTTGCACGTTATTGTTATCCTCCTTGAAAAGATATTCAGTGCAAAACAGGTTAATTGCAGCCACAATAAGCTATTTATTGCCAAATATTAGTTATTTTTTGCACAGATAGAACTTTATTTGCATTGTTCTAACAAAGCGATTGCACATTTTATTTGTTTTTGTCTGATGGAGCAATCTGGTTTACTTGAAAGTGATTGCAATTTTCTTTATTCTATTATTTGAAAAAGCACAGATGGAGGAGTCACAAAATGTTGTTATTTCAATAAAAATTCAACATGGAGCATTTTGTTACAATTTAGTTGGGGTGGTGGGGCATGTGAACACACATGAAGTGTGGCGTGACAGAAAAAGTTTGAGAACCACTGGTTTAATGAATGGAAACCAGTGTCTGCATTAGTAGCTCTATCGTGTGTTTTGGAATACAGTATTCAGATTGTATAACATCCCTCCTCTGAGCTGAAACTGAAGAGTAAAGTATACAGTGTGTCTCAGTGTAGGTGTGTGGAAGTGTGGGCTGACAGGCCACATGATGAACACACAGACGATGAGTAAGCACCTGGTTTCTGTGGAGGAGGCGATGAAAGATCAGTGGCGGGGATAATGCCGTGGAGATATGTTGAAGGTATCCTTATCACTAAGTCACCTCTTTACTTCTGACAACAGGCCGTCCCTTCATGGTTTGCCTCGTTCCTGCAGCGATTGGACGGTTGCATGAGTGATTTTATTGTGCTCATTGACACATCCCTGTGCAGAATTTTTCATGAGATAGTTGAGAGGAAAATGAAGACAGAGGACAGTTCCGTCTTCTACAGGTACGCTGCCTCTAAAATAATGGGAATCAGGGAGCACATCTCACATAACTCTGACAAAAAGAAACGCAAGCTCTTACCTGCTTTCATCTTACACAGTATCTGTCTTTGATTTATGGCATAGTGAGTTATTGAATTCAGAGGGCAGAGACCGTATATCAAACATACTCCTCATGATCTTTCAACATCACTTTGAGCTGAACAGAGCTGACTACAACAGCTGGACTGACAGGAACATTCATGACGTTAATCCTGCTGTTGGCTAATGTAAGTAGACACACAAAAGGTGACTAAGTGCCAGGTAGCAAACATACAGTCAACCTCAATTATTAATGGGGAACACTGGATGGGGTTAAAGGCTATAAGTACATATACTAATACAAGGGAAGATGCCATACTCTGATTTAAAGGTGCAGTGTGTAAGATGTGGTCAGATTTTTTGTTTCAAATATTCAAAAAATTGAATTAATGTTATGAACAGAATGTGAAGAGGTTACAGTGTTAAAGCCAGGCGGCAACCCCCGGTTCTGAAAAGTGAAGCCAATGTGTTAAAGCTGCATTCTCTGTAATGACCATCAGGGGGCGACTCCTCTGGTTGTATAGAAGTCTATGAGAAAATGACTCTACTTCTCTCTTGATTTATTACCTCAGTAAATATTGTAAACATGAGTTTATGGTCTCAATCTCTAGTTTCAAGTCTTCTTCAATACAGCATGATGTTCATTTAGTAAATTATGGTCCATTTAGAGTCAAACAGACCATAAAGCAGGGGATGCTTTAGGGCGGGGCTACATGGTGATTGACAGGTAGCTATCGGAACCGTAAACGGCGTCTCTACATCATTCCTCCCCTAAATACGGTCACTTCCATTCACTGGTTGCAAAAAAAAATAGTGGCGACGACCAAAATCCAAGATGGCGGCAGCCAAAATGCCAAACTCGAGGCTTCAAAACCACAGTTCATAAACCAATGGGTGATGTCACGGCGACTACATCCGCTTCTTATATACAGTTTATGGTTTACGTTAGGTCAAAGACGTCTATGTGTTGCATAGATATCTACTGATATTAGCATGCTAACCAGCTAGCCATGGCCCATCTTGTCTTGTAACGTAACCTTAAGTGGTTCTATTTCATTTTTAACACTAGCCTGACACTCCGGGCCAATCAGCTGGCTGGTCCTCCTGATGGTCAGTCCGAGCTTGGAGGACGGTAAAGAAAGGGCCAGCATTTGATCTGGTTCTGATTCATTAAAATAACTCCAGACTGTTTCCCCCTACCATTGCCTCATCAGTCCGCTAACTTATTACCCTCGCTACCAGTATTAGCTGCTAACTAACTAACTCACGGCTGCAATGTTGGGCTGAAAAAACATGCCTGCAGGCTAGTATTCAACCGCGGTGTTCCATTGGGAGGTGCAGTGACTTTAAACCAAGTGAGAGTAGAAAAGCTAGGAGTAAGGACAAGTCTATTTTTTAAGATTCTGGCAGTTTCACGGTATTTATTTTTTTCTTGACTGTGTTTTTATATAGGTTTATAGTGGCTTACTCTACTGTCAGGAGTACATAGAATATAAAAACATGTTAATGTCATCATGTATAAAGGCTTTGCTTACTATAGGGTGTGCCTATATGGTAAGACGTACCTTGAATCCAGTGTTTTAATCATTGCTCTGAGTCTTTCTCGACTGTCTGTAGCGGGACCATGTCCTTGCATAGATGGATCGTTATTGCGTTTGTAATGACGCTCCACCGCTTGCTTTTCTTGTCATATGCAGTGCCTTGAGCAAATGCCTCTTCAAGCGATATCTGACCCTTTGGCTTCACTGTTTCACTCGCGCTAACGTTAATGGTTTGGGCACTTCTGTCCTAAAGTCTGGAACAGCGGGTGATTCGACAATAACTCTGCAGACAGCCGGTGTACTGTTTGTTTGGTTTGTAGTGTGTAATAGGAAGGCACTGAGGACAGAAATTAGTGGCAGCGCAGCAATCACAGGCAGAGTCAGTATTGCAGGTTTTTAATCCACCAAACCTCAACCAACACAAAACAACAGAAAACGTAGCTCCTTCCAGAGCTCGATCAGTTAACTCTATAACTAAACTAAAACAGTCGGGCCGCTAGCCGACTTACCAGGCTCAAGCCTGTTCTCCTCTCGTCGTCTCCTCCTACTCCGTTTCTCCTGGCCTTTTGTTCCCCTCCCTGATGAGGAGATCCGGATCAGGTGTGTCTCTTCCCACACCTGATCTCAATGCTCTCATCAAGGAGAGGGTGGAGCCTTCTGGCAGGAATGTAGCAGCCAGCCACTACCCTGCCCCTCAGGCCCTTACACATCCCCCCCTTCAGTTCTGGCCTTGAAGGGGCGACCATTGTCCATAGGGCATCTCTTCGGGACAGAGCATCTGCATTCCCATGCTTGGCTCCCGATCTGTGATAGAGAAGTTAAACTCTTGCAAAGAGATGAACCATCTCCCTACCTTTGCATTGGTGTCTTTTTTATTGGCCATCCAGACCAGGGGAGCATGGTCGGTCACCAGAGTGAAGTGGCGTCCCCAGAGGCAATAACGAAGTCGCTCTAGTGCCCATTTGATGGCGAGAGCTTCCTTTTCAACAGTGGCATATCCTTGTTCCCTTGTGTTGAGCTTCCGACTGATGTAGATTATGGGATGCTCCTCACCTAGAACTTCCTGGCAGAGTACTGCCCCTATGCCCGCCATTGATGCATCCGTCTGAACGATCATCTCACAGCTGAAGTCTGGGGTCACCAATACTGGCTGTGAACTGAGGGCCCCCTTCAGGTCCTGAAAGGCCTGTTCCGCTTCTTCTGTCCACTTAACCCTGAGTGGCTATGAGGCTCTGGTCAAGTCTGTGAGGGGAGACGCTACAGCAGAGAAGTTTGGGATGAAGCGAGCATAGTATGAGGTCAGCCCTAAAAATGTCTTTACCTGGGCCTTGGTGGATGGGCGTGGCCAGCCCTGGATCACCTGGACCTTGCGGTCTTGTGGCCTCACATTGCCCCTCCCAATAGTGTAGCCCAGATATTCGGCTTCTTCCAGATCAAGCTTGCACTTTTTAGGGTTTGCTGTCAAGCCGGCCTTGTGGAGAGCTTCCAGGACTGCGGCCAGCCTTACCAGATGGCTGTCCCAGGAGTCACTGAATCACCACATCATCTATGTACGCAGCTGCATACTCCTGATGCGGCTTCAGGACCCTGTCCATCAGTCTCTGGAACGTGGCTGGGGCTCCATGCAGACCGAAGGGCAGCACAGTGTAATGATACAGGCCTGATGGAGTGGCGAAGGCCGTCTTTTCTCTTGAGGTTTCCGCCAGCGGTACCTGCCAATATCCCTTTGTCAGGTCCAGGGTGCTGATAAAACGGGCTTCCCTGAGGCGGTCGATCAGCTCATCTACCCTGGTCATAGGATAAGCATCAAACTTTGAAATTTCATTTAATTTCCTAAAGTCATTACAGAACCGGTTGGTGGTGTCTGGTTCAGGGACCAGGACAACCGGGCTGGTCCACTCACTGTAGGAATCACCCCTAGAGCCAACATTTTCTGGACCTCTTGCTCAATGACTGCCCTTTTTGCTTCGGGTATCCTGTAGGGGCGCAATTTTACCTTCTGACCTGGTTCGGTGTTAATGTGATGTTCCATCAAGGAGGTGCGCCCAGGTTGTGCCGAGAACACATCCAAATTCTGCTGAACCAGCTCCCTGGTTTGTTGTAGCTGTGCTTGTGATAAGCCAGGACCATATGCTACTTCAGTAACTTCACTGTCTGGAGAAGAAGACATCAGGGGAAACACCACACAGGAGCGTATCTCGGCTGTACCACTTTTTTAGCAGGTTAACATGGTAGATTTGGGAGGTTGACTGGGCGACTGGGAGGTTGACTGGGCCTACCTTCTCTGTCACCTCGTAGGGTCCTTGCCAGGAGGCCAAGAACTTATGATTAGTGGTGGGGATTAGGACCAGCACTTTATCCCCTGGTTGGAACTCCCGAGGTTGGGCCCCCCTGTTATACACTCGCCTTTGTGCTTCTTGGGCTTGAGCCATGTGTTCCCTCACCATTGGCCACACGTCCTTCATGTGAGCCTGCATCTTCTCCACATGTTCCACAAGGCTCCGATGGGGACTTGGTTGTTCCTCCCAGGCTTCTTTTGCTATGTCGAGGAGACCTCTGGGCTGTCTCCCATACAGCAGCTCAAAGGGGGAGAAGCCAGTGGATGCTTGAGGAACCTCCCTGATTGAGAACAAGACATAGGGCAGAAGCTGGTCCCAGTTACAACCATCTTGATCAACCACCTTCTTTAACATTGACTTCAACGTCTTGTTAAAACGTTCAACTAACCCATCAGTTTGTGGATGATAGACAGAGGTACGTAGCTGTTTTACCTTGAAGAGCCGGCAGAGGTCTTTCATTACCTTGGACATGAAGGGGGTGCCCTGGTCCGTCAGCATATCCTTGGGGATTCCAACTCTGCTGAACAAGTGAATTAGCTCCCGCGCAATTATTTTTGTTGTCATGTTCCTCAGGGGAATGGCCTCAGGGTACCTTGTTGCATAATCAAGTATAACCAGAATATACTGATGTCCCCTCGCGGATTTCGCCAGGGGCCCACCAAGTCCATAGCAATGCGGGAAAACGGCACATCAATAATAGGGAGAGGTATGAGGAGACTTTTAAAATTGGGCTTAGGGCTCATCTTTTGGCATTCCATGCAGGTACGACAATAGTCTTCTACTGCTCTTACCACGCCTGGCCAGTGGAATCTGCTTGCAATCCACTGCCTTGTCTTCTCAACCCCGAGGTGGGCCCCCATGACATGGCTGTGGGCTAGGTGCAACACTGTGGAAACATACTGTTTTGGGACAACCAACAAGTCCCTTCTCTGGCCTTCTGTCTCTTTAGTATAGTACAACAGTATATTTTTGATTGTAAAACAAGGGTAGGTTAGCTTACCCACACCTGGAGCTAGTTTCCCCTCTATTTCCATCACATTGCTGTGTGCCGGCAGCAGATTAGGGTCCTCCATCTGGGCCGTTCCGAACTGGCCCTTCAAACTTGGCAGCAAGGAGGCTTCATCCTCCCCACCATCTGTGCCTGGCCCCGACGGGAAGGCAAAAACCAAATTGTCTAGTGTCTCCTCTGTATTGGACCTCGGGTCATCCCTCCTTTCTTCAAGTGCAGTGCACACCACTTTAGGAGTATCCTGATGAGATGTACTGATTGGAGTAGGTTTTTTCTCACAGCTTTTCAATTTACAGCCAGACTTGGTTCTTGGTGGACTCCTTTGGTTGTCCTGCCTCAGCCGGTAATATAGTGGGCAATCCCGACCCACCAAGACAGGGGCCGGGAGAGAGGGAACCACCCCTACTTTCAGCTGACAGCTGCCTTTAACTGTAGTGAGCTTGATGACTCCTGTGGGATACTCTTTGGTGTCCCCATGTACGCAGGAGACTGGCACCATCTCACCAGGCCTTGATGGTTCCAGAAGATGGGGTTGGACGAGGGACACTACACTGCCAGAGTCTACCAGGGCTTCTGCATCTCCCCCATCTACTTTGACAGGTATCATATGGGCTGGTGAGTTTTCCTGCACCCAGCAGGAGATCTCCAGCTTGGGGTTTGGATTAAAATAACGACGGAAGTTGTCATACTTAAATCCGGAAGTTATGTGACAAATAAGTCAACGTTGACTTCTGGTTTCACACAGGACATGGACAGCGGCCTCCTGGGTGAAAGTTGATCCTGGGTTGATCCTGTGATAACTTAAGCCCCTTTTCACACAAAAATTGTTAACCCAGTGTTAACTTAAGCCCAGATACCATTCCACTGCACTTCTACCAGCCCTGGATTAAATGTCGGCTGGAACATGTGACAAATTTGGCAACTTTTCGCCCCGCGTTTATTCTATTTTGAGGGGATAACCCTGCAAACTCACCGCCAACCAGCGAGCCCTGGGCTAAAGTCTTAGCCCACTTCTGAATGTGCTTGTGTGAAAGCTTTCATAGAAGCAGGCTAACAGCTCACCAAGCCTGGAGCTGAATGCAGTGCATGTATCTCCTGTATACTGATGCAGTTTGCTTTCATATTAGAATGTGGAGTTATTATAACTTAGCTGGACATTCAATGTGTATAAAACTATAGAGTCGACAAAAAATGGTGAATGTTTGGATTTCACTTAGCATGCATAATACACCAGATGTAGTATCCAGTGGCACATACATGCTGACTCACACGTTTGCACAAAGAACCAAACTAACAAGGCAGTGCAAACAGAGGAGTCACAATATATGATCAAACCCTTTCGCAGGCTTTCTTTCTCTACCGTATGTCTAGCTGTAGACATAACGAACACAGATCCACTGCAGCACATACAGGCACTTTTCCACATTACATTAACAAAGCCCATTGTGTGTGTGATTAAGTAACCAGTTACCGTGGGGAAACACACATGGAGTCAGACTTATAATAAAACCGTCCGTAACTATAAAAAGAGGCCTAGTATGTGCAGTAAGAATGGCGTCAGCTGATGTCATTTTTCCAGGTATACTATCCAAAGCTCTGGTTTCTGTTAGGGAAGGACTGCTGAGTGCACCACGTCTTAAGTGTTTGACACTTTTATGAAAGATTAGGTCACCGTGTCCGGACTTGCTCGGTGTAGCCTTATGAATGTGCCATATTGTCAGCTCTGGTGGTTTATTTTATGCAAGTGGCCAAGAGAGTAGTCATTTCACTAAGTCACCTCCCTGTTGATTAACTGTTCTGGTCACATAGCAGGTATGCTGTTCTAGCACATCAGACCTCAATTTCTACCACACTATGTTATTGGCTTTTTCTTCCGTTTAAAAAGACGAACATCTCCCCAATCCAGAATCAACATACGGTATCTAAATCCTGGTGCGATGATTATGATAACTTGTCGTGCACCATCATCAAATCAAATTCCTCTTTCACCAATACTTTGGTCGATGAAAAGGCACCGTCACTGTCTGTATTTCCTGCGGAATGTGCTGTGGATTAATCCTTGATGTTGCCTCTAGTGCCACCATCTAAAACAACCACATACGCTTGTATATCTATCTCAGTGGAGCAACTCCTGGAAGTAGCGGCCCTCGTTTTCTCTTTCTTAGCTGCAGTTGGCGTGACACACGCTGTCTACCGGGGTACAGAACCGTCCCTTTTCAGCCTGAGGTGAAGAGAGAAATCGTTATTTGAACTTGCATGATTTATTAATTCTGTTTGACAGTGCTGGAGGGCACAATACATTTTCAGAGGGAAGCTGGTGAACATGTTGCTATTAGTCAAAGATGGATTTATTTGCAGATACGTTTTATCACTTGGCACGGGTTATAGAGTAAGTGTTTGTGATTAGACTCATGTCTTTTAATCATGTGGCTGTATCACACTCCGGTCTATTGTAGCTTGCTTCAATGGATATATAATGCCAACAATTGCTTTAATTTTTCCTTTAGTTTGTAGCGACGGTTCTTGAGCGTGCTCCTCATTTATCTTGCTCGTCTGCCCTCAGGCTCTGTCTCTCACTCCATTCCCCGGCATCTCCTCTTCACCCCCCCGTCTGCTCTGACAGAGATTCATGCATTAAAGCCTCAGCTACGCCTCTTGAATACCAACCCAACTCCAGCATTGTGAGAACAGTGTTGGGGGGGTTCTGCACGGCGTTCCCCTGTGAGTAAGCAGCACTTTACTTTACGGGACAGACTGCTCCTCCACTGATGGGGCTCATTAACCATTCTCATGCCACTGCTCTACAACTAAGAGGCCGATATGGCATGACCCCCCCCTGTCTCTGTGTTTTCTCCTGTCTTCCCCATCGGCCCTCATTGAAGCAGTCACGGTTCCACTGGAGAAAGAAGCAATCAATATCATCACAGCAGCCAGAGCTCTCCTTACCCTTGGTGTGTGTGTGTGTAATGCAGAGTTAGCCCCAGTGCCTCCAGTGAGCCGTACTGGTCATAAAGATGAATAACAGCTGACTTTGCTGCTATGGTAACCTCTCCAGAGTTCCTCCCGCCCTCTCCCCTTCACGTGTCTACGTTGTGTTCTCTAGAGGGGCGGAGTCAGCGTGGACTGAGCGGACTAAAGCTCCATCAGTAAGCGGTGCAGTCCGCCTCCCGATTCAGAAAAAAATACGATATTTAAGACATGCAATGCTAATAACTCACGAACAATACATTTGTACTGACTTCGGTTATGCTTGATTTACAGTATGCTTGACGCATTTCGCCAGTGTCACATCCAGTATTTTCTGTCTATGTGGAGGTGGACGGGCAGCAGCCATGCTTAAACCATGCTGCTGATGTCATGTGATACACTGCTCCTTACACTTTGGGAGAATATCTGTTTTTTTGTGAGGAGAAACTCTCATGGAGTAAAAGATCCAGACGTTTCCTCGTCACGGTTCCACGTCAGGTCTGTGCGACCGTAAGCATAGTTGGGGCTTTCTACTCCCACGTTGATGTGTACAAGGCCATCTGCAGCACCACCGAGCGCGTAGTAGTCCTGTGTATTTCATTTAAGTTGTTCCATTTTGTGTTTCGTGGTAACTGTATTATGTAAAGCATATTTTAATAATATAATCAAATGTAATGCTTTAAGGTTCAGTCTGTAGTGATATACGGCAACATTTCCATCCCGTCATGGTCTGCGTGATCCACATTAACATGTGTAGGGTTGCATGTAGAGGTCTAATCAGCCAGAGTAAGTGGGAACACCTGTGTGGGCGTACAGGCTCTGAAATGTTAAGCACCAATGGTTATGTTTAAAGTATGGCGATCAGTTCAAATAGGCTACGGTGATGTGCCTCTGGCTCCCTCAGACTCTCTGAGTGCTGTGGCCTCGGCTTCAGTTTCCTGCTGACTGAAATCCTTTCTTCTCTCCTCTTTCTGTGTTGCAGTGGAAAGAGAGCTGGTTCAGAAGAGGACCTTCACCCGATGGATGAACCTACATTTAGAAAAGGTTTGTTGACAGCTTCGTGAAACGGTGGCTGCAGAAAATACACCGAGAGGAACAACCTCAATCACGGTCTCCACACTCCGTAATTAGAGAGCTGCTCGCTGAGCTTTCATGCAGCCCCTGGGTGGGCATGGCAGGGTGTTTTACGGGCGAGGGTAGCAGACTGTATCGTGAAGCTGGGATCGCCCCGCTCACTGTATGAGTTTTACAATGTGGCTGTATATAAAATGACAGTTGCAGTCTCTCCGACTCACTCTTATGAATTATGCATGTGGTTGTGTGGAACTGCCTGTGCGCAGCAATTCAAGTTTCATCAGGCTTTAAAGTGTTAATCTGAGACGGTGAGACGTTACAGCTCTAGCTAGCCCAGGGTGGTCGTTCTCCTCCCCAAACCACCCAGCAGGCTGCTGTATGGGAACAATGGCTGGGTGGAGGAGGGGCCCCTCCTCTGCTGCCCGGAGCTTTGAGCCACATACAGGAGAAATGCTCCGAGGGACCCGAGGAGGATCCTGTCAATGAGAGGGACTAGAAATTAGATTGGTTGGTTGGGTGGAGGCCCAAATGGGGGACACAAGTATATACAAAGTGATTGATTAATTAGAAATAAACAAATTACAGAACCATCATAGAAACATTATTTTGTCAAATAAGTAAATAATACATACATATTTATATGTATATGTATATATTTTCTAACATTTATTTAAGAGCTTCATGATAAATACATTTTTACACCATTTTATTTATACAGCCCAAAAGGCATGAGGGGACTTTACAATCTGTTCAGGACTACGATACTTTCTGTCCTTAGACCCTTGATTCATACAGAAAAAGCCTTTAATGGGGAAAGATTGGGAGAAACATCCCTTATGTGCATCTACCTCCACCTTAATGTCACACACACACACACACTATATCAAATGCCTGCCGCGGCAACCTCCACCAGAGCCTTACGTCACTGTGTTTACACTGACATGCCGGTCTTTGCTTTTGTCCCGTCCCCCCCCCTCCAAAAAGGGGTGAGTCCGGGTGAGCCGAGAGTCTGAGAGCGTCTGATCAAATCTTTTGTTTTCTCTCGCACAATGAGCCTCTTTGCTCTTACCCATTGTTTGGCCCTGCATCAAATCTCTGACCCACTAATTAACAATCATACATTTGTCTTCTGTCGTCTTGGAAAGTTCCAGTCACTTCACTCCCCCCCCCACACTATTCACCCGTTCACCGTGTTCAGACAAGTTCACAAATGCCTGAGTTAGTAATAAGTCGTTGTGATGACAGGGCTGAGTGTTGGCTCAGGCAGTGCACACGGTGGGTTACTGCTGCTGTCTTTAGAGTGAACATCTCTGCATGCCCTTATTGTTACCGTATAGATGAGTGCTGTTTGGAGAGCTGTTCAGTTCCATCCAATGTGTTGAATTAAAAGGAGTAATCGGCACCTTTTTATGTGGCTGTCCAGTCAGTGTTGATGGTAAATGTAGTCAATTGAATCAATAAATTCCTCAGCGCACGCAGCATTGACCCAGAGAAGTGATTCTGTCCAACATTGCTTCTATACGCCCCACTTTCATTGGTCCTGAGGAGCTGCAGCATTTATTTGTGCACAAACTGCACAATCTAGAGCACACCCGGTGGTTACCAAGAGAAATCCAAGCAGAAATAGTTTGTAGTTCTTCCTTGCTTCCAACTACGGCAGTCAAATCAAATGACTGCGCTGGATGCAGGTACAACAAATTTTTGCATCTGTGAACTCCCCTTTCTGGGTCAAAGTAGCGTGCACTGAGGAATGAATTGGTGCATAGTGGACTACATTTACCATGAACACTGACATATTTTCCCTCTAAAGCTCCAGGGTGTGTTTGGGAGGACCGATGGCACACTGTTGGATCTGAACTCTGACTGTGCCCTTTATGTTCTGAGATGATGCATTTGTACTTTCTTCAGATTTGAGTCCATCTTTAATGCCTCTTGGTTGCATTTACAGGTTTTTTGGGGGGGTGGGGGTGAATATCGAAATGTCCAAGACATATACAGTGTAATGGTGTCAAAAACTGTGACGGTTAATGGTATCCAATTTATGAACTATTCTATATTCTATCAAGGGCTGCAACTACAGATTATTTTCATTATTAATCAATTTGCACAAATAAACAAACAAAGATATTCATATAACTGTCATGTATGATGAAGAAAAACATCCAATCCACACATTTAAAAAGCAAATATTACATTTTTGATGATCACAAGAGTTGCAGATATTTTCTTTTTTGAATCTACTATTTGATAAATCAACTAGTCATTCAGCTCTAACTCTCTCTCTTTCACTTTTCTTTCCCTCCATTTTCAGTGTGACCCGCCCATTGAGGTCCATGACCTTTTCCGGGACATACAGGATGGGCACATCCTCATGGCCCTGCTGGAAGAACTCTCCGGCTGCAAGCTGGTCAGTGTGAGAACTGTACAGTGCCGCAGCTGTACTGGCATTAAGAGTTGTGTTGGTTGGCAGTTTTTATATTGTTCAATAATACTTTTCTCATTCCTAATGATCCTCCAGCTTCACGGGTTCAAGAGGTCCTCCCATCGTATTTTCAGACTCAACAACATCGCCAAGGTCCTGTCTTTCCTGGAGGAGAGAAACGTGAGTACCGCAACAGGTAGCGTGAAGACATGTCCACCTACCGCTTGTTGATTGACACATGCGTACGTGTGTCCTCAGGTGAAGCTAGTCAGTATCGATGCAGCCGACGTCGCTGATGGAAACTCCTCCATTGTCTTGGGACTGATCTGGAACATCATCCTCTTCTTCCAGGTAAGCTCACTCTCCCTGCCAATTCTTTTGATCTATCCTACTATCTAATGCCTCTTCATCCGCTCCCCTCTGTACTTTGAGTTCCCTCCTTTCCTTTCCCTTTTTTTCACTCAAAATGAGGTCAAGAGTAAGAATGAAGTGGCTGCTTCACAGCCTTTGGACTTTCCATTCACAAAAGCCTATCGAAGAGCAGTTCACTGGGTGGTTTATGTGAAACACACTGCGGTTCAATGCCTTGGACGGACACTATGAGGGAACAATTATCTCTGCAGTTCACACAGACTGTCCTCTAATTCTGGAAGCACTCAACTCTCTGGAGCTGTCTACACTGCCTGTTCTGAGCTGGGAGGAGCGGGAGTAATGTGCACGATACCCTGATCTTCTTTCGTAGTGATGGGCAAAGCAGTTCTTTTCAGTGTACCAAATCATTCAAATCAGTTCAAAAACAAGATGAATCAAAAGTGTTGGAGCTATTTATTTGATATTGTATTTTGTTATTTCATTTATAAGTAGTATTGTTTAATTATTGTAGATGTTTTATATATTAAGATTATTTTTCTCTTTAATAGTAATTTGTTGAGTTATATTGTTTTTTGGGTAATTACTGTGGGCACCTGTTGCTATATATATGAGTAGAAGGATAGGACCAGCATGCACCGGGGTGGGCGTATAGTTTTTACCAGCATATCACATCACAGGAGAGACAGCACGACAGGAGTTTTGTTAGTTCGTTTGTTTGTTCGTTTGTTTGCTTTATTCAATAAACACAAAAATCGGAATCCTGCATGGACAATCCACTCTCTTCTGGCTGCGTAAAAATACCGACCACGGTGCATCAGTGGCGTTTGAGTATTGTTTGTTTAAGTTGGATGAAGTTGACAAATGGCCACTACAAAAAGGTTTGTTCAATGCTTGGCTGGAGAACTGATGTGTAACATTACCACGGTGTCCAGTTAGGATGAACCTAGCTACTGTAAGCCTTGCCTTTATCAGTTAGCCCCAAGTCTCAAGTCTTTGAGTGAGAGTCCTAGTCAAGTCTCAAGTCTTTGAGTGAGAGTCCAAGTCAAGTCTCAAGTCTTTGAGTGAGAGTCCTAGTCAAGACTCAAGTCTTTGAGTGAGAGTCCTAGTCAAGACATAAGTCCTTGAGCTGGTGCCAAAGTCAAGTCTTAAGTCCTTGAGCTGGTGCCAAACTCAAGTCTTAAGTCTTTGTGTTATTTCCAAGTCAAGTCTTGTCCTTGAGCTCGTGTCCAGGTCAAGTCTCAAGTCGAGTCAGCTCGTCAGACATTTTTATTAATGTTAATGCGACTAAAAGATAAAGATTTTCCAGAGTCTTGAATCTTAAGTCCGAGATTTCAATTTAGTTAAACCCTCGCCTACTTGTGAATGGCCACGTGACTTCTGTCTGCTGCAAATCATTTGGAGGAACGCTTTCTTGTGTTTTATCCACTTATCTGGCAAAATCTTTGTCTTAGCAAGCCAAGTTATTGCTTGTTAATGGTTAAAGTCTGGCATCTTAACACGTTGGAATCATGATCACGATTGACCCATGTCTACGCTGTGGTCTTATGTAGTCATGTGACTTCTTAAAGGACTCTGTTCAGGTTTCACGTAGAGGTACCTGTCTAACACTGTCGCTTAGCTGTTATGTTTTGCTGTGGAATAAATCGAGAAGAGTGGAGGGATGTTCTTTAGTGCTATGATATTGCATACAACAAAATTCTGGTAACTGTGCTTTTAACATCTTAGGATGCCAGATTTGAAGCTGTTAGGGATCAACCTCTTGATGTGTGGAGATATAAATATCCTGCATGATAACACGTCCAAGACACTGACTACTTTTGGCCAACTGGTTTTCAATACAGTCTATTATGCAGGCTTTCAGTTCTGAATTTGTTTTCTTAAAGTCTGACATCATCACGGTTACTTTCTCAGACTTTAGAAAGCTCCTTCAAAGACATTACGTGACTGTTTTCACAGACTAACCGTGACAAGTAAACTGAATTCCATCTCCAAGGTCTATCAACAGATGCAGCACTGAACTGATCCTCTGAGTGTTTTGAGGGCTTTGATTCTCACATATCTCTCGTCATCTGTTGAACTGATTACATCGTATATCATTGTTTCTATGGTAACCATGGTGTAATAAATCCTGATATTGATGGGACTTTAACCTGTTTGTTGTCTTTTCCAAGAATCTTGAATCAGAACATATTCTATTTCATACCTGGGACAGTTTCTAACACTGTTTGGTTTTTCTGGGCCAATCCCACTCTTCAGTAGGGAACTATGTATAAAGCACTCTGTCAGCATAAAGCACTTGGGTAAATAATCCAACTCACTGTCTCCTCCCAGATTAAGGAGTTTACTGGGAACATCAGGAGCCAGTTCCCCTCTTCCTCCAGCCTTTCGTCCATCCCCACTAGCTCTGACTCCGACACGTCCTACTGCAGCATGCCGTCAGATGAGAGACAGTCGGCATCCACGGCCATGCGAGAACACAGCAAGGCCATCAAAAAGCTGCTACAGTGGGTGCAGAAGCGAACACGCAAGTGAGTGTATTTTAATAAAGACTGTTGAATAAAGTCCTAGAAGTCTGAAAAAAACAAACAATTTCTTAGTGTTGTGTTGGCTTTTATTTCTGGTGAATATACGGTACATACCAATGGACAGCAAGCAAAACAGTAAGAAGGGACAAGCAATGTTTTGTTTGGCGGTCTTTCTGGACTGACCCTGTCCACTTGATATGTCCCGTCATAGGTATAGTGTGGCAGTGAAGGACTTTGGGAAGAGCTGGACAAGTGGTCTGGCCTTCTTGGCTGTCATTAAGTCCATTGACCCCAGCCTGGTGGACATGAGGAAGGCACTGCTGAGGACCGCCAAGGAGAATCTGGAGGACGGCTTCAGAATAGCCCACTACAGCCTGGGTATCCCACGCTTACTGGAGCCTGAGGGTAAAGAAAAAGACTATTTTACTAGGGTTGTGTACTAGCAAGAATCCATCCATCCATCCATTTTCCTCCGCTTATCCGGGGTCGGGTCGCGGTGGCAACAGGCCAAGCAGGCTGACCCAGACTTCCCTCTCACCGGCAACATGTTCCAGCTCATTCTGGGGGATCCCGAGGCGTTCCCAGGCCAGCTGGGAGATGTAATCCCTCCAGCGTGTTCTGGGTCTTCCCCGGGGTCTGTTCCCAGCAAGAATCTTCTAATACAATACGTATCACGATACAAGGGGTCCGATTCAATATATCCCAAAACTGTAAGCAAGGCGATTTCTGCATTTATTTCATTAATTTATTGTGATTTCTTTTAAATAACATTTTTGTGAAAACTGGCACCAGGACACACCACCATATGCATGACATCTGAGTTAAAAAAAAGTTTACTTTTTATGCAATTAAGTTACTTTTTTATGCAATCGGAACAGTGGGATCTACCATAGCATTCATTACAGTCCCTGTAACATCCAACACCATAGCACTACCTTTGGTGCAATCTGAGCCACTGTCTGTCACCAATCTTTGCATGTAAACTATTAATGAAAAATCAATACTATATATAATAATATAATATTCATGCCATGGTTTTAGTGTTGGTACTCTTAGCAAAAAAGTCCTCCAGTAACTCTTTCCTACTATTATTATTATATGGCTATTTAACAACTTTTTCTCTCTTTAAATTGACCTTTAGAAATCCGTTAAAATTGTCTTAGTGTTATTTGCTTACCACGTGTGAGCAATACTGCCACACTTACTGACTATATGTAGCCCCTTTCACACTATGTAACATTGCTAGCTTCATTGATCTAATTACGTTCTGCTCATTATGGATAGAACTGCAGAGCTTGTGCAGTGGCCGTCTCTGACCCGCAGTGTTGAATAACCCCGGCTGACCGCTGAGAAGTTTAGCCATATACATGGTTCTTTATGAAACTGACCGGGCATACCTAGACTGTTGGTAAATAATGGAAACCAGAAAGTTTTCCTTTTTGTACCAAGCAGCAAATGTGTTTCCGATTTGACTGGTTCGCATGTGCACATCGCAATGTCGATGCTGAAATAATATATCCTGCAGCCCTTTTCAGACTGTTGTGTTATAAAGTGTGTGTCATAACTGTTGGGAGGAAGCTTAAATATCATGGGGGTCTTTATGTAAAATACCACTGTGATAATTGTAAATTGTTTATCTTCCCATGCTCAGATGTGACTATCAATGCACCAGATGAGCAATCCATCATGACGTATGTGTCACAGTTCCTGGAGCACTTCCCTGGCATAGAGGAAGTAAGAATCCTTTCTTATGGCCTTTACACACCGGGGGCTTTATTTTCCCTTTGATTAAATCTCAATATATTTTCTCAACTGGTGTTTTTGTCATGAATACGTTCTCACAGAATGCAAGTTTTTCCGCATTTCTTTGCTGTTTAATCGTCACGCCCCGAATGTAAAGGCCTTTACAGAGCATGGAGGATATGTGTCAGTCAGATTTTGACAAAACAATAATCTCTGATGGTGAGCACAGAGACATTTCTGCCAACTTTTGTGTTTCTCTCTCAGCCGGAGGAGCCCGTCCAGCTGATCGAACGAAGTTTCTCCATGAGCCGACTGAACTTCCACGACAGTGACTCCAACCACATAAGGAATAGCATCCACCGAAGCAGAGTGAAGGAGAGGTCCTACATGTTCCAGAGGCTCTGTACCCAACCGCCACCCAAAATCTTAATTTCCTCTGTGTCAGAGGATCGGAGCGCCATGTCACCCCCCTTTAGGCCGGCTGCAGCTCGCTCGTGGTCCAGTGAAGACATCTTAGCAGATCCCCCCCACATGGAAGACATCTCCAGCAGTGCGGTTGAAGACCCCAAGGGATCTGCTAGTGAGGTCCCTAACAACTCAACCTCTAACTCCCCACAATTGTCTTACACTCACTCGCCCACAGGCTCATCAATGCCTGACTCTGTAACCACTGAGTCAATAATTGGCGACTCGGCAATCAGCTCACCGGACTCCTGGGTGGAGAGCGAGTTTGGGGTGATGCCAGAGAAGTTTTGTGAAAGCCGAAGTGACAGTTCTTTGTGTGACAGTGGAACAGCCTGGGATGTGTATCGTGCCACCCCTGTGGAGGTCACTACTGTTGATGAAGGATGTGTCCTATCCATGGAGGATAGAGCCCCTGATGAGCAGGCTATTACTGAGTCGTATATCGATGAAGGAATTTACTCACTGAGCTCATTGGAGAGCACCCAGGAGAAAAGTCAAGGGCATTTTGAGAAAAAACTAACGGAAGTAGTGAAAGAGAAAGAGGTGAACCTTGAGAAGTACAACCAGGACATAGCGCTAGAACAGATACCTGATCATAGCAAAGCTGAGATTACAGAAGAAGTAGAGTCTAAACAGACCGATGCAAGTCAGAGCAGAGAGCAAAAACCTTCTTTAGGACTGTGCAATGCAGAGGAACTGACCAACTCAGGGGGGGAAAATCTCTATGAAACTGATCAATCTAACCAATCGCAACTAAACAAAACCAGTGTTGAAGAGAGAACTGCGGTCTTCATTGGGGGTGCAAGGGACCTGAAAGAACAAATTGCTGGTCAAACTGAAAGTCAGAATGAGAGAGATAACTGTGAGGAGTTTGAAGTGGAAACTGGATATCAGGAAAAAGACTCTTTGTCCGAGGTGACAAGAGGGGAGTCAAGAGAAGAGTCTGTGATTTTAAAGGAAAGGGGTGACGATGTTGAAGAAACACAAGATGAAGCAAGTGAAGGAGTTCTAAGAGATGACCTACATGCTCAAGAAAGCTTTAGCTCAGAGACACATCCAACCAACCAAGACAGAGCTTCAGAAACAAGTCTGGACCCAAGCCCTGGCATAAATGTCCCTCTGATCTCTGCTTCCAGTGAGCCAGAAGAACAGGACGCAGAGGGAATATGTGACCCAGAAAGACAAGCTCATGTTGGGCACGATGATGTACATCAGCCAGAGGGAACTGACACAGATGTCAACTGCCCTCAAAATCCACATGAATTGAGCAGTGACTCCAATGACTATGTTGAGATTCCATCCTGTCTGGTATCAGAACATGATAAATCAACAGCTTCAGAACAAATAAATGACATAGAAAGCAGACATTTGGATGAACATGACACCAGCAGATCACTGAATTCAGACATAAGCGAGCCGGACACGAGAGGTAAAATGGCTATAAGTGAAGCCAAACAGGAATGTGAGAGTCCCCACCATCACTCTCAGACAGGTAAAACTGAGAAGGACTCGACTTCTCAGACTTCCTCTACGGATGCTACATCTCAACCTGTGAATACTGAGCAGGAAATAGATTCAACTGATCAACAGGATGGACACAAGAGTTATACAGACATTGATCAAAGTCCTCACACAGAGGATGTAGTTGGTGACTCCATCGAACCCATGGATCTGTTCTACCCTGACAAAGAGGAGTCCATGTTTGTAGAGCCACCCGATACTGAAATGCAGAGTTGGCCTTCAGTTTTGAGTGTATCTGCTCTCCAGCCAGCTCCTGCTTCAGAGACTCAACCTGACCAACCCCTCAGCCTGCTGGGTGAAGACTTCAGGAATGGAGTGGATTCGATACAAGAGAATGACAAGGTAAATGTGTTTATTCAGCAGCACCTCTGTACAATCAGACATTTCGGTTTTTACATGAGCTTGTGCTTTTAAACAGTTGTTAGTATTTCTGTTTAGCTGCAGTGCAGTTCTGGGGATATCTAGGAATGGCAATGTTGGTAGGTCGTCTGGACAATCCACCACTTTGGTCCAGGCTGAAATTTCTTGCCATGAAATTTTACACAAATGTTCCGTGACTTTTTTTTTGCACCACCATTAAGTTGATATTTTTGATTTTGAGTGAATCTCCCAACAACTTTTGGATTGATTGACATGAAATGTGGTAGAGATGATCCTTCCTGATCCTCTGACATCTCATCTAGCACCACTATCAGGTCAAGATGTCAATTTGTCCAATACTTTGTTAAACTAATGACATTCCCATCAGTCTCAGCTATGGCCTACTTTTATTGAAATCTTATTTTTAGGGGTCTATACTCAGCTGGACTTTGTGTTTACTGCTAATTATTTGCAATTTGACAATATTTTACACTGAAAAATCAGTCAAACTAAAGAAGAAATGAAAATTAGTATACAGCTGCTCAAAAAATTACAACACATATAGATTTAAATTTTTATCACAGTGCTATCCGATCGGTACTCTGTTTCGGCCGATACGCAAGTTCAGGTATTGGAATCCGTATCTGGAAGGAAAGATTGGTATCGGAACATCTCTACTAATTAGCACATGTTTGCATGAGAATGCACTAAACTAAGAGGGTGAGTATGGTAAACCATACCTGTTAAACATCAGAATATGGACTGACTATTACAAATTGAACATATACAAGTACCTTATTTTCAAACCCTGAAAAGATTGATTAACATAAAAGAGAGAAAACCTGCACATCCTCACATTTAAAAACCTGGAACGAGTGAATGTTTTGCGATTTTACTTCAACACAAGTCTTAGTCTTCTGGGTAGCTTTGCTGTGTTTTTTTCCATTCAGTGTAAACTAAGTGTTGTCTTAGAAAACACTGCCTTCCAGTCGGTCTGCCTGTCTGTGTATGTGTGTGTCTAATGTCCAACTGCCCAAACAGGCACATGAAGCAATGTGACATGTCACACTTCCACAATATCTCACCTAATGACCAGAAGACCTGCTGGCATTTATCGTGCAGTCATAGTCTGTTCCTCTGATGCTCTGTGAAACCCTGTCACTGTGATGTACTCACGCTAATGTTCACTGTTATTTTGAATTATTTATTGGAAAAAACTACATATTCAGAGTCAAACCCACAGTGAATACTGCCTGAAAACATAACTACCAGCTATGAGCACTGGTGAGATATCATTGCAATTCACAGAAATAGGGAAATGATCTAAACTCCAGTTTGAGCCATTCGTGTCCAACGTTTTCTGTGTTCCTCTTTTACTAGATTAACGTCCCTTCATTTTCAACAAATACAGGTTCAATCATTAAAGATGTCACACTGTGATAGATTGTGGTAAAAATTGAACTGGATGTGGATTTTGTTTGCAATGCAATTAAATGCAGAAATAATGAGCAATAATATTGAATTATCACCCAGTCTTAATTATGGGGTTTTGTCTATAAGTGGAAGAGTAGCTGAACATGTGCCTCAGATTAAATGGAGCTACTCAGTAATACATTAACATTTGCAGTTTACAAGACTTGCTTTTTAATTTAAAACAAGTTCTCAGAACGTTTCAAACTAAGTTTGTTGTGCGGTGTCGTCCGTCCAAAAGACTTTACAGGCTAAGAATTGAATTAATTAGCAGTATATGATTGTCAGGGTTTAATCCTCAAACACAATGTTTGAAGCATTGAGGTCGACAAAGTTCAAAGCCCTTCAAGCAGCCACTAGAGTAAAACATGTTTCATTACACCTGACCTTTATATATAGAAGCATTAGACATTAAGATAATACACTGCGGATTTAGCTCTTCTTAGAGCATTATCCGTAGTAGGACTACAAATGTCACGTTTCTCCAAAGGATGATGCCTGAGGAAATTTGACACGGTCATTATATGAACAAGGGCTCATCATCTGGGAAGCATGAATGCTTATAGTCAAATTCTATGGTAATCTATTGCACTGCAGTGCAGTTTTTGGCTATGTCTAGGTTGCAGATGTTTTGGTCTGAGGGTGGTACTACAGAAGAGCTCACAGGGTTCCCAACATGCAATGGGTTTGTCCACTACGTGTGAATGAGCTCAGTAGCTTTCATGGCAATCTGCCCATTAAAGAGAAGTTTTTCTTTTTAAACGCTTTGAGGTTTTGACCTGAAGGTGGTGCCAGAGAAGACATTAGCATTCATCCTGTGGGGACCATGGATATCCACATTCAATTTCATCAACATTGTTTACATGCAGACCAATATTTCACTATTATTCTGAATATGACAATATTCAGAATTTGATACAGGTAATGTAAACAGCATCTTCCATGTCGATCCTTCGATTTCGACCTTATTTCGAATAGAGCTTTTCCCGACCAGGATGTTGGATATGCCGATATTATTTGGGTTTTAGGAGCATTCTTTGGACGTGTATACAGCGCATTGGGAATATGTGTCTCAATTGGGGTTTTGCGGCAGTTTGCAGCACATGGCCACACAGCCTCTTGCCTGTTTACGGCCAGCCCTGTTTGTTGTACACAAACAAACTAGCTAACGCTTTGCAAAGATGCATGCACAACAGAAAAGCCCACATTTCGGGTTGGAAGGAGAAACACCAACAACCTTTTCACAAAGGTGGTTGAAGGAATGAGAGAGCAGGGAGGCTTTGGTTGCACGCTTGAACAAGACCACCACCAGTTATGTTAATCAGAATATACATGGCTGCTTGTCAACATGAATGTTAGTGGAATATTCATGTCCATCAGCCATGTATACAGCTTAGCAGGAATATAGTTTTTTTTGGAATAAGGAATATTTTGTGCATGTATACGTACTAATTGTTGTTGACTTCTGGCAATTTGACCAGTAGTTGTTCAAATGTCTTTCCCCCCTGTGCGTTACTAAGCTGCTGAAAGCTGTGCCTCTCATCGTGTCTTGCTCTTATTAGGTGGTCACAAAGACCAACCAGGAGACTCACAGAGCATCTCAATCCCAGGATCTCTGTCTGTTGCCCGGGGAGAAGACAGGAGGACTCTGGGGTGATGATGCTCCAGCAGACGGCAATGATCTCAGTGAGGCCGAGCAGCAGAGCTCAGGCTCTGCCAGGGAAAACACAGAGCCTGTGAGGTAGGCTTTCTATTCTTAGTCAGCTCCCTGCTACACTGAGAAACACAGTGGACCCTGGGGGAACCAGTGTTATGCAATGGATGAGGCTGGTCTGACCTGCTCTCTCTCACTTTGCTCAGATATTTCCTTAAATGTACTGAACAAAGTAATCTATGTGGGCTGGTGATGGGAATGAAGAAAGGCCTCATGAGGGTTAAGAGACTGTGGACTGAAGCAAGGGGAATACATTAATGTGGTTTAATTCATCAATACAAGAGAGTGTAATTCTGTTCATATTCAGCAGTGGAAGTAAAGTTATGATCCTTCCCACTTTCAGATCAAACCCCATTTCTGTAATTGCCTCTATCAGTTTTCATTGTTAAGTCTCTTTCCATGTGGGAGTCAAACTGTTTATCTACACACGAGGGATTCAGAGGAGATGATGTATGCATGCGGGCGCTGGCATTTTGTGTAATATGGGAAACAATATTTCAGCGTAACTTCAGTGTTCAGTATCTTACTTTATGGTCATGAGTTTACTCATGTCACTGATGGGTCCATAAAGATGTCTTACCTTTCAGGGTGTAACTCAGGGAAAAGTGGAAAAGGTTTACGAATATATTCTTATACATGCATGCAAGCCCATATCAACATACGCACAGGGGCCCCCTGGCTCTCGCCAACACAATGTCACTCAAATAGGAAGAGACTCACGACTATGAAAAGGGGCGAAACAACCACAAAGGGACACAGAGCGAATACAAAGAGACGCAAAACAACTACAAAAGACACAAACACTACAAACAAATGCAGGACTACAAAGAGACACTAAGCAACTACAAAGACACGCTAAGCAACTACAAAGACATGCTAAGCAACTACAAAGAGACGCTAAGCAACTACAAACAGACGCTAAGCAACTACAAAGGGCCAATAAAACCACAGACAAAAAAATAACGACAAAAAGACCAAAATAATTACAAAGTGACACAAAATAACTACAAAGACACACAAAATGCTCACAGAGACTCAAAACCACAGAGACATGCGTAACTACAAGGAGACACAAAACAACAACAAAAAGAGGCTAAACAACTATAAAGTCTGCTCCATGTAGGAGTGAGTGGTGGTGGGGCCTTCTGCATGTCTGTGCCTTGAAGCCCATCGTGTTTCAAAAGCCTCCACATTGCTTTGCTGCTTTTAGTTTGCTCCACTAGTTCTTTTCATTTATCTTTGCTTTGACTTGTCTTCTGCCACCAATTTATTGTAATTACATTAAAAGCAATTAGTCAGTATTCTAAGGAAAATTGTGTTCTTTTCAGGTTCCTATGACCAAAACAAAATAGTTAAGTAGGGTTTTAGTTTTGGTTTCATACTTTTAATATTTGAAAAAAGTCCAAAAGATGTCTTAATAGCTGTTACCACTGTATTTCCTGGGCCTGCTCTCTCTCTCTTGTGGAGACTAAACTGATGTATTTGGTCTTTTCAGGAGTGACAGTAAAAGTTCCAGCAGACAGGATGAAAGCCAGATCCCTCCAGTTCTCCGTCACAGAAAGGGGGCTCGCTTCACCGAGTCCACGGTTGGTTTGACACTCCATTTGCGTTTGGATTGATGTTCTCTGTGATTGTGAGTACTGAGAGTGTTTCCCTTGTATTTATTTTACGACTCACAGGACAATCAGACAGCTGTCACTGCAGCGACCAGAAGAGCTGACAACGGTGACTCTGATTCTTGGTAAGAACTTTTCCCTCCCTGTTCAACTTTTCTATACTACATCAGTCTTTCACAACAAAATGCTTTTACTGGTCGTAAGCTTCAGCAACCAAAGTGGTGGACTAGTAGTCATCAAACGCCACATGAATGGTCTTCGCAGTCGATATGTATGACCTTGAATACATGGTCTAGCATGTAAATGAAACAGCATTTAAGTCATCACACAGTTGGAGTAGCCCTTCGATCATTATGTTTTGGTATGTTGTTCCCCATCTTCTGTGCCATTGCCTTACAGACCTAACAACAGTGCTGCTGCCATTTCCCCAGTTCTTTTGAAGTTAGGACAGGCTCTATAAGCCATCCTGATTGAGGATTCTTTACCTACATTAGCACATTTCTGTAGTAGCTGAACTTTTATCCTATAAGATAAGATTTCTTTCTTTCTAAACGCAGTTAGGAAAGATCCTAAATGCCATCCTAAACTGAGATAAGAAAGGATTTCAGACTTCGGATGTTTCTGTAATGGTCTCTATCAGAACAGTAAATGTAATCTAAATATTTGACTTTTATTGTAACGGACATTAGAATGGATTTCTGTCCTCCATGACTAATAATGACTCAAACCTGGTTGCTGCAGTGCTGCTTGCTACCATGATCTATGGAGTTATTTTCACTAATCCCCTGTGTGTGTGTAGGTGCAGTGAGAGCTGGGAGCTCTACGTGCTGCTGCTGCTCTGGCTGCTGCTCTACTGCTTCTGGCTGCTGCCACAGATGGACCTGAAGACACTGCCCAGCCTGCTGCTGAACCTCGATCCCTGAACACACACTCACTCACAAATACACACACACTCACACACTCACACTCACAGGGGGGAAAAATAGAATTTTGTCAATTACATAAAAATGTAATGCACCACCACCAAAACCAACACACACACACATACAGCTCAACTGCCACTCCTCTTTCCTCTCCATCACACTGACTATACTCCAGACCAAGTGAAGGCATTTAAGATGTGTATTTCAAACTATAGAGCTTCGTTTTAGCTTTTTGCTTTTTAGCTTTCGATGTGGCTTGAAGTGATCTGTATTACAATGTATTCGGGCCACTGCTAGGGAAATATGAAGAGATTTTGAGGAATAACTCATATTTTTTTGAATAAAATTGTAATTTTACAAGATAAAAAGTCATAATATATCGAGAATAAAGTTGTGCGATTTGGAGAGTTAAGTTGTAAACTTACAGATAAAAGTCGCATTAAAAGAAAAACTACAAATTAGGCTGTAATTTTATGAGGAAAGTATTTTGAGATACGTTAGTGTTATTAAAATAAATGTACAATTATTTTTGTGTATTTTTTATTTATTTGAATACAAACAAATATTATGAACTTAGTTATAAGATATCCAAAGACCATAATAAATAACCAGAACCAACAAGACGTCTTTTTCTTGTGACTTTACTCTCCAAGGATTGACTTTTTAGTCACAAAGTTATGACTTTATGTAACATTATAACTTCTTCTCCAAATTACAACTCCCTTCTCATAACATTGTCGTGTTTCTCAAAATGTTGCAGTTTAACTGTGGCCTCCATATTGTGTTTAAAGACACTATAGTTAGTGGTTTATTGCTGTGCAAAGCCGACAGAGCGCACATTGTAAGACAACATGACTGTACAGCACTCTGACTTGTAGATCGAGATATAGACTATGGATTTATGGATGCACCGTTTGCCTATCTGAATAGCCATTTAAGACAATGAAATAAAAGTCAAAAATAAAAGTACTTTAAGCTGAGAATATGAAGTGGAGATAGTAGAGCTGAGGCGGGAAAGAGAATAAGAATATATCTGATACAGCCCGGCTCTTTGAGCTTACATACCTGTACTGCTGTAAAGATAACTAATGAAGGGGAGTTTTGATCCGTTGCACTTTTTTGAAAAATAATACAAACTGCCAAAGATAGTGGTATAAGTGCTAACAAGTAAAGTACAACTGGCCACAAACCCAGTAATGGACATCTTGTTTTTAACACGTAGAGAGTAACTCTTGGACTGAAGCATCACCCCAGCGGCTCTATATTGTATAATAGTTGAGGCAGAATATGTATTTGTAATATTTTGTGTCTCATTATGGATTTTTTAAGTTTTATGACAAAGAAATGTTTTATGTGATTGAGCTATGCTTGTCCAAGCCTGTCAATGAAAAGAGAATGCTCTACAATGAAATATCTTTCTATATATGTTATTTTTGAACATTATAATGAAGCACTATGACAAAGTGAACATCCTTCATCCGATCATTCTTCCGCAGTGGCAGAAGTGTTGACTCTGGATATGCATACAGCTCCTCCATCCACCGACTGAGGAGCATTCATTCCAGCTCGGTACCAGCTGGCTCATTACTATAGCACACTGCATCATAATCACATACCAGCTGGCTCATTACTATAGCACACTGCATCATAATCACATACCAGCTGGCTCATTACTATAGCACACTGCACCATAATCACATACCAGCTGGCTCATTACTATAGCACACTGCATCATAATCACATACCAGCTGGCTCATTACTATAGCACACTGCACCATAATCACATACCAGCTGGCTCATTACTATAGCACACTGCACCATAATCACATACCAGCTGGCTCATTACTATAGCACACTGCATCATAATCACATACCAGCTGGCTCATTACTATAGCACACTGCATCATAATCACATACCAGCTGGCTCATTACTATAGCACACTGCACCATAATCACATACCAGCTAGCTCATTACTATAGCACACTGCACCATAATCACATACCAGCTGGCTCATTACTATAGCACACTGCACCATAATCACATACCAGCTGGCTCATTACTATAGCACACTGCACCATAATCACATACCAGCTGGCTCATTACTATAGCACACTGCACCATAATCACATACCAGCTAGCTCATTACTATAGCACACTGCACCATGATCACATACCAGCTGGCTCATTACTATAGCACACTGCACCATAATCACATACCAGCTGGCTCATTACTATAGCACACTGCACCATAATCACATACCAGCTGGCTCATTACTATAGCACACTGCACCATAATCACATACCAGCTGGCTCATTACTATAGCACACTGCATCATAATCACATACCAGCTGGCTCATTACTATAGCACACTGCATCATAATCACATACCAGCTGGCTCATTACTATAGCACACTGCACCATAATCACATACCAGCTGGCTCATTACTATAGCACACTGCACCATAATCACATACCAGCTGGCTCATTACTATAGCACACTGCACCATAATCACATACCAGCTGGCTCATTACTATAGCACACTGCACCATAATCACATACCAGCTGGCTCATTACTATAGCACACTGCACCATAATCACATACCAGCTAGCTCATTACTATAGCACACTGCATCATAATCACATACCAGCTGGCTCATTACTATAGCACACTGCACCATAATCACATACCAGCTAGCTCATTACTATAGCACACTGCACCATAATCACATACCAGCTGGCTCATTACTATAGCACACTGCACCATAATCACATACCAGCTAGCTCATTACTATAGCACACTGCATCATAATCACATACCAGCTAGCTCATTACTATAGCACACTGCACCATAATCACATACCAGCTAGCTCATTACTATAGCACACTGCACCATAATCACATACCAGCTGGCTCATTACTATAGCACACTGCACCATAATTACATACCAACTGGCTCATTACTATAGCACACTGCACCATAATCACATACCAGCTAGCTCATTACTATAGCACACTGCATCATAATCACATATCAGCTAGCTCATTACTATAGCACACTGCACCATAATCACATACCAGCTAGCTCATTACTATAGCACACTGCACCATAATCACATACCAGCTGGCTCATTACTATAGCACACTGCACCATAATTACATACCAACTGGCTCATTACTATAGCACACTGCACCATAATCACATACCAGCTGGCTCATTACTATAGCACACTGCACCATAATCACATACCAACTGGCTCATTACTATAGCACACTGCACCATAATCACATACCAGCTGGCTCATTACTATAGCACACTGCATCATAATCACATACCAGCTGGCTCATTACTATAGCACACTGCACCATAATCACATACCAGCTGGCTCATTACTATAGCACACTGCACCATAATCACATACCAGCTGGCTCATTACTATAGCACACTGCACCATAATCACATACCAGCTGGCTCATTACTATAGCACACTGCATCATAATCACATACCAGCTGGCTCATTACTATAGCACACTGCACCATAATCACATACCAGCTGGCTCATTACTATAGCACACTGCACCATAATCACATACCAGCTGGCTCATTACTATAGCACACTGCACCATAATCACATACCAGCTGGCTCATTACTATAGCACACTGCACCATAATCACATACCAGCTGGCTCATTACTATAGCACACTGCATCATAATCACATACCAGCTGGCTCATTACTATAGCACACTGCATCATAATCACATACCAGCTGGCTCATTACTATAGCACACTGCACCATAATCACATACCAGCTGGCTCATTACTATAGCACACTGCACCATAATCACATACCAGCTGGCTCATTACTATAGCACACTGCACCATAATCACATACCAGCTGGCTCATTACTATAGCACACTGCATCATAATCACATACCAGCTGGCTCATTACTATAGCACACTGCATCATAATCACATACCAGCTGGCTCATTACTATAGCACACTGCACCATAATCACATACCAGCTGGCTCATTACTATAGCACACTGCATCATAATCACATACCAGCTGGCTCATTACTATAGCACACTGCACCATAATCACATACCAGCTGGCTCATTACTATAGCACACTGCATCATAATCACATACCAGCTGGCTCATTACTATAGCACACTGCACCATAATCACATACCAGCTGGCTCATTACTATAGCACACTGCATCATAATCACATACCAGCTGGCTCATTACTATAGCACACTGCATCATAATCACATACCAGCTGGCTCATTACTATAGCACACTGCATCATAATCACATACCAGCTGGCTCATTACTATAGCACACTGCACCATAATCACATACCAGCTGGCTCATTACTATAGCACACTGCATCATAATCACATACCAGCTGGCTCATTACTATAGCACACTGCACCATAATCACATACCAGCTGGCTCATTACTATAGCACACTGCATCATAATCACATACCAGCTGGCTCATTACTATAGCACACTGCATCATAATCACATACCAGCTGGCTCATTACTATAGCACACTGCACCATAATCACATACCAGCTGGCTCATTACTATAGCACACTGCATCATAATCACATACCAGCTGGCTCATTACTATAGCACACTGCACCATAATCACATACCAGCTGGCTCATTACTATAGCACACTGCACCATAATCACATACCAGCTGGCTCATTACTATAGCACACTGCACCATAATCACATACCAGCTGGCTCATTACTATAGCACACTGCACCATAATCACATACCAGCTGGCTCATTACTATAGCACACTGCATCATAATCACATACCAGCTGGCTCATTACTATAGCACACTGCATCATAATCACATACCAGCTGGCTCATTACTATAGCACACTGCATCATAATCACATACCAGCTGGCTCATTACTATAGCACACTGCACCATAATCACATACCAGCTGGCTCATTACTATAGCACACTGCACCATAATCACATACCAGCTAGCTCATTACTATAGCACACTGCACCATAATCACATACCAGCTGGCTCATTACTATAGCACACTGCATCATAATCACATACCAGCTGGCTCATTACTATAGCACACTGCATCATAATCACATACCAGCTGGCTCATTACTATAGCACACTGCACCATAATCACATACCAGCTGGCTCATTACTATAGCACACTGCACCATAATCACATACCAGCTGGCTCATTACTATAGCACACTGCATCATAATCACGTACCAGCTGGCTCATTACTATAGCACACTGCATCATAATCACATACCAGCTGGCTCATTACTATAGCACACTGCATCATAATCACGTACCAGCTGGCTCATTACTATAGCACACTGCATCATAATCACGTACCAGCTGGCTCATTACTATAGCACACTGCATCATAATCACATACCAGCTGGCTCATTACTATAGCACACTGCATCATAATCACATACCAGCTGGCTCATTACTATAGCACACTGCACCATAATCACATACCAGCTGGCTCATTACTATAGCACACTGCACCATAATCACATACCAGCTGGCTCATTACTATAGCACACTGCACCATAATCACATACCAGCTGGCTCATTACTATAGCACACTGCACCATAATCACATACCAGCTGGCTCATTACTATAGCACACTGCATCATAATCACATACCAGCTGGCTCATTACTATAGCACACTGCACCATAATCACATACCAGCTGGCTCATTACTATAGCACACTGCATCATAATCACATACCAGCTGGCACATCTCAAGTGTGTGTGCTGGACGTGCTTTTGTACAGTTATCCTTGTTTGAACTAAAGCTGTCACCATTCCATCCCATTTACTAACGGCATACAGAATGCACTATAGTCACAATTGTCCTAGTATACTAATTTACCAGTTATAATACAAGAAGTCAATTTATTGTCAGGAAAAGACAGATGTCAATCAATCTTTGGAATCCCATAAAGTACCTCAAAATGTTACATGTACAAGTACAGTGCTTTTGAAAATGTACTTGCTAATGAAATGATGTATTACTTTGAGTATGAACATTTTGCAACTTTTCAGATGTCTTCATAAAAATCAATTCCTCATAATGGTGATTTAAAGAAAGGTAATTCGGACGGCATTACATTTCAAAATGTATTTTCTTTCCTAAATTGGTGTAGAGACGTACTTTCTAAGAGACAGACTCGCAAACATCAAGTGTGTTTTTCTGCATATTGACGTATTTAAATAGACCATGGAGTTACCATTCCGAATGGGAATAGGACACAGTTCAGTTTTACAAAAGAGCCTGAATGTGACATAAGAGGGGGAGACGATTCTGAATGTATTCTGATGCCCACAAAAAAGTAACTGGGCTGTCTTGTTTCACAGTTTAGGTCTTGGTAGGCACTCCAAATACCCACATGTAAATGTACAAGCACTGGAAAAGTTTGTCATAATATGTCCCCTTTATCTTTACCCTCAGAGTGGAACCTCCTACCAATTAAGGTCAGATTTAGGTGATCAAGTTCCCTTTAGTGTGTCCTTCCAGTGGAGAAAACGCCATGCAGTGGCCTCAGGATTGGACCCATTTCGCCATACATGCATCACGATGCCCCACCACATGTGGCTGGTGCCTTTTAAAAGAAATGTCACCCTAGCCCTTCAGACAGCTACTGCAGGGTAAGGTCAATACTATAGCACTCCCTCTGAATCTGGGATAGGACTTGAGAAAAGAGAGAGGGCAGTTTAAGGTCTTTACAAGGATGCAGTGGACTATGTGTGTGTTTGCGTCTCCAGTGACCATGGCCACCCACACCACCAAAACACTGTAAAGGACTGACATAGTAAGAGCATATTAGCTTATGTATTGGAGCCTCAGTCCTTCTAATTGTTTCAACTGCAATAAAAGACATGTTTCAAACCCTTTGTCTCTCGTGAGTGTTTTGAATTGAAGGGTATTCGCAGATTCACAGAGATCTGTGAATAGTTTAAAGTTGGGCTATTTAAATATGAGGCTTAACGTTAAGGAAATGCATACAGTAAAATGTCAGTATTAGGTCATGGCTTCCGGTCTGTATGCCGCTGTTAGCTGCAAGCCGTCGCCATGTTGAGAGCCTTATATATGCTCTGAATATTTAACTAAGCACTTGTAATCAATGTTTCTACAAGAAGGAACACTCAAATGACTGTCATGGGAAGTAGGTGGCTCGTAGGGTCAACCCACAGAGAGTTATCATTGTACTCTGCAGCTCCCCTGAGTTTATTCTCTTTCAGTTACCCAGAAGAAAAGGGACCGCTTTGGTTCAGTCTCACGGCTCTCATCAGCCTGGTATTCTTAACATTGTGAGAATACTCTCAGAGAGTTCTTCATTTAGGATCAATTCTACCTATAGTCCTAATTAGGAGTGATTGAGTAAGTGAGGGACGGAAAGCGTTACCTCAGTGAGGAGGTGTGGATGACCCTGTTGCTAGTTATGACACTTTCTTTTAAAGAGCTGTGATTGTCATAGAATTTAGCCTCTCTTCAGACACGCTGTAATTATGGATGCTATTACATGCAATGAACATCTGTGTTGAATCAAATGTAAGCCATAGGCATACTGTAAAAGTAGGCCGAGCCTACAAAATGCCAGTTCACAGGCACATTTGTGTTGTGATCACTTTCATTTCTGGCGTTATGGCGTTGGCTGGGAGATGTGAGCGCATCTTTAAAGAGATCGATCTAATCTGTAGCGTTTCATTTACTCACTGTCATTCAGCGTTTGGAGAATACTTTTCTAGCTCTGTCTTTCCACCATGTTCTCCTCTTCTTCAGAAACTCTTAAGCTTCTTAGAGTCCTCCTCTCTATGAGGGAAGAGGGAATTCTCAGAAAATGTCAAAATTCTAAGATTTATTTGATGTTTTTCAGCGAATTGCAGAGTTCTGCCCCCAAGTGGGCAAATACAAAGCAAAAGGATAAATGCAGCTTTGAAGCTTCATAGCAATGTTAACAGATGACAGTCAGTGATCTGCAGTCAGCCAGATGTATAAAAGAACTGAAATGAGCTGTCAAAACTATCAAGGGTCAATATTAGGTTTAGTTTTCACATTGTGATTTTCTCATACTTTTATCATATTAGGCGACTATGTCTTTTTAATGGTAAACTTTGAACCACACACATTTTTGTTCTTACTTGCTTTAGTAAATATAAAGGTGGATCCTCTGGCTTCAAATAATAATTTTCCTGATGTATATATTGTCCTGCATATAAACAGTTTCATGAATGCCATTAGATTAAGTACAGTGAATCCGAAATGCCAATTTTGTTTTGTTGAATCCAGTTCCAGGTAGTGTTGAATGGCTCTGAGACTTGAGTTGACCTCTCTCGTAACTCGCAACATCTCCCGCAGGTAGTAATGTTGTTTTACTACTGTTCTACTGTTCTAGTCTGTTCGAGGACCTGAACAGCTATTCCTGTGTGTAGTAATGCTGCCACCTAGAGGACATCAAGTAACACAGTGAACAACTTCAGCAGGGCTGAACATATTTAGGTGGTTTGCAAATATGGCAGTGAAGTGTTCCGCCTGCTGCACTTTGATTGGACATCATGAGCCTGTTGGATTGGGAAAAATATGAATTCATCTGCCAATTTATATGTAAGATATGTGAACTGTAAGATATGAATACTTATGATTTTGCCTTTACACGTTTACACGTTTACACGTTTACACGTTTACCATGCACATCTTTTTTTCCCGCACATCACCTATATGACTTGACATTTATGTTTTCACCTTAACAGGCTCTATCAACATAATGGAACCTAAAACACATAACAAATCTGATTTGGAAAATTATTTTTATATACATATGCCTTTTTATATGTTCACATTTGCAACCATTGAAATGCTTGATTGTGCTCGTTTGTGTTTTCTATTAAAAAAACCCTGAATTTTCCAAATCAGAATTTTTAATGTGGTATTATGGTTCCATTATGTTGATAGAGTATGTTAAGGTAAAAACATAAATGTAAAAGTGGAACTGTTAGAGACCTCCAGACGTTTAGCACATTACGAAGGGCAGAGATTCTCCTTCGCTTTAGTAGAATGGCGTGGCAGATTACCGCTGGTAGTGACGGAGTTTACGTTAATGTTTTGGCGTAGCAGAGGCCCGGCTGAAAGGAAGGGGTCCCACCGTGGAACGAGTAGCCACCAAATCGGAACAGCAATAGTGACTGGCAGTGAGGATATCCAACGAACGATTCCAAGTCTTTTAGCCAAGACTATCAATTGAAAAACAAACATCAGGTGAGATTGTGTACGGAACGATATGACTCGTCTTTGTGGAATGACGCTACTCTCTCTAGCATGTGCTGGCCCTGCTAGCTGTTAGCTTGCTAGCAAACTGGCTCGCTGACATGGTGATGGTGCATGATGGCTGTAGTCACTGGCAAGACGTTGTATTGCGTTACACGCTGTACATTTTGGGTGAAGCCCTATTTAAGTGTAGCTCTGTAAGTCACGCAGTCAGTAAGTAAACACGCTCAGACATGCATGCCTTCGGCCATCAGAATAGCCAGGTCAATAACTGGTTCCAGACAGGCGCAATCCGTCGGATTTACCATTCGCTAGCCATGCTAGGTTAAGCTACCGTGGTGGACGCTGCAAGAGGTTTTCCATTGCAGTTATGCGAATATTTGGTCGCTAACGCCATATAAGAAGCTACTAGGCTGTCTGAGACATTATTTGGTTACTTCATTTGTACTAAATCTTTCTTTACAACATAGCCTCAGCTAGCGTTAAGATAACGGAACGTAAATAAGATAATTTGCCGTATGGTAACGTTAGCGCTAGTGTAAGCTAGCCGTCTCCCTGTTCATACTTTGCCACCAATAATGAGGCCATGGCTCTTGAGAGGGGTTGTTGCTCTGCAGCGTAAAGGTTAAGCAGGCATCTGCTAATATTTAATTAAATTGCTTTAACATTGTGGTCATTTGTATTAACGTTAGCTCAATGCTAATAACGTAAAATGCTTGGCAGAAATTGAGCTGCTTAACGTTAGTCGCTAACGTAGCCAGTGTTACTCGGCATGGTCTCTGCTAGTAACTGCAACCTTAACTTAATGGCCAAGTGTCCAGCTGAAGACTTGTATTGGCATATGTGGGTTGATGCTTACATGTGGAGAAAGGAGGCTGCCAAGAGTTAATGATAGCCACTTCATCTGAAGCAGTGATCATGAACTGTTCTGGCTAGGGCTCTGGACACTGCTCTGCATGCATGCTGCTCGGTATAGCTGCCTTTCCTCCCTTGTGCTAAACTGTTGGGGAATGGCAGATGTGTTGGCTCGTCAGTAGGAGCTCACAGGTGTGAAAGATTCAGACTGACGTTAGGATCGAGGTTACTTGAGCCTCTTTCAAACACTTCTTGGTAAATGTTCTTGCTATTTGATATTTCGCTGTCATGTTTAGAAAGTCTCTTTTTTCCCATTTTATTCCTTAGTCTGTCGGCATTGGACAAAAGGTATGTCACTCAAGTTCTATTGTGATCTACCTCTTCTCACTGGCATATACTGACTCTTTTTGACCAATGCCACAGATGATTATGTTATGCCACTATGTGTGTGAGAGATTTGACGGATACCACCTTTCACCATCATTTACAGGTGGCCTTTCAAACCATTTCATCTTTATACCTTACAGTTACGTTTATTGTCTTACACTTAAGTATTTTTGTCTGGATGTGTGCACACTTGGTCCCCCAGCAGGTTAGATCCCACCAAAGTATAGCATTCATAAATAATCTTCCAGTATTATATTATAGCATAGGTAACTTGTTTTTATATTGCACAAAGCTACGGCAGTGGCATATGTCAGTAGGGATTAGAGGTGGGTGGGGGTCGATTATTTTAAAAATCAAGATTCTTATCTTCTAAACCTTTTTTTCGACATACATAAACTAGACACTGCATTTGAATATACAAATGGATATTCAATTGTGAAAGAATAAGAAGCAGCACTACCGTGGCTGTCTGCCTCTTGGCACTAAATGCACCGCATGATTGGAGCCACACAATGTGTCTTTCATGAATTTAAAAAGAAATGCAACGCTAGGTCACCGTGTCCTGACAGCAAGCGTTGCGTCATGTCATGCAAACAAACCGCGTACCCATCAGCTGTGCGCCCAACATCAGACTGGAGACCAGTCTGATCTGGTGTACAATTTAATTTTGAAATTAGCAAGTTGCTGAGAAATAAAAGCCTACCAATTTCATTTCTGTCACATTTTTATTTTTTGTATAACTTCCTCTTGCTATTCTTTAAGTCACCGAGAAATACTTAAACCGTTTTAGTAGATTGAATTTATTTGAGCAAGTTTAGCATGAATAAATTATACATTTTGCCTTTCTGTGTTTTCATTATTGCAATCAGTTGATACAACTTTATCAAATATAAAAGCTCCACCATATTATACACATTTACTCTGCTTTCATTGCATTATTTATGTTACCAGAGGAGATCCTGCTATTAGCCCCCCGATGTAATGGATAGAAATGGGATCGCACCCCTTGTAGGACTTGACTACTGCTTCTATGTGCCTCTTGCCAGTAGAGCAGCAGCAACATAGCAATACAAACAGTAACGGTACCACTCAGAAGATATTTAGTGTTCTTCAAGGTATAGGGAAACAGTGGAAAGTTTTCATGTTTGTTTTTTGTTTTTTACAAAATAACAATCCAGCAAAATGCTTCACCTCCGAAATAAACAGCAGTCCTACTGATTCACATGTGTTAACTGTACTTCTTAGAAGATTCCTTGCAACAATTTCAAACTTAACCGATCAGCAAATAACAAACTACAAAGTTAAACACTCGAACGGAACCGCGTGCTGGTGAAGTGTTCAGATTGTATTTGTCACCTTCAGTAGAGGTTTAACAAACTGAAAGTAACCGTTTTAATAATTTAGCAGCACCAAAGAGGCAGTTGCCTTGGTCCTGGAGATGGACTCCATCACATGTCGGCCACATTGAGGTCCAGTTCTGTTAAACCAGGCTGAGCTTGAGCCTCCTATTCTGAATTCCTTACCCGCGTGTTGACAACTTGCACATTTGAGATTTTGCCAATGTTTGAACCAGTAGTGTGGTTCGACACGTTTCTTTGCGAGAGAACTCACTTGGTTACACTGTTACACTTCGTCCATGGCGCAGAGCAACAACTCATCAGGTTAGATCTGATTAACTGTTAGAACGAAGCCAGGTTGCGTTCCGTTTTTTAATCACTAGCAAATGAGAGGCGCTCCGTTACTATAAAGACTTGTGTTTGCTGCACCAAGCTGCTTCCGGCTGCGGGGCTTAGCAGTACTCGCAGTAGAGTCGATTATGGGCTGGCTCGCCTCGGTCTAGTGATGGGTCCTTCTTCCCTCTGCTCGATGTACCTTCGTCAGCATGTGGCACCCAGCAGTACCATACCATCCTCATTTTGCTCTCTGCTTTTGTCTTTGCAGAGCTGAGGACCCAGTCACAATCCCGACACTTCCCATTTGTGCAGAGGTGAGAAGTGACTCTGTGTACTATCACAGTATCAGCAGCACATGAGTAACGGATACAGTCTGTGTGGAAGCCAAGCGAGCCCGAGTGCTTCCTCTACATTTAAGATTCATGGTGTTTGATTTGAAATGGATTGGTATGCCAATGTTTTCTGTTCTTGGTTTCTCAGGTCAGTTTCCAGCTCAATGTGGGGGAGCATCAGGAGTTGATTGAGAGATATTTTATCATGAAGCCCAGATTAAGTGTTGTCTGCTTATCCAGAAAGTCTCAGTTATTACCTGTAAGTATATTTCCTCATACATTAATTCTACTAGCATTATTACCAGATAATCTTCTAATCTCCAGCTGTTCTAGACCTCTAAACAGGCTGTTGTCATGTGCCGGACAAGCTGCCCTTATCTCTAAACAAGCTATTCTGAAGCTCTAGATAAAGCAGATTCAAGATCAGGCTTCGTGGTATGGACAGGAAGTTTCTTTGATCATAAAGCCTAGTGTTACTGTACGGTTCTCTGCTTTATCAGGTAAGTGTATGAACTACACTGCGACAAAGTGTCTGCTGACTCTTATGAACGGGTCCAGTGCGGGGTTTTATTTTATTTATTTATTTTGCACAATTCAAACAATAAAATTTAAAATAAAGAAACGTAACAGAGATAAATGAATATCACAGAGCAGGAAGAGGCAGAAAGCCAACTGGGCTTATTTGAAGCCTCCACCTATATAATATAAACATTTTACAAAATTACAAACAACATAAAATAAAATACGCATAATACATTACATTACAGCAAAAGAAAGAAAAAAAGAATGTAATTATGTCGAGCATGTGTGTGCATGTGAGAGTAAGCGTGGGCTTGTGTTTGTTCAGGCATGTTGGTTTATACACCTGCAGTAACTCATAAGCAACATTAATGCTACAAGTCCCGATGAGTGAGACAACTCTAAATGTAATATAACAGCTAAAACAAGAAAGACATGAACACTAATACATAAACAAACTGTTACAAAACAGCAATCAGATTTTCTTTTAGGCATCTTTAAAAACATTTTATAGAGGGACATTCTTTTGTTCGGTGGGAAAAGTTATTCCATAATTTGGTTCTCCTAAATCTTACAGAAAATGCACCTCTGCTAGTCAGTAACTTAGGAGGATGAAGATGTGAAGATTGAGGAGTTGAGTAAGAGTGAACCTGTGAATTGACTTTAAAGTCTTGAAATGATCAGGAATATTCCTTCACCTGGAAGAATCTTATAAATGAAAACACAAGTTTGATCTGCAATTTCTGAACTAGAGGAGCAGAAGAGAAGTGTGACTCTGATCGGGTTGCGATCCTAACAGAATCTTTCTGGAGGACCAACATTTTTTGCAGAGTAGTAGGAAAAGTACAGATCAAAACTATATTACAATATGAAAGATCGGGATAGATGATACTGTAATAAAGAATAAGGAGACAAGATGTCTAACCCTCTTTATTTTTCCAATAGATTTGTTTATTTTTCTACTAACAGTCAATCTGTTTACTCCAACTTAAACTCTCATCAATAATAATTCCTATGGATTTTGTAGGGTTGATGCTCTAGAACTCTAAACAAGCTGTTGTCCAGGACTAAAGATGCTCTAACAAACTCTCCTCACTTTCTAAAGCTCCACACAAGCTGTAGTCATTATTCAAAGAAGCTCCAAACCACTTGTTCTTTAGCTCCAAACAAGCTGCCCTCACATTCTAAACGAGCTCTAAGTTACTTCCAAACCAGCTGTTCTTCAGCTCTAATCACACTGTTATTACATTCTGAACTCCAAGCAGCCTGTTCTCAAGCTCTAAAGAGGCTCTAAACTCTAAACAAACTCAACAATCTTTTCTCAAGCTGTAAACAAACATTTCTTCAGCTCTAAATAAGAATTTTGTCTAGGGCTGGGCAAGTTAACGCATTCATTAATTAACGCCGACAATTATTTTATATCAGTTTTTTAATTATTATTTGTAAAGTGCTTGCTCACTGGCAGCGGTGGAGGAAGTCTTCAGACTACGTTGATGCAGCGTGTGGGAGAAGTAGAGATGAACTAAAGCAAGACAAGCTAACAGATGCTACAGAGAAGTGGAGACAAACTGCAGGTTAGTGTTGTGGAAGATGTCGGTCTGAGGAATGTTCTCACGGTGCGTTCACGTCGCGTTTGGTGTGAACACACCTTTAGGATCTCAACGAATGACGTCACGTATGAGCCTCAAGACGCACCGTCACCAGAAGAATACACGAGTTGTATTCAAGGAGAGGACGACTAAAGCGACAGCGTTACAACGTGCAGCAGCTGCTGCTCTCACTGGAGACTACTGGACATCGCTGGGTCTCCATCACCTCTGTTACAGCGTTATGTTGATGAAGAGTAGAGCTGCATTCACATGCTCTGACTGTCATGAAGACACAACACACACATTTAGATGAAACGTGCTGAAACATGTTATTCCTGTTGCACAGCAGTGGAACGTTTCACATACAGTCACACACTGAGCACAGATAGTGAAGAGATATGATCTCTGCTGCCAGACATCTGCCTTTTGAACACGCCCCCTGCATCGCACAGTCTCCAGCGTTCTGTCACAGTGTGTAAAGGGAATACTGCTGTTAAAAAGCAAGTGTTAAAAATATAATCGTTACCCAGCACTACTTTTGTCACATTGTGAACGAGCTGTAAGTAAGCTCCTAATAGCATGTTCTAAAGAGGCTCTGAACCAGCTGGTGAAAAGATTTTGTCTGGTCAAACATGTTCGCTCTTTGACCAGATTATGCCATTTACTGCAGGGCTTCTCCACCTCAACAGGTAAAGGCCCACATCTGATTTGTTTAAAAAAACATCCGAGGACCACCTTTCCAAATAAATGAAACCTGAATAGCTTAGTAGTGGTTTTCACCTCAGCCCCTCTGCCTTTAGATGCCAGTGGGCGAGACTAGCTGATCTCTAGTACATTAACACGGTCTCCTCATCTCCCCTTCCAGTGAACTTCTGAACTGAAGAGGATGATGAAATGAAATAAAGTGGACGACTGGAGGAGCCCAGCCCCCAGCCCCCCCCCCCCCCCCCCCTCACCTCCACCTCTTTGAAGCATGGCAGGCCTGCAGCTTGTCACCCCTGCCACTTCACCCATGGGGCCTTTCTTTGGTCTGCCATGGCAGCAGGAGGCCATCCACGACAACATCTATACACCTAGGAAATATCAGGTGAGGAGGCGGCCGTCCACATGGATGTGTTCAATTGTAAATGCATCCAGGCTGAGGTGTATCAAGAGCTCTTCATTGCTGTTCTTTTGTATTGTATTGACTTTCCTCCATTAGCTGACTGTCTGTGGACCTGTACTTCCTCCACAGGTAGAGCTTCTGGAAGCAGCTATTGAACATAATACTATCGTCTGCTTGAATACTGGCTCAGGGAAGACCTTTATTGCAGTACTTCTAACAAAGGAGCTCTCCCACCAAATCCGGGGACATTACCATGAAAATGCAAAGAGGACTGTTTTCCTGGTGAACACAGGTACAGGACACAGTGGCCGCCCTGTTGTTGATGTGACACAGAAAGATTTCGTGTCACTTTTGTGGACTATGAAATACATTTTGAAAACAGCATTGTTGATACTCAGATTTCATTCAAATGCAAGTAGTCGTTTACATTTAATTGGATCTTTGCTGTTTCTCTGGTCTGCATTGTACAGCTCTGTCTGTAGTTCAGCAAGCAGCTGCAGTCAGGACTCACTCTGACCTCCAAGTGGGAGAGTACACAGATGTGGAGGAGACCTCATCATGGACTGACCAACGGTGGAGTCAAGAGATCACGGAGAATCAGGTGTGCTGATCTGTTTTAATACGTTAACACTGGCTACATGCTTCCTGTCTGTACTTCCTGTCTTACTGACTGCCTTTCACATACAGAAGGCCTACAGTTTGGCTCGCACATGCACTGTGGATTAATTACACAGTTTAACCGTCATAGTGTGAAATGAAGCCACAAGATCAGCATTGATGCTTTCTGGTCACTGATCGCTGATGATGAAACATTGTAATCAACACTCCTGTGTTTAAATCAGCGGGAGCAGAGCTAGAAACGTTAGCAGCACCGTAGCTAACAGCTAATGGTTAGCATTATGATGTGTTCAAGCTCTAATCGGTAGAAATGAGTATTGGGTGATGATATTGATGATAAATCCTAAAGTTATCACCATGTGTTCAAAGGTGTTTTGGTGATAAACTTGAATGAATCCAGTTGTTTGAAGGAGATGTTTTCACATGAATATGAGAAAGATATTAGAGATGAATTATGAGCTGTTTAACCTCTGAACTCTAGCTCTAAGCACATTATATTTCATCATTTAAACTATTACTGACAATCTTTTCTTTACTAATTGTTGAATAGTAACATAATAACAAATGAATAGGTTAACATTTAGAATTTGTGACGATTTCAACACTGACTTAAGAGTGGTTGAAAGGATCTTTTGGGACTGTGGTGAAAAATAGTCTGAAGCTTTATGTACCAGCTGCTTTAGCGAAACGACAACAAACACAATCTGTCCTGGCCGCTGTGGCTCATTGAGCATTTGCAAATAAAAACATGATCGGGGCATCTCTAAACATTTTATTTGCTCCCTTCTTTTTCTGCCGATCCGATCTGTGACTCAAAACCGAGGCACGAGTCTTGTGGTCCGTTCCCCCCCCATGAGTGCACCGTGATCGAGCAGCCACACAGTGAGCTTTATCTAACTGTCCTGCTAAACTCCTAAAATACCTCCCAGTCTCATATGATGTGGTAAGAGCCGTACGATTAATGTCACATGATCAACATCTTTACTCTGTGATAGGAAAACACAAAGTAAGTGTTGGGATGGTCCTTCACTAATACCAGTGCGCGACAGCAGAAGTGTCCATCCTCATCCGATTTGTTTCTGATAGACTACAACTACCAAGGAGAAAAGATGTGCTATTGATGCACATCACTCAAACAAGCAGCTCTGAATCATGGTCATCACTGCTGACAAGATGTCCTTCTCAACCTTCTCCTATACAGGTGCTGGTCATGACTTGCCACATATTCCTGCACGTTCTGAGGAATAAAATCTTACCTTTGTCTAAAATCAACCTGGTGGTGTTTGATGACTGTCACCTGGCCATCACAGACCACCCTTACTGTGAGATAATGAAGGTGAGATGGTGGTCGCAAGGTCAAATTCACCTTCTTTTTTTTCTTTGCCGGGAGCTTTGTGAATGACCTGCTCTCCTCTCCCTCTGTGCAGCTGTTTGAGGGCTGCTCGTGCAGTCCCCGTGTCCTGGGTCTCACGGCCTCCATCCTGAATGGGAGGTGTGACCCATCAGACCTGGAGCACAAGATCCAGAATCTGGAGAGGATCCTGAAGAGCAATGCTGAAACTGCCACTGACCTTGTGGTCCTGGACAGGTAAGACTAGGAGTTCTGTTAGCTACAAAGTGATTTTACTTATCACTTTGTTGGAACAGAGAGTAAAATCATCTGAGGAATGAGAATCAATGACAGCAAAAGACCAGCATGCCAGTGGCAGTGACTCCAAGGTGTCCGTTTTATATTTCAGATACGCCTCTCAGCCCAGAGAAGTGGTGCTGGACTGTGGCCCCTACGTGGATAAGAGCGGCCTCTCTTCCTGTCTGCAGGCAGAGCTGAATGAAGCGCTCCACTTCCTGAGTGACTGCAACATATGTGTTACCAGAGAGGACCGCGATCCCACGTTCATCTCCAAACAGGTCAGAGCTACAAAGACTCATTTAGCTTTTTCTATTTCTTTTCTGCACACAAACTGAACAAGTGTTTTATTCATGTGACATCACCAAAGAAGTCCTAATTTAATAAAACGCTTTCCATGATAGGTTTGCTGAGAAGCACAGGGGATCCCTGCTCAGGATGTCCCTGACTATGACCACAGGTTCACTGCTCATTACTGTAACACGTTGAATATGTACTCATAAACGCTGTCTTTCAGAGGTTCGCTGTAATCCTCTTCAGAATAATCCGGACTATGACCATGTCAAATTTGTTATTGAGTTATTTTACTGTCTCACTCCAAACCGAATTGAAAAGTTGGTAATTCTCTGGCAGCAGTGGCAGAAGTGCCGAGAAAGAAGTCGTATTAAACCAAATGGTGATGTAGGTTAACAAAGAAGTGGTGCATGTCATTTTAATCCTGTGAAAGGGATTTCTTGTAGTTAGAAATCCACATCTTTCATCCTGTTGGGGAGAAAAATAAAGCTTGTTTTTTGTGTCACTGGGACATTTACAGCTTAAAAGTATTTACTGTTGCACTATGTAAGGAATGAAATGCAGTCAGTCGGAAACTTTACTCTAATTGTTATCAAACAAAGAGAAATGCTTTCCCCTCGTCCTAAAATGGTCCTGAGTCGATACCAGAATACTTCCTTCTTCTGTGTGGTACACGAGCAGTACCTCAACCAGGGCCTTAGTGAGGAATAAGATGTCCCTGGAACTTCATTTAGAGCCTGGTCCCTGCAGTCGAAATACAATGAGTTCCTCAAAATGTTACTTGTCCCTGGGGGAGAGTTCCTGCTGTTGAAA